>NC_139018.1:59890001-60288469 GCF_964374135.1 Grampus griseus
GGTTGTGTATTTTGTTACTTGTAGCCAAAAAGAAGTCTCTCTTAGTAGAGACGAGGGGAAAGTTAGGTTATACAAAACACAATATGGGAATATTGAATTTCCTTTTTTTTTTGTAGGGGGAGGGGAAGACATTTAAAGGTTTATATTTAAAACAGTAAAACCATAAAGTGCTAAAGAAAATATGAGGTTAGTTTTATGATCCTGTAGTAGAGAAAGCCTTTTCAAGACATGCAGAAAATCATAAAGGAAAATAGTAGAAAAAATAACATATCTTCAACAAATGGTACTGGGAAAACTGAATATCCACATGCAAAAGAATAGAACTGGACCCTTACACCATACACAAAAATCAACTTAAAAGTGCATTTAAGACTTAAGACATGCAGAAAATCATAAAGGAAAATAGTAGAAAAAAATAACGTATCTTCAACAAATGGTACTGGGAAAACTGAATATCCACATGCAAAAGAATAGAACTGGACCCTTACACCATACACAAAAATCAACTAAAAGTGCGTTTAAGACTTAAGACCTGAAACTTTAAAACTCCAAGAAGAAAATAGGAGAAAAGCCTTTATAATATTGGTCTTAGCAATGATTTCTTGGATTTGACACCAAAAGAACAGGCAACAAAAGCAAAAATAGACAAGTAGGACTATGTCAAACTAAAAAGCTGCATAGCAAAGAAAACAATAGAGTGTAAAGGTAGCCTGTGGAATGGGGAAAATAATAGTTGCAAACCATGTATCTGGTAAGGGGTTAATACCTAAATTACACAAGGAACTAAAACTCTAGCAAAAACCCCAAATAACCCAATTAAAAAATGAACAAAGCACTGAAACAGACATTTCTCCAAAGAATACATACAGATGGCCAACAGGTATACGAAAAGATGCTCAGTATCATAACTAATGAGGGAAATGCAAATCAAAACCACCATTAGTTACCACACCACACCCACTAGGATAGCCATTAAAAAACAAACAAAAAAAACCCCCAAAACCCAGAAGATAAGTGTTGACAAGGATGTGAAGAAACTGGAACCCTTGTGCATTCTCAGTGGGAATGTAAAATGATATAGCCACTAGGGAAAAGAGTATAAAGATTCCACAAAAAATTAAAACTAGAACTACTGTATGATCCAGCAATCCCACTTGAGAGTATACAAAAGAATTGAAATCAGGATCTTGAAGGGTTATTTGCACTCCGATGTCCACTGCAGCATTATTAACAATAGCCAAGAAGCGTAAACAACCTAAATGTCCGTTGTATAAGGATTTGCACTATTTGGTTGTGCTCACTGATGGCACTTGATTTGTACTGGCATGCAAGGAAATACTGTGCAGCCAGTAAAAAGGATGAAATAGATCTACATGTATTTGCTTACATGGAATGATGTTAATTGGTATTAAGAGAAAACAGTTTGTTACAGGACACTGCACATGCAATATATAAAATATACATTATGGGGACTTCCCTGGTGGTCCAGTGGTTAAGACTCCATGCTCCCAATGCAGGGGGCACGGGTTCGATCCCAGATCAGGGCACTAAGGTCCCACATGCTGCAGTGAGGCCAAAATATATATATAAATATATAAAATATATAATATTTATATACATTATGAATATAAATACGATTGTGAGCATATCAAAAAGACTTGAAAGTTACAAGTAAATTGTGCATTAGATTATTTTAAAGTAATCCCATAATAAAGATATTTTTATTTGGGTATCCTTTTGTACAAATTTATATCTTAATTATAGCCATTAACAGCCCTAAGTGAATAGTAAACTTGTGTTGAAGAGCAGATGTATGTTTCAAAAGTAAAAACTACACTGTACGAATGACAAACTATGAGGACAGCATTTATAAACTATTTAGTCAGTGGCCTATGCTAACCATAATGACATAGTTCAATCCCCTGTGTCTACCAGTCAAACCTCATTAAGGGAATTTAAGCCTCGAGATGTCATCAGAACCTGCCTTGGTCCATTTGGGCTGCTATAACAGAATACCACAGATTGGTCAGTTTATGAAACACAGAAATGTATTTCTCACAGTTCTGGAGGCTGGGAAGTCCAAGATCAAGGCGCCTGTAGATTTGTTGTCTGGTGAGGGCCTGCTTCTTGGTTCACAGCCAGATGTCTTTTGACTGTGTCCTCACTTCGCAGAACTGAACTAGCTAACTCTCTGAGGTCTCTTTACAAAGGCAGGAGGGCTCTGCCCTCATGACCGAATAATCACTTCCCAAAGGCTCTGCCTCCTAATACTATCACCTCGAGGGTTAGGATATGAACATATGCATTTTGGGGGGACACAAATATTTAGTCCACAGCAGAACCCAACATACAGTGACTAAAGGGAAACAAAATCCTAGAGCCAAGGTTACATGGTGAATTGTTTTCCGAGTCCTACTAGAATATAGCTGTAGGATGGGAGTTCAACTCAGGCCTGGGTAAGCACCAAACTGATTACAGAAACTGGGATTGGCACAAATTTTGGGGTCAGCAAAGTTAAGAAAGAAACTGGATAGAACCTACTAAAGTTTTTCAAAGTGCTCTTTGAAAAATGAGTACTGTGATCAGATACATTTTATTCATCCTCTTTTGTCAACTTTATTTAATGCACATGAATGGCATGTTACAAGTTCTGAAAAATCAATCAGCTTAATTTTGTTTAGTATTTGATTAAAGCACCATTGGTTTCAAGAAACACTAAAGTTCACATAAATAAATATTCTAAGGCATATTATTTAGGAAACATTATTTTTAAAAATCTGGTGGGAATTTGGTAATATGTATAAGAAAATATCATCTTAAAATGGACACAGGTCAACTTGATCTTTCTCAATAATTTCTAACATGTTTTTATATCTTTGTCCCCAGGTGGCAAAACTGATAACCTGAACCACTTTTCATCTAATTTGGCCTCTAACTGGCTTATTCTGCTAAGAGACACAGATGAAATAATCTTATTTTAAAAAGGAGAAATGAATACAACTTTAATAAAAGTATTACTGCAAGTTAATATATGCGTAATGTCCTCTTGCCAAAAAGGAGTAATGAATCTTTTACATGAAAACAAATACAGGTGCAATCTAATATACTTGGTCCACGCTCGCACAGACCTGATTAAACTACCATTTGGTAGCTATTACTTTCAAAATAACTACCTCTAAATTCTGTATTTAAAATGTGTAATTTCTCAATGAACTTAAAGTTTTCTACCTGTGATAAGAGCTGGAAAGATTTTCCTCTTCAATTTCTCATTAAAATCAGAAGATACTTTTAATTGTGAAAGGCTCGATAAACCCTAAAGCTACAGATAGCTACTGATATATTGGTAGTCTGCATATTTACGATTACATTAGTGGTTTCTAATATCTTTTATTTGTTTCTACATTCCTGAAAAATATCCTTATGCCAAGTTGAGTTACTAGAAAAATAAGTTCTCAGTTAAATATTAGATTCTACAGCTTGCTGGAAAATAGAGATGTTTCTGCATTCAAATCATTTCTTATACCACTGGTCTTCTGTACATGCAAAATTGCCTTCTTTTTTGTTTCTAGTCCTCAGGAATGTTAATTCTTCTGTGTGAGTAGTGAACATGCTCAGCCACTAGCTATGGAAGAGTTATACATAAGTTAAAACAAATTGACACTTAACCTTTATTAAATCAGTCCCTAGCCCCACCCCCTAAAGATCAAATCAGCAAAGAATATGAGGCTATAACAAGGCTACTTGTGGTATTGGTTGGAGATCTAAACTCTTTATGGTAGACACTGCTGGCTGCCTACCCAATAGCCCCTCTCCCCTGTTTTCTAACAGAACCATCTTTGGTAGGAGTGCTCACCTAAAAAATTACATTTTCCAGCTTTCTTTATAAGTAGAAAATGTCATAACTCTGGTAAATGAAATATAAGTTGAGGGTTTCTTGTAACACTTTTCTCCCCTGTTAGGACAACAAGAAGTGGTGGTACCTTTTTATCCTCCCTGGAACGTAGATTCGAAGTAAGAGATAAAGCAACCAGATCATGACTAAAAAGATGAAAGCTATACACTAACATTGATGAAGGAGAAATCTGGATGCAGCCTAGGATATTTAAGATATTGGACACCTGCTGCACGAGCCCTGAATTTCTCAAACCAGAATCAGTTTATGAGAAACAAAAATAAATCCCTAATTTTTAAAACCTCACTTCAGTCAAGTTTCAAATGCAATATTAACTGATAGACTCATGACTTGCAACCCAACTCCTGGGAACTTACGGTCAAAGTAAGGAAAGAGTTATGTACGTACAGGTATTCACGGTAGTGTTTTCTATATTGAATTAACACTGAAAACAGATTAGATATCCAACAATGAGAGAATGTTTAAATTATGGTAAAATACAGCTTAGACTACTAGGCTACCATTTAAAAATCAGCTTTTTGAAGACATAATAGTAGAAAAGATTCAAATATAAAATTACATCTGTTCCTTTCATAAATAGCAGAAAAACTATTGGTTGCCTGATCAAGTTATTCCCAACCCCCTTTTCCTTTTCCATCTCCCATTAGAAAGACTGGAAAAGCTTACAATTTCATTTCCCCACTTTTCTTGGGGCTAGAGGTAATAATTTTATACACTCATGGCCAACAGGTGAACACAGATCGACTGTGGATATCTGGAGAAGGTTTTGCTTTTATGAGAAAAGGAAAAGATGTGGAAGGCTCTGCCTCCTTCCCCCCTTTTCCTGTCTTGAATACAGACACATTGCTCTGCACTGCAGTGGCCATCTTACCATGAGGGAAAAGCTAAAAGACCTTCAGAGACCTTGGTATCGTGGAGTCACTGAACCAACGCCAGCTCCTCTAGACTTCTTGTTATGAGAGAAAAATAAATCCCTATTTGAAAAATCATTGCTACTTGGATCTTCTGTTGCTTAAAGTAGGAAACATTCCTACCTGATATAGAAATAGGTAAATTGGGACCTCCGTGGTGGCGCAGTGGTTAGGAATCCACTTGTCAATGTAGGAGACACGGGCTTGATCCCTGAACCGGAAAGATCCCACATGCCATGGAGCAACTAAGCCCATGTGCCACAACTACTAAGTCTGTGCTCTAGAGCCTGCGGTCCACAACTACTGAAGCACGCTCACCCACAGCCCGTGCGCTGCAACTACTGAGCCCACATGCCGCAACTACTAAAGCCTGCGCACTCTAGGGCCCACGTGCCTCAACTACTGAGCCTGTGTGCTGCAACTACTGAAGCCGTGCATCTAGAGCCCGTGCTCCGCAACAAGAGAAGCCATTGCAATGAGAAGCCTGGGCACCACAGCGAAGAGTAGCCCCTGCTCGCCGCAACTAGAGAAAGCCTGCACGCAACAATGAAAACCCAACGCAGCCAAAAAAAAAAAAAAAGAAAGGAATAGATAAATTGTAAGTGATATGAATAAAAGATGTGACAGGAAAATTAAAACAGTCAACCTTTTAGGGTACTACTGAAAATTACTTGTAAAGAAAAAGTTTTGTTTATACAAGAAAACATTTAGGGGCTTCCCTGGTGGTGCAGTGGTTAAGAATCCGCCTGCCTATGCAGGGGACACGGGTTCAAGCCCTGGTCCGGGAAGATCCCACATACAGTGGAGCAACTAAGCCCATGCGCCACAACTACTTAGCCCATGCTCTAGAGCCCGCGAGCCACAACTACTGAAGCCTGCGCGCCTAGAGCCTGTGCTCCACAACAGAAGAAGCCACTGCAATGAGAAGCCTGCGCACCACAATGAAGAGCAGCTCCCACTCGCCGCAACTAGAGAAAGACCACGCGCAGCAATGAAGACCCAACGCAGCCAAAAATAAACAAAAAATTTATAAAAAAAAAAAAGAAAGCATTTAAAGATAAAAGTATAGAGCTTAAAGGGAAAATGTTAGACTAATTTTGTTGCTGACTATGAATACACGTGCCATATAATCTAGATTATCTTAATTCTAATACTAAGGACATTTATTCATTGTCTTTTGTTTTATTAAATAGTCAAACAAAATTTAGTAACCAAAACACATTTTCAATAAAATTTTATATGTGTATATGTGAATAAACAATGAAACAGCACCAACGACCTCTGTACAATTTCGTCATACAGTTTCTGTGCAGGATGCTTCACCAATAAATCATTCGATTTGTTTTAAAAGCATGTGATTACAGAAAACTATTTAAACTGTTCAGCAAAAACTGGGTAACATCTTTCAAAGATACCTCAGATACTCATACCAACACAATCTATCTTCTGAATATCAACTTGAGTTGCACAGGTTAAGATGAAGATGCTTCACATAGTGCTGAAGATGTGATGCAATCTGTACTTGAACTGGCATTGCACTTCCTCAGACTTGGGCTGCCTTCATTACAAATATCTTCTATCCCTGAGAGATCAGCTATTATCAGGATGGCTCATCAGCTAAGTCACGTTGGTCAAAGTACCTGGTGAAAAAAAGAATTTACACAGCAAAGGAAATGGTAAGCAAAACAAAAAACCTATGGACTGGGAGAAAATATTTGCAAATGATACGACCAACAAGGGTTTAATTTCCAAAACATATGAACAGCTCATACAAGTCAATAACAAAAAAACAAACAACCCAATCAAAAAATGAGCAGAAAACCTATATAGACATTTCTCCAAAGAATACATACTGATGGCCAAGACACATGAAGAGATGCTCAACATTGTTAATTATTAGAGAAATGCAAATCACAACTACAATGTGGTATCACCTCACACCGATCAGAATAACCATCATCAAAAAAGTCTACAAATAACAAATGCTGGAGAGGGTGTGGAGAAAAGGGAACCCTCCTTCAGTGTTGGTGGGAATGTAAATTGGAGCAGCCACTACGGAAAACAGTATGGAGGTTTCTTAAAAAACTAAAAATAGAATTACCATATGATCTAGCAATCCTGCTCCTGGGCACATATCCAGAGAAAACTCTAATTTGAAAAGATACACATACCCCAGTGTTCATAGCAGCACTATTTACAATAACCAACACATGGAAGCAAGCTAAATGTCCATCAACAGATGAATGGATAAAGAAGATGTCGTGTACACACACACACACACACACACACACACACACACACAAATGGAATATTAGCCATAAAAAAGAATGAAATATTGCCATTCGCAGCAACATGGATGTACCTAGAGATCATCATACTAGGTGAAGTCAGACAGAGAAAGACAAATACCATATTATATCACTTATATGTGGAATCTAAAAAATGATACAGGGCTTCCCTGGTGGCGCAGTGGTTAAGAATCCATCTGCCAATGCAGGGGACACGGGTTTGAGCCCTGGTCCGGGAAGATCCCACATGACGCAGAGCAACTAAGCCCATGCGCCACAGCTACTGAGCCTGTGCTCTAGAGCCCATGAGCCACAACTACTGAAGCCCATGCACCTACAGCCCGTGCTCTGCAACAAGAGAAGCCACTGCAATGAGAAGCCTGCGCACCGCAACGAAGAGTAGTCCCCGCTCGCCGCAACTAGAGAAAAGCCCGTGCACAGCAATGAAGACCCAACGCAGCCAAAAATAATTAATTAATTAATTAATTATAAAAATAAAAAAATGATACAAATGAACTTATTTACGAAACAGAAACAGACTCACAAATATAGAAAACAAACATAGCTACCAAAGAGGAAAGGCGGGGGAGAATAAACTAGGAGTTTGGGATTAGCAGATACCAACTACTATATACAAAATAGATAAACAAAGTCCTACCGTATAGCACTGTGAACTATATTCAATATCCTGTAATAAACTATAGGGGAAAAAATCTGAAGAAGAATATATATATGGATAACTGAATCATGCTGTTGTACACCAGAAACTAACACAACATTGTAAATCAACTATACTCCAATTAAAAAAAATTTAATGTATACTTAAAAATATTAACTGCAGCACTACTTGTAATAGCAAAAGATCACAAACAACCCAAATATTCATCAATAAATGGACTGACTGAATGAACTACGATACATCTACACAGTGGAAGACTATGAGGCTTTTATAAAAAAAAAAAAATGAGGGAAATATCTGCACTGCTACCATGTGATTTCCAGGATCTATTAAGTGAAGAAACAAGGTACAGAATGGAATGCTTAGTATGTTATGTTTTGTAAGCATGTGCAGAAATGCAGATATATTTATATATATTTGCTTATATTTTTTCAAAGAACAGTGAATGGAAGGATAAATCAAAAATTAACAATAAAATGGATAACTACAAAAGGGAGAAAAGACGCTACAGAGGATAAAGGTGGATTCTAAAATGCTCCAAAATGTACCTTGAATTATTATTTTAACTTTGGAACAATGTAAATATTTTATGAAATTATAAAAGATTAAATAAAAACAGAAAATGACCAAATGAACCTTCTCCTATACTAGGTTGGTGGCATAACCACACAGAGGAGAATAATTTCAAGTGATCTTAAACATGATGTTCTGATATCCCTAGTGAGACATACCAGTGACAAAGAGAACTGCAAAGAATTTTTTAAATGTACAGAGTGAAGTCAGAAAAACAAATATCATATATTGATGCATATATGTGGAATCTGAAAAAATTGGTATAGATGATCTTATTTACAAAGCAGAAATAGAGACACAGACGGAGAGAACAAACGTATGGATACCAAGGGGGAAAGTGGGGTGGGATGAACTGGGAGATTGGGATTCATATATATACACTATTGATACTATGTATAAAATAGATAACTAATGAGAACCTACTGTATAGCACAGGGGACTCTACTCAGTGCTCTGTGGTGACCTAAATGGAAAGGAAATCCAAAAAAAGAGGGGATATATATATATATATATATATATATATATATATATATATATATATATATATACATACATACATATAGCCGATTCACTTTGCTGTACAATAGAAACTAACACAACATTGTAAAGCAACCAAGAAAAAAAGAATTCTTAAACTGATTTCAATAGTTTTATTATCAGTAATATTGTTAGTATTATTCTGAAACTATTATGTGAATATTACAGGATAAAGCCAAAAATTATGTTAATATTATTAGAAACCAGAATTTTGAGCACAGAAGAACAGAAATAAAACATTAAATAAAAATCAAGTAGTCGGGCTTCCCTGGTGGTGCAGTGGTTCAGAGTCCGCCTGCCAACACTGAGAGGCCTGCGTACCGCAAAAAAAAAAAATCAAGTAGTCTTAACTTAGAACTGAAATATTAATTTGAACTCATGATTTTATTTTTCTCTTTCTAAAAACTACATAACTTCCTAGCTCTGTTCAGTGAAAAGGTCTAAATGCAATGACCAAACGAATAACAACTAGCTTCCCTAATGTCCAAATTGTGGACTCTAGACACCATTTTCTACTTTAAAACAGGAAACAGCACTCCCAGGAGAAAAGAAAAGACTGATTCCAGATCTGGAGCCAAGTGTCCAAGATACATCTGAGTCATTTTGGCATACTAGAAAGGAAGAAAGCCGTAAAATAAAAAAGACCACTAAGGTTATATAACAAAAGCATAGGAATTGATCTGAGGGGCTCCCACTGTCCAAAGATGGAAAAATTTGAGCATCAAAAAGAATATTGACTGCAATATCCCTTTACCTGAATGCGATGGTCAACTTTATCACCACTAAAAGTGGGACAACTAGACATTATATGCTTCCTGATGTGACACGATAGCACACATACAGTCTTGTCAAACAAACAAACATACACATTACATATAATCAAGCCTCTAGACCTACCTACCAGTATGGAGGATAGATGAACCATTAAATACCATCATGAAGTTAGCTGTCAAAACGAAAATGTGGGAAATTTTACAAGTCAAAGGACCTGGTTTCTTCAACAAGAAAATGGGAAGAAAAACCCAAGAGGTTGATGGGGATACTTAAGAGACATATTAGACAAATGTAATGAGTGCATCGCACTTGGATCCTGATTTGAACAATTCGAATGTAAAAAGACATTCCTGGGACAATTAGGGAACATGAAACATGAACTGGACATCAGACGATACTATGGAGTTATTCTGAAATTTATTAGTTATTCAATAAATTTGTGATACAAATACTACAGTCATGTGTTTTAAAAGCCCTTATCAGTTAGATACACTAAAACAGGAGAAATGACATGTCCGAGATTTGTTTAAAATACAATCACAAAACAGTTGAAGCTGGGTTATGGATTTATCTTGGGGGTTTATTCTACAACATTTTTATGGTTTAAACAACTCCATAATAAGAAGCTTTAAAAAATAATTACCATTGGTAAAACAATTAAGGCAGCTACCAGTTACTGGATCCTTTTTGAATGGGATCCCACTCATGTAACGAGGTATTTCTATGAATTAGCAGTTCTTGCCTTAAAGATACCCAAACAAACAAAACCAACAATAAAAAACCCTCTTGGGTTTTCTGTCATAACAATGACAGATACTTACATTGAAGCTGTTACTGCAAAGAGTCGAGGCCTATGTTATCTTTTTTCCAAGCTTGCTATAACCTTCTATAAGTTTTCCTAAGTGAAGTCTATAGAACTGTCCTAGAACTTTGTCCTAGAACTTTCCTGTCCTAGAACTTTTTTCCATTTTTACCTAACTTTCTGAGGGAAAAAAAAAAAAAATCATGACCCAATACACTTGGACATTTCTTCTCTCATAATTGCATATTATAAAATATCAGTCAGATGATATATTTAAGTTTCTGGTTCCATTAAGTACTAGCTTACTGAACCATCAATTATCAATACTTAATCTTTATGAACTGGTGTCCTCATCTGTAAAGGAAAAAAAACCCTGAGTTGTTTTAAGAATTAGAGATACAGTATATTTGCGCCTAGGGCAACACTGTATCCTCTCATTTAATCCTTACTAAATGAGAGTAAGTATTTACTAAGTATAATAGTAAATTATACCTACCTCAGGTGAGGTAGGTATTAATTTTGTTTGTGATCAGCATAGTTAAGGGCTTAGTTCTGGAGTTTGGATCTTAGCTCTGCCATTTACTAGTTCTGTGATGGTAAGAAAGTAATTTAACCTCCCTCTGTCATGGTTTCCTCATCTGTAAACTGATAATAGTACCTACCTTCTAAGGATTAAATGAGTTCCTATTTTGAAGCACTAAGAAAAATGCCTGGCACAAATTGCCAAGTAAGTGTTATTTATCATCATTAGCATAATTACTGTAGATAAAGAAATTACATGCTGAATGTGTGTACACTCTAAAAAAAGTATCTTGTCTGGGGCAGGGAAAAATGAACACAGGATTACTTACCCTCCCAATATTAAAAATACTATAAAGCTTTGAAAAGTTATTGGCATTGGAATAAAAACACTGACAAATGAAGAAAAATATAAAGTCCAGAAAGAGACCTAAAATAAATATGTGTGTGTATATATACACACACACACACAAGAATTTAGAATATGAAGACATTTTCAAATAAATTCCAGGTGAAATTTTAATGTAAGCAATAAAATCAAATGTATACTAAATAAAAACATGCCCTGACTGAAAATGAACAAAGGACAGTAGCAATTAAAAAAAACTGCAATCAAACATATTCTACCCTTACTGATAATCATACAAAAGCAAATAAAAATAATTTGTATCTTTTTATTATCAGAATGGAAATATTTATATCAACTGAAAACGCCCAGTGCTGAATAGGAAACGGGCACTCTCATTGACACCTAGTGGGAACAGAGTGGTATGATCTTTCTGGAAGGCAAACTGGCAATAAATATATCAGTTTTAGAAGTACATGCAAGCCCTTGGGACTTCCCTGGTGGCACAGTGGTTAAAAATCTGCCTGCCAATGCAGGGCACACGGGTTCGAGCTCTGGTCTTGGAGGATCCCACATGCGGTGGAGCAACTAGGCCCATGTGCCACAACTACTGAGCCTGCGCTCTAGAGCCTGCAAGCGACAACAACTGAGCCCGTGTGCCACAACTACTGAAGCCCGTGCGCCTAGAGCCCACGCTCCACAACAAAGAGTAGCCCCCTCCTTGCCGCAAATAGAGAAAGCCCTTGTGCAGCAATGACAACCCAACACAGCCAAAAATAAATAAATAAATAAAAATTAAAAAAAAAAAAAAAGAAGTACATGCAAGCCCTTTAACTTATTTCTAGGAATTTATCCTTTGGAAAATATAGAGCTGTATGTACAAGGATCTTCAATGCAGCATTATTTATAGAAAAAAACTAGAAATAAAGGGAATTGTGATAACACAATACTGTTTCCTTATACCTCTACTTCCTCATTGTAAAATGGAAACAATACTCTCTACCACCATTAATAATGCTATCATAAAGCAAGAAGCCAAGGATTACTTACCTGCTAACCAAGCAGATTAACAAATTCAAAGCAGGAACCCTCTCATCATCTTTGCTGTCCTAAAAAAAAGAAAGAGAAAAAGTTTAAAATGTAGTCTGTTATCCCTTAATATTTTTGAAACAAGTTTCAAGATGGAAAACATGAGCATTTTATTACAGGATAGAAATAATCACAGGGAAATAGAAAATGTCAAAGAAAAAGGAGAAACTATAGAGTTAATGATTCCTTGGGAAACATCTAAGATCATCCTTTAAAGAAAGGTCCTGAATAGGTCCCGAAAAGAAATAAGAGTTGAGGTCTCTAAGGAGGATAACTTGGGAGAGATCTTCTTCCTGGTTCCAAGTAAAGGAGCAAAAAAACCCTGTGTCCTAACTGGGCACGAAGGGAAAAAAATTATATAAAAATACTTCAAAGAAAATATTCCAGATCAGAGTTCTCAATTACAATGGAAGTAGTTCGTGAACTATACATTTTATAAAGTTCACTTTAAATATCTGTTAAAATGACAGACCTAAGACACATGGAAGATAGTCTTACAGAGTATGAAATTTATTTTTATACATTTCAAGGAATAGGCACAATAACTCACAGAGTAATGTTATAACAGACATGTCATACATTATTCAAACTTGGGACACACTTCAATGATGTCAGAATATTCAATTCCTTTATGTGCCAAGAACTTAACAATATGAACAAGACATACTTCCTGCTGATAGCACAGAAGAGGAAATATCCATATCAGCTTTAATTAAAGGAAAAATGTGTTAAGTGTCATAAAAAAGATACAAAGCATACTGGAAAAACAGATCACTGAAGAGATTATTTTTAATTGTGAGGATTAGGGAAAGTATCACAGAAAGTGACAGGATATGAGCCAGACTGTGAAAAGTAAATGGTATATAGATGCAGATTAGAAGAGAGTGAAAAGGCACTTCTGGAGAGGGAATAAAGTCTAGGAACACAGCTTATGGAATATTTAATGAGTGACAAGTACATTTTGCTCAGAGTACAGGCTATATGTTAGTTTGTGCCATATCATGGATATTTAATGAAAATATTTTGGAGTAGTCAATGAAGAACAAGTATACATTTTGTGGAGGAGTAAAGAGGAATAAAAAAAATCAAAAGTGAACTTAGTCTGGCATCAAATTAGTTTATATTGTAATGCTGCAGGTATGAGTTAGAGGAAGGGTCTGATTGGAGAAATTCAAAACAATTATTATGCCAGACTGTTAGTTGACCACTCTGGCTTCTTGACTCCCCTTATTATTTAGCAAATGAATCTCATTTTTAGCTGGGCACACTGTCACCCAACTAAAGTAAGCATTTCCCATAGTTCCTTATGGCCATGTGACTAAATTCTGGCCAATGAGCTATTTTGGCCAGATGTGTTTGTAGAACCTCTGGGAAGGCTCTTTGGAAGGGATGACCTTTTGCTCTTCTTTCCAGCTTCCTATAGTGAAATAAAATGGCTGAAGCTCCAGCAGCCATCCTGGATTATGAGGTGAGCTTGAGGATGGAAGCCACATGTGGCAGAACTCAAAGGCCTGGGTCGCTGCCACCTCAGATCTAACCTGCCTACCTTCAGACTCCCTTTGTCTGAGAAAAGCACTTACATTTTATTTAAGCTACTGTTATTTTGGACTCTTCTATTATGTAACTAAATCTAATCCTGACTAATCAAATATTCCATGTTTTCCTGTTTCATTGAAATCGTTCTTTACCACCACATAAATCGGTGAGTGCTTCTGATTTGAAATATTAAGTTTGAACTTACCACTAAAAGCCTCACTTCAGAGCACCTTCTTGCAAGCTGCCGAATCAGTGAATGAGCCTCCGGTAATAAAGGTTTTTCAAGACAAGCCAATAAAGCATAAAGCCATCTTCCCTATATAGAATTTTAAAAAGTAATAAGTAAGCAAACTGCACCATAAATTTAACTTATAATCACTGAATTGTACCTCAGAAAGGTCATATCAAATTATGTTTCCACCAGCAGTATATATGACTGAGTTTATTCTGAGCAACACATCACTTTAGGGGAAACCTGAAGAATATTAGAACAAAGTTTAAATAGCAATTTGTGTAACACACTAAGTTAGCTCCTCAAGCAACCCTAAATCAGTAAGACTTTTTCTTAAACAAAAAGATTCACATCTGGGGGTGGGTGGGATAAATTGGAAGATTGGGATTGACATATATATATATATATACTATTGATACTATGTATAAAACAGATAATGAGAACCTACTGTATAGCACAGGGAACTCTACTCAATGCTCTCTGGTGACGTAAATGGGAAGGAAATCCAAAAAACTAACACAATATTGTAAAGCAACGATACTCCAATAAAAATTAATAATAAAAAAAAATAACATTAAAAAAAAAGATTCACATCCAGGTTTCTTTTATAAAGAGTGAGTGGGACTCTCTTCTACACGAAAAAAGCTGGTATACATTTAAACTTGACTTAAACTTTCTGGGATAAATTTACAATATAAAGCTGGCATTCAGGTATTCAAATGGCCTCTACACTTAGAAGGTGCTTAAATCTCTACTGATTGTCTAAGATGTATCTATACTGAAAGATTCCTTTTCTCAAAGTCAGTGAGCACACTGTGACAATACTAAAAAATAAAAGCAAAACTAAATAGCTGAAAACCTTCTTTAATAACATCACACTTAGTTGGCAAAATAAGGTAGTATTTCTCAAAAAATATTAGACAAGTAATCCCAAGAAATAATTAAAAGGTCCCTTTTTCTTTTTGCTAGTTTATGATAAGCAAACTTCCTGTGACACAAGGTTTTTTTTTAAACATTGGTATTCTCAGTACTAGAGTTCTAATGGTATGGTTACTTAGAGGAATTGAACACTGTTGAGGTAAAAGACAGGTTACTCAAAATAAAACTCAAAGGATTAATCAGGTTAAAATTTAGTATATCAGCTATCACTGGTTCAGAAACACTTTAATGGTTCCTTTGGCAAATATAGCCACACTGTTCGGTAATACATTTTCATTAAATCAACAGGAAAAGCCAAAATTATCACCTCTTGAGTGGGTAATCTTTAAAAGCTAAAAAAAAAGTTCCAAAAATCTTACAATAGAGTTAAAAAAATAAAGACTAAAGGAAGAGAAGGAAAATACGTCAGATAAATAATACTGCTAAAAGGTTGCCGCTATCAGACAGGAAGAACTGATATAGAATTTAAAGCTCAATATCTAGATTCCAATGAAAAAGTAGCCTAAGAATATGAACCAAGTTATCTATTGAAGATGTAGCTAATATATAAACCCATGGAAAAAGTTTTCCGTCACTGATAACGAAAGAAACATAAATTATATTTACTTTGAAGTACTACTATATATTTACTAAATTTGAAAAACCAAAACAAATTATAAAGTGATAGCTTGAACCATATGGAATTGTTGAAAATCAAATGTTTTTAACCTACAAAAAGGGCAATATCATAAGGTTCAACTTAAAGTAGGGTTGTAGGGAAGAGAAATTTAAGAATCCATTGCTGATGTCATTATATACGGGTTCAATTCTTCTGTAAAGCAAGCAGGATGTAACAAAAGCTTACAAAACCTTGATCCAATAATTCTATTCTAGAAATATCCTGAGAAATAATAAAAAAGAAAATCAGTACAAATGTTTATAATTTAGTCATGATTGTAAAATATAAGGAAGAATCCAAATGGTCAATAATGAGAATCAAAGTAAACCACGGACATTTAGACAACGGCAATTATGTGAATTACATTATCATATAGAAATATATATGTGAAATGTGAGCTAAAAAACCAGAATATATACATTAGTAACAACTATGTAAAAGACATGTCTGACCACTCAATCGAAACAGTGATTTAAGCATGGATTTTTTTCCCCTTCAAAATTACATGTTATATGGTAGAGATTTAAAAGAATGAAAATATAAAAATAAAAAATGAAAATCCAGTGATAAAGAATATAATCATTACACTTATGGAAGAGACTTATCTAAGCCACCTGGCTGAATAGCAGCCTGGGAAACTTATACACTGTACTGTAATGTTGCTTTATCTGTCTCTCCCAGCAGACTATAAGCTTCTAGAGGGCAAAGATTATATCATCTATTTTGACAGGAAGTTTTGGAGCCTCAGATACACTCTTTTGCAAATATCCTCAATTGTGAAAAATATTTGTTTTTTAAATTATAACTCCAAAGGATAATAAAATTTCTTATTAGAGGATTAAGTGGGTAATTCATTTATATAATGTCTACCAAATTTACCCAATTTTGAAGGTGAAAAGTAAGCTGTGAGTGTAAAGCAATAAAATAGAGGGGTAATACAGCACAGTTGTTGAGAGTATAGCCTGACTGCCAGGGCATGAGTCTCAGTTCTGCCAGTTATAATCGGTGTGACCTCAAGCAAGTTACTGAATTCCCATGTGCTCCAGTTTCCTCATCTGTAAAATGGAAATAACAGCTCATAGGTTATCAAAGGATTCAAGGAGTTATTATATATAAAATCCTTAGAACAATGCCTGGCACATATATTTGCCATTACTGGTATTTCTGATATGCTTTTGTGAACTGGATTTCAAAGCCATTTTAGAAAATGCATTTCAAAGTTCTTTAGGTCAGTGCTATTTGAAATGGGGTCTGCAGACTGGCCAGTCTGTTTGTTACTGATTTGTGACAAGATAAGCAGCTTCTCCCAGGATATAAATCAACTATTTAGTTGACTTTTTTCCCCCAATGCAAGACTATCTCAATGAATGAAGTAGTATGTTGATTTACATTCTAGTGTAATTTCCTTATTTTACTGCAAACAACCATTGCTTGCATTACACATATAGTTGTATATATATGACATATATATAAATAATGTAAAGCCATATCTTATATATAAGTATATAAATTTTGTCTGCATTATGAAAAGAAAAAGATGCAGTACTACCAATTCTGGAGTAAAGTCTCTTTCTCCAAACCAATTACTCAGATATTCCAAGACGCTAGTTACTGTTGCCTAAAAAGGAGGGCGGGGGGAAGAGATGAAAGAATAGCATTAGTAATACAACACTAACAAGTTCAACCTGAGTTTCATTAAGTTCAGTTAGAAAGCAACTCTTATGTTTAAAATGGCCTCATTCTTTAGGCTTCCAGAGAAACCTGTGACTCTATTTAGTAATTTGATTAGATGGCACACTCAGTGAGAAGAGGCTTTGTAGACAAATATTCTTATATACTTTCAATTATCAATACCTTGGTTTAAATCCTAGGATTTAGTTTGTAACTACTAATTTAGTTCGGAACTACTTAAAAAAAAAATTCCACATACTCTTAAAAAAAAAAACCTTTGCATAAATACCTTCAGCTTATTTTCATTAAAGCAGAGTACAACTCTAAAGACAAAGTTAGCTAGAGAAAGATCAGTTTTAAGCTATATAGATAGAATTATCAAACTGTTGAAAATATTCATGGGCTTATGCAAATATAGATGGACACTTACAAAAATCACTCTCAACAAATTTAGTATAACTACTACAGTACCTTAGTGTAAATGATCAAGTAAGTAAAACTGTCAGCCAGTATATGATTTACAACAGAGTATGACTTATCTTCCAAGGGTACCCAATGCTATGTGAATGCAAAACAATCAAAGTTTTTATTTGCTCTTTAAATGGATAACAGAGTTCCTAGTTCTGAAAGACTGAAGAACCAAAATCCATATTTCTCCCCTTTTGATCCAAGAAATTCAAATTTCATTCTTAATGAAGTGTGTAGGACATCTGCAACTAGAAATAGCAATCTAACCTTAGTATTTATTTCAAATCCCAGAATCTAAGACTTATAACTGAAATGTATACATGTGAATAGTTTAGCACCATGATCAAGAGCATGAGTTCTGAAATTAGATCAACCTGGGATTGAATTCTAGTGTTGCCATTAAAACTTGCTGAAAAACCAACTGCAAGTAACTTAATCTCCAATTTTGTTTCCTCCTCTATTTAAAAAAGGATATTAATAATAATTTCCCATATAGGGTTGTAGTGAGGATTAAATAAGAACTGTTAAAGAGTTTAGGACAGGGTCTTGCATACTGTATATATTCAGTAAATGTATTCAAATACCTTAACAAACATTGCAAACAAAAGAATGCATAAATTCTTATTAGATTTTACCTGATTCATTCTGCTAACAATACTAAGCAAGGGAGGAAAACCAATCTGAAAGAAAAATGAGACTGAAATTTACTAAATGGTATTATGGAGGCAGGGGGTACATTTTTTTCAAACTGGTGAATTTCTCAACACACTGTTTTTTAAAAACAAAAAATAGATAAAAGTAAATTCTTTCATTGTCCATTACAATAAAACATTCCATGAACTATTATGTTGGTAATGCCCAAGAAAATAATGTCTTGATATTTGAATATGTAAATTTTAAAATAATGATTTTAGTAATTAGGATGTTAAAGCATGAAATTGAAAAAATGATACTATGATATTAATATGTTGTACACACTTTTAAAATCTTTAGCTAAAGCTAACATTTTCAGGAATTAAGGGCACTTGAATGACTTCTTTCAAACCTAATCTGCTTCAATTAAAAAGTACTTTGGAGTTTAATGTTGGGAGCCTTGATTATGAAAACAGTACTGACCTGTGAGAAACTTAAGAGGACATGCATTAAACTCTTGTGTCCTTAAATGGTTCTTTCATGTGGTATATATTTCACTTGTATGTATTTTGTAATAACAAACTAAATAAATATATATTAATTCTTTGTAAAATTGAAACATTTTGAAATGTACATATGTTAAGGATATTATACAAAAGAACATATGTTGTATAAGAAATAGTGTTAAATTAGCTCCCTCAGAGATCTGAATCTGTTTACACTCCCACCACCATGTGTAAGAGGGCTCGTTTTCCCAGCCCTTGTTAACACAGTGTGTCAAACTTTCTTTACCAGTATGTTATCTGAAAAATGCCAGCTCAGTGGAGTTACAAGCAATATTTTTATTATAAGTGAGTTTGGGAATCTTCTCATATAAGAACAATTTGTATTTCCTTCTTGTGAGATGTCTCTTTATATCCATTGCCTTTTTTTTTTTTAACTGGGGTCTTGGTCTTTTTTAGTGATTTTTGGAGGTTTTACATTTGCAGGATAAACTAATTTTAAATGGGAAAAACACAATGTAGCACCACATAGAAAACAATAAATACCTACTCAACAGAACAGAACAACATAGTATAGGGAGTTACCAGTAATGCAGATGTGTGCAGTGGGTTCCATAAGAACATCTGCAAACTTGAGGGCAGGTGAATCCTGAAGGACAAGAAGCAGCTGGCCACATAATTTATGATTAAAATAAAGCCATGTGAAATTTAAATATACCCTCAGCATTTTACCTCCAGAATATGCAATTTACTAAGCATTTTAAAATACCTAATTGTGTCATATGTTTTCCTTTGTTTCCCTGACTACTCATAACTCATTGTTTGACCCACGTCTAATCATTAAAAAAAAGAATCCTAACTCACAAAATTATTAAACAGCTAAAACATGCATTGTTTTAGAAACTAGGCTGCCAATTTTTAAGTCAAAAATACAATAAACTGAGAGAAAATACTGGCAAATATTTTCTGCAGAGAGCCAGAAAGTAAGTATTTTAGGCTTTGTAGGGTACACACTGTCTCAGTCACATATTATTTATTTATTTATTTTTAACAACCTTTTAAAAACATAAAAACCATTATGTTTTTATGTTTAGCTCATGACTATACAAAAAAAATCTGCAGACTCGATTTGCCCCAGGTTGTAGTTTGCTGAGTCTTTATACTAAATCATGAACCAAAATTATGACCTTTTTCTGTTTGTTTAGCCACATTATCACCTACTTGTACATAATCGATTCCAGGACTTTCACTTGCAGCTGGTCCAACAGCCCCTTCAGCATATAACCTCTCACCCAGACAAAATTTTTTCCAGCCTTCTTCATCTTCAGATTTTGGCTAAAAGAAAAGAAAAAAGAACTTACTTACTCCTATGTATATATTTTTTATACTGAGTAGTGAAAAAAGAAGTGAGGATTCCTCCATATTCCCACCACCTCAACGCAAAGATATAGTGCCTGTTATGGAGTGAACCGTGTGCCCCCAAAATCTGTATGTTGAAGCCCTAACCTCCAGAATGGGATTATTAGGAGACTGGGCCTTTATAGCAGAGATTAAGTTAAAATGAGGTGGTTAGGGTGGGTCCGAAGCCAATCTGGCCAGCATCCCTGTAAGAAGACGAAGTCTGGACACAGAGACATCAGGGATGGGCGTGCATACAGAAGACCACGTGAGGGCACAGCAAGGAGACGGCCACCTGCAAGCCAAAGAGAGAGGCCTTGAGAGAGACCCACTGACACCTTGATCTTAGACTTCTAGCCCACAAAGCAGTGAGAAAATAAATTACTGTTTGTTAAGCCACCCAGTCTGTGGTGTTTTGTTATGGCAGCCCTAGCAAACCAATACAGCACCCAAGTGGTCACACCATAGATGGGACATGTTTAGTTTGGATCATACTTTAATGAACACTGACAAGCAAGAATGTGTTCAAAGGAGGGTGATAAAGATGGAAATTGGTATGGAAAAAAAAATACACTAAGAATGCTTATAAGAATGAAGGATGTTCATCCCATGGAAGGAGACATGATTACATACCCCACATACTGAAAGGGCTGTCCAGTTAAAGAAGGAGTAGATTTATTCTACATTGTCAGATGAAAAAAAGTAGGACCATTCAGTTCAATATGGCTATCTTAACAGAACAATTAAAAATTCTTTTTCCTAAAAAATTTATTTATTTATTTATTTAAGTATAGTTAATTTACAATATTGTGTTAGTGTCAGGTGTACAGCAAAGTGATTCAGTTAACAGAACAATAGGTTTATCTGGGCACATCACCTTGCAAATTATTTTACATATATGTGCAGTTTCTCCCCCACCCCGAGGATAAACCGCTTTCATTAGATTCTCAGAATGAATATGAGACCCCTAAAACATAAAAACCCATTGTCCTGGAACAATTCATCTTTTCCCATTACTCCACTGGTCAGAGACTGTTTCTGCTTCAGGTAGCATTGAAAATCCTAATTATTAAATGTTGTGGGTGCTTAATAAATGATTGGATCAATTGATCAATCAATGTTCATATTTACATAGTTGCTATCAGAGCATGCTTTAAAAATTCATTTTATTATTTACATAATGTTTACATCTGCCATGATGAACATATGTTATTGCTGTGTAATAGTCTACTGTTTTGATGGATGATCTGCATTTATTGAATCAATTATGTTCAGTCATTTCTTTCTTGACAAAATTATTTTGTCATAATGTTACTAATGAGCTTCTTTTTGCATTAGTAAGTATGTACCCAAAAGTCCTTAGACTGAGCAAGAAAAAATATTATCTACCTACCTACTGCCTTCTCTCTCTTCTTACTAGGAGGCCTCACAGCACAGTGAAAGGCTTTAGAGTCAGACAAAGTTCAGTCTGAATCTCAGTTATACCTTTTATGAGTTAAATGATCTTGGGCAAGTGATGTTAGTGTCTACCACACTTTTCCTAGAGCAGAGCTTCCAACTGGTATACAGAAGCATATAGAGAGGTTACACTGAATCTCTTAGCTTTCAGCTGGTAGTTTAGGCTATGGGAGCAGCCTCCTCCATTTATCCCAATGTGTCATCGCGTAAAAGATGTCAGGAAGCACTGCCTAGAAGAAGCTTCTAAAATCTGAAATCTATGAACCACCTGAAACTGTGAGCAAAATTGTATGCATAGGTACATTTTTTCCCTCTGAAAATAAATACCTTTCATTTGATTCTCAGGAAAACTATAAGACTCCCTAAAAGGTTAAAAGGACTGTCCTGGGGCTTCCCTGGTGGTGCAGTGGTTCAGAGTCCACCTGCCGATGCAGGGGACACGGGTTCGTGCCCCGGTCTGGGAAGATCCCACATGCCGCAGAGCGGCTGGGCCCGTGAGCCATGGCCGCTGGGCCTGCGCGTCTGGAGCCTGTGCTCCGCAACGGGAGAGGCCACAACAATGAGAGGCCCGCGTAACACACACACACACACACAAAAGGATTGTCCTGGAACAATGTATCCACCTCTTCCCCAACACCCTTTTTTATCCAGTAGTCCACATATAGGATATTTACTAAAAAGCTTAAAATTATATCTAGGATGATAAAGTAAGAAATACTACTTTCCAGTAAGCATGACCAGCTTTACTAAAATGTCACTCACTGATACTGGCACCATTACCTCATGAGGAAAATCCAATAAGCCTTTATTCAATCTTTTTGTAAATACTGAAAATGCATTCAATTTCCTAAAAAGCAAATGTCTAGAAGAACCTTTAAAAACTTGTAAAGACCAATCCAAAGTCTCTCAAGATGCAGCTTAAAACTGTCATAAAAATAACTTGCATTACTGACTCTATCCTTTTCAGGCTATTAAGATAATGCAACTGTTACTATGATAGATGGGAGAGAATGAAAATAACATGGATTAAACAAGTGAATCTTTAAGAACTGGAAGTAAATATGGACTATATTAGTTATACACTGTACAATCTAAACAGAGAAACTTACATACCATGGTCACATTACTATCCAACTGCTGTGATTTCCAGTGACTTCTATGTCTGTTCACACTCTAAAGGAAGATAAGGTAGACAAATGATCTTCAAAGAATGGATAACTCAAAAGAAAGCAATTGCTGCACAACATTCTAACAATTCTAAAACTTGGAAAATATGTTCAACTGTATTATGTCTAATGATTATAATAATTTGGTAATTTATTCATGAATATTCTTATCTTTATACACTAGAAACCCCGATTTTTCCAACTACAGTCTAAGAACAGAAGTAAGTCCGAGGGAGGGAGGGGTTTAATTTGATTAAATGATTAAAGTACACCTACCTGCCGAACAGTTGAAAACTGTGCCACTTGCTGCTGTTGCCACTGAAGAGTGGGGGAATATCCTTCAGGAGCAGGTTGGCATCCTGAAAGCTAGAGATCAGTTCATAAATGTTAGAATCAATGTTAGTTTTATAACTAGAATCTCATACCTCTGCAAAGTAAAAGCAGAATCAAGATGAAAAGTGAATAATAAAGCAAATAAGACGATACAAGAAAGACAGTATTTTTTGCAGATGTAAAAAAGGAGGCAACTCACTTTACTATTTATGTCTGAGTTTAAAACATTAGGAAAAGACTCTTATATAGTCACTTTAGTAAAAGCAATCTGGAATGGTTTATAGTTGGAGTTTCTAAGAAATCCACATGACATGAGACTCGAAGATATAATCTAGTCCTACCTTTCTACTGAATATAATAGCAAAACAGTTTGAAACAAAGAGAGATATAAACCAAATAAAGAATTTTGGTATGAGCAGAAAGTACTCAAATAATTTCAGATGCTTGACTTTATAAGGGCTACTTCTACCTTCCAAAACAGCACAGAGGTCACAACTGATCACATACTGCCTTGAAATAAAACTTAATGTGGTCACTTTTTAAAAGCCAGGTATACAAGATATCATCTTCCATCAACTAAAAACTTCTGAAAAGGAATCATATGAAACGTTACAGTGTCTGAATTTAAATCTCCTGATTATAAACATCAGATAAAGGAATTACTTAGAACATAAAAGAAAAAGGAATTATCACAATTTAAAAACTGCTGCTCTCCTACCTTTGGTTAAATAGCACCTCCTAAAACAGACCTTCTGTGGCTACTCTATCTAAAGTAGTTCTCCCAGTTACTTATTGGTCATTATATGTTACTTTTTTTCACAACAATGGTCACAGTATGTAATTAATTTTTTTTTTTTTTTACTGTCTTCCTCAGGAGAATGTAAACTCTACAAGGGTAGGGACATTTTCTGTCTCATCCTCTGTTGTATTCCTAGTGCCTGGCACAATATTGTTGTTTAGTAAAATATGTGTTGGATAAATAAATGAATGAAAAGGTTCATAGTGGGCAAGTAGGTAGAAAAGTGTGATATTTGGGTTTCTGTTTTTAAAAAACAAAACCCAGTCCAATCCAAAACATGCAAACTACACTAAAGATCAGCCTGATAATAATTATGAACTGGAAAAAGGTACCTTAAAAATAAAGGATAGCATAAGTAACCTATTGAAAGACTCCTTTAGGATTGGATCATGTTCCTGAAGTATTATGAGCAAATCTCCACGAATGCCAGGGTTACTAAAAGCCTCTCTGGAGGCAGTAAATGCCAGCTGTCCGTTTGGGGGGAAAAGTACAACTTAGTACGGAGTAGTCAAATCTTACCTACATCGTAACTGATACTGTCTGACACTGTAGGAGAGCCTTGGTCTTTTAATTTGTGGGAGGGAAAAAAAATCCTCTGACGGGTAATAAAACTCACAGAAACATTCACACTTTGCTTCCTTTTCAACTTCTTTGGGTCAATTTGAGCTACCACAACATCTGGACAGTGAGCTGCTTCGATCCTACAAATAAGAAATAAGTACAAAAACGTGATTACTATTGCTCATGTATAGTAAAGCAAGCGATCCACTTCTATGGTTCATTATAAAATCAGAAAAAAAGTTCAGAATTGCAATCGAGGTACTAAACAATGTATTTCTGAAATTATGTTGACTGAAAGCAAAATTTCTTATGTGGAAGAAATCTAAGAGCACCTATATTGTCACAAGTAATCAGGTTTAACAAAATTAAGCTCATAGAAACTCGCTCACGCAAAGATGTAATCAAGGAATGTTGTTCCGACAGTGGATGGGGGACGGGAACAGAGGTGGGGCTTTATCACACTTAAGGGTCGAGCGGGGCACTGGGCGCTGTGCCCAAGGGCGGAAGGACAACCAGCCCACCCGCACAGGGTCAAATCACTCACTGGACCCGCCTTAGGTATTCTTGGGGAGTTCTCGGAGGTACGTTGGGATCAAAACTGTCTGTCAAGTCGCAGGGCTCCACTGGCAACAGCCGGGGCATCAACTCTTCCACTGCAGACTCCGCCGGTACCCACGCCATAGTTTTCAAGGCGGTCTGTCCCACCCAGCGCATGCGCCAGGTCTGGGTCACAGCGCAGGCGCACATGTTATCACCTTTGGCGCGGAGTTGAGCAAAAGGCTGGGCTTGGGGGCGTAACTGCGCATGAGCGAACCTGCTGATTGTGGTAAGGTTAAGGCTCCGGTGGAGTAATGAAGACTGCGAGGCTGGTTCCTAGTAAAAGTAGTTCGGAAGTTTTTCTGGGTATTACGCTCTATACTCTTCTAAGACTGAGGGTTATTAACTTTTATGCATCCCTAGTAGTGAGGGAACTTTAAATGTTTTTTAAATTAACGACCAGGTTACTGTGATTATCATTTATTGAGCTCTAAATTCTTAAACCGCTGGTAGATGCATCACATGCATTTCCTCATTTAAGTTTTACAACCTTTTGACGTACGTGGTATTATCCAGGTTTTGTAGGGGAGGAAATCGGCCGAAAGAGGGGTTAAGTACTACAATCGTAACTTTCTCCGAAAAAGGAAAACCAATTCCAACCCAGATTTATCTGACGCCAAATGAATGTAAAATTAATTTCCCAGAGGAATTTCTTGTGCTTGGCTGCGCCAAAGATCACTTTATATTTATCTGAAGTGAATATTACTACTAGAGTAGCCATCACTTTTTCAGAAATATCTCTTTCTTTAGATAATGCAAAGAATAAAGTTAATGCCAACACCTAGAAGTTATCATTATTAATCTTAGGGCCAATCTTGTGAGGGGGTACTTTATTTCCATTTTGCAGGTGAGGAAACAAGGCAGAAATGGATTAAGTTAACTTGTGCTGGGTCACAAATTGCAAGAAACAATCAAAGTACTATATCTGTTTTTCTAAACAAGCTGTGAGTGAATACAATTGACTTGTTTTTTAAGGTTTGTTTGTTTTTCAGGCTTTTTTTCTTCTTTTTCTTAAAGCACTGTCTTTAGCTTGCAAGCAACTATTTCAAAACCAGAATGTAACTTTCTAAATTGGAGACAAACTAAGGACAGTCCTTAGGTTAAGAGCTAAGCTAAAGTGCTTATGAATGGTAACTAAACAATTGGGAGTCTTGGAAAGAAACTGTTTGGCTGCAGTCAAACTAGAAAATTATTTGGTTAAAAATTTTACTGATTTTGGGAGAAACAAACTTATAAGAAATATGGAGAAATGCTCCTGTCATCAAACGTTTTGGTAATGATCAAGAACAAATTAGAAAAAGTAAACAGTGTGTCATTTCTGGACTTTCCTACAAATATATATATATATATACAAATATACACATATATACAAATATATATATATATTTGAAACTAGCTTATTAGCAAGAAATATGGAGAAATACTGTCACCAAACGTTTTGGTAATGATTAAGAACAAATGGAACAAATTAGAAAAAGTAAACTGTGTCATTTCTGGATTTTCCTACAAATACATTTTTTTTAAACTAGCTTATTAGCAATTTATCCCCAGTTTTCTGGAGAAAAGAACCTAGTAGACCAACCACAAGGGAACAATTCTTAATACTGGACTCCATGTATAAGTGCGTGGCAGAACTACACAGGGATGAAGGGAACAGGGGGAGGAATAGCAGAATGGAACAAAGGTTGTCCTGGGAAATATTAAGAAAATTTTTTTTCAAAAGAAAATGTGAGTTATAAAGTACATCAGTGATTCTGAAATGGTGCTAAAAATTTAAATACACAGGAATAAATTCATTCAAGAGAGAGGAAAGTAAAAATTTATAAGGGTTACTTTCTACTCTTTAAAACTAATCTGACTTAAAAGAATTAAGGAATGAACATTGGAACACATTTTAAATATGGTTATAAATTGGAAATTGCACTAAGTATTTTTGAATGTTTCAGTGAGATATGGGACAGTTGAGAAGAAACTATTTGGTTGATGAAGTTATTCTGAAAAAAACTTAATTTTTAGAAAGCTGAACTTCTAAAACTATAATAACCATTTCATTTAGCCTCTTTCTAGGAAGAACTATTCCTAAGATACCAAACTACTTCCGGTGCCCTGTTTTCAAAGATTTCCAGTCACTTCTCAGTTTACAGTGGAAAGACTTTTCTGTTTCAGTGTTTCTCACATTGGTGGTTGGCTGTAGGAGTAGTATGAAGGTTATGAGAACAGAGCTCAATGGCTGTTTATTGATGATGATGGCATCTGCTAAATCAAAATTACAGAGCTAAATGCAAAATTTGTCCCTGTATTTTATATCCCTTTAAGCAGCTCAGTTATTTTCAAATGTTAGTGTATATAAGAATTATCTGGAAGAAATTATTTAAAATACAGACTCCTGTGTCCTATAACTCTCTTTCTCCAGAGTTTGAGTCTGTTTATTGGTTGTAGGACTCTGAAACTGAGATTTTTAAGAAGAATTCCAAGTGAGAAACATAACTTAGCCCATCCATTTAATCTTTTCCCTCCCTATTCTTTAAGATTTACTACCCTAGAATTTCTCCTACATTACCATACTTTGTCAGTTCTTTTCTCCTTGGCTACAGTTTAAAATTTAACTTGCCTCTTTATGCCATTGAACTTTAATAAATTCAGTCATCCAATTAATGTTTATCAGTTTTCTATTATGTGTCAGGCACTGTGGTAAGCATTGGGCTTTATTAGGTGATCTGGGGACAGTGAAGCTTTGCTGTCAAGAAATGGGGATAATTCTGAGGAGTCCAGCTCCTGGTTAAAAACCTATGTGTGATTTTTTTTTTAGGCCTGACTATACGCCAGTTACAAAGCCTTTACCTGGCAGGCTCCGCAGGGAAACCTGCCCTCTCCACACCAGACTTGATGCTCCCATTCAATGCATTGCAGTCTCTGAAGGGAATTGCAGTCAACAACAGCCCTCCCTAGCCAGGCATTCTAATGCACTGCTGCATTCCTAGCTCAGGTGTTTCCACTTGGAGGTCTCCTTCATGGGAAACTTCACCTCTGAGTCAGTACTCAGTAGTTTTCCACTCCTAAGGCTGCCCCCATCCCCACCCCCAGTTCCATAAATCTGCAGGAGTCTTTTGTTTGGGACCCCCTCAAGAGTGAGATGACCCTCAACCAGTCATGCCATTCCATGGGGGTAATGGAACTGGGGGAGTCTGTGCTTTCACCAGGTTTAGAGTCTTGCTTATGCAATCACAGTAAGTGATTACGGGCTTCACTTTTGCATTCATTTTGGCTCATTGTTGCTTTGATTGGCTTCTCTGACACCTGGGAGCTGAGTTCTCTCCTCAGCTCATCTGAACACTTGACAAATTCTGTGATTAGGTATTTTAATCACTCTTATCTAGAAAGTAGAAGAAAGAAGGGAAGCTAATGGTGTAATTGGTAAAGAAGCAGCAGTCACTCATATTAGCCAGGTTAGGGAGGTATTCGGTCATTTTGTGGTTTGGACAATCTTCTTGAATTTGTCAGACTTCAGAGACACGATTACAGAGTAGTCTTGTTTTGGTCATGATCCTTCAGGGTTCCTGAGTGTTCTTGTCTGATGTTGGTGTGCTGTGATATGGTTTAGATTCAACAAAAGAATAGTGTGGCCTGGCTGTGAGTGCCCGGGCAGCTCCTAACAACAGCTGGGGCCAACTGATAGAGGCAGGCCAATTTCAGGCTCTCAGAAGATGCTTTTTTCTTTCTTAGGGCTATATGGGGCCAAATGTTTTATATAGATTATCACATTCAATCCTCACAATGTGTTGTTATTCTAAGTGGTAAGTATGATTGTTATCTTTATTTTCAGATGAAGAAACTGGCTCAGAAAATGTTACATACCATGCCCAGGTCATACAAGTAGGAAGTAGATGGAGCTGAGATTCTATCTTGGGTGGTCAGACTTATGAACCATTGCTCTAAAACTTACTATGCTCCACAAGATACAGCTCAGCACAAATGAGAGGCTTTATGACCCACTGGTTGTAGATTAGAGAGAGGCAATTAAGTTAGACGCAAGGGGATCCTGGTCTTGGGTCACACCCTCTGGGCATGAGCAGAGTCAGTCTCTTTATCTCTGTCTGAGAATGCTGTTCTTAGGCTTTGGAGTCCAGATCCAACAAAGCTCACTGATGGCAGAAAATTAAGGTGAAGTCTAGTTTAGTTATGGAACACAAAACCCAAAACTTTACTCCTCTTTTAAAGTAAAAATACAAATCTAGCTCCTTTCTTTTATTTTTATTTATTTTTTTAATAGAAATCCATTTTTAAATTTATTTATTTTATTTATTTATTTTTTTGGCTGTGTTGGGTCTTCGTTGCTGCGCGTGGGCTTCCTCTAGTTGTGTCGAGCGGGTACTACTCTTCGTTGCAGTGCGCGGGCACGGGCTCCAGGCACGTGGGCTCAGTAGTTGTGGCTCATGGGCTCTAGAGCGCAAGCTCAGTAGTTGTGGCACACGGACTTAGTTGCTCCACGGCATGTGGGATCTTCCCAGAGCAGGGCTTGAACCAGTGTCCCCTGCATTGGCAGGCGGATTCTTTTTTTAGGCTCAGCGGCCATGGTTCACGGGCCCAGCCGCTCCGCGGCATGTGGGATCTTCCCGGACCGGGGCACGAACCCGTGTCCCCTGCATTGGCAGGAGGACTCTCAACTACTGCGCCACAAGGGAAGCCCGGCAGGCGGATTCTTAATCACTGCACCACCAGGGAAGTCCCTTCTGCCCATTTTTTGATTGGGTTTTTTTTGTTGTTGTTGTTGTTGAATTTATGTGTAATTTATTAGTCTTATTTACTATTATTATACCTGATATGATTGTAGTCATTGTGTGTGCAGACTACACCACCAGACAGATATCATATATATGGACTTGACACTCTGCCGATGCTGAGTATTACTCTTTGTAGTGAGTAGTCCAAAAATAGTTGGCTAGTGTCTTATAATGTCACTATCTGAACAAATGGAAGAGAATCCATATTAGAAAAAACTGCAAACGCTTTATTTATTCCCTGGTGGTCTAGTGGTTAGGATTTGGCGCTTTCACTGTCATGGCAGGGGGTCAGTCCCTGGGCGGGGACAAAAACAAAAGCAAACAAACAAAAAATACCCAAACCAAACACTGGATTAAACCAAAAAGTAGAGGCAAAAGCTCCATCTGGTGTTGACCATATAAAATTCCAAGGAATTTGCATTATCATACTTCACCTGACTGTGTAATACTATAACCTCCAGTTTAGAAACATCTGTGGATTGAAAAGTAGGAAGGAAAATACTGGCTGTTACACATTAACTAGTGATTAAGATGATTAATGACTGAAGAAAAAGTCATAGGTTGTTTAGAATACTTGCCCCCAGATAGTCCCTGAAAAAAAGTTCCAAGGTCAAATATCTTTGGGAAATGTACGCAAATGCCACTCTTAAATATTCACAATGAATATTAGCATATTAAAATTATTGACAAGTCAACAGTCCTATTTTACATAATTTAACTGGTATTTGAACACAGGACCTCTCCCTCTCTTTCTCTTTTTAATATTCTCTGGCATTTTCAAGAATACCAGTTTGAAAAAGTAATTATCTTAGGAGTATTTGCTTTAAAAAAAAAGACTTTTTCGGGGGGGAACTTTTGTCAGATTTTATAGTTTTACCATCCAAATACGTAAAAATGATGATGATAAAAACAATGTTTGGGGGCTTCCCTGGTGGCGCAGTGGTTGAGAGTCCGCCTGCCGATGCAGGGGACGTGGGTTTGTGCCCCGGTCCGGGAAGATCCCACATGCTGCAGAGCGGCTGGGCCCGTGAGCCATGGCCGCTGAGCCTGCGCGTCCGGAGCCTGTGCTCCGCAGCGGGAGAGGCCACAACAGTGAGGCCCGCGTACCGCAAAAAACAAAACAAAACAAAACAAAAAAATACAAAAAACACACAATGTTTTATAATTGTTTAGGTTTTCATGCTCAATTCAAGAATACTTAGGGAACGATCATTTTGTGCCAGGACCTGCACAAGGTGGTGTAACTGACAGCAAACAATTATAATCAGTTGCATGTTGGCAAATGTTTAACAAGAATCCTTCAGGTTCACAGATTGATCTAAAATGCCTTGGTCCAGGGATGTCTATAATTTAGAAAGCCAGTAAAGGGACTTCCCTGGTGGTCCAACGGTTAAGACTCTGTGCTCCCAATTCAGGGGGCCTGGGTTTGATCCCTGGTCAAGGAACTAGATCCCACATGCTGCAACTAAAGATCCCACACAAGGCAACTAAGATCCTGTGTGCCTCAACTAAGACCAGGCACAGCCAAATAAATAAATAAATCAATATTTAAAAAATGAAAGCCAATAAATACTGTTTTTGGAGGTTCTTCCTTTTTCCAATTCATAGTCTGACTCCTTTCTCAGTAGCTCAATAAATTTTCCATTCTCTAAAATGGCCATACTACCTAAAGCAATCTACAGATTTAATGCAATACCTGTCAAATTACCAGTTACATTTTCCACAGAACTACAACAAATAATTCTAAAATTTATATGGAACCATAAAAGACCAGCAATCCTGGCAAAAGAACAAAGCTGCAGGCATAACCCTCTCAGACTTCAGACAATACTACAAAGCTATAGTAATCAAAACAGTGTGGTATTAGCACAAAAACAGACATGTGGATCAATGGTACAAAATAGAGAGCCCAGAAATAAACCCACACATCTATGGTTAATTGATCTTTGACAAAGGAGGCAAGACTATACAATGGGGAAAAGACAGTCTCTTAAGCAAGTGGTATTGGGAAGGCTGGACAGCAGCATGTAAATCAATGAAGTTAGAACACACCCTCACACCATACACAAAAATAAACTCAAAATGGCTTCAAGACTTAAATATAAGACAAGACACCATTAAAATCCTAGAAGAGAACATAGGCAAAACATTCTCTGACATAAATCTTACCAATTTTTTCTTAGGTCAGACTGACCTAATCAAAAGAATACATATACATATATATGGTATATATTGTATATATTATATATATATGTGTGAATCACTTTGCTTGACAACAAACCAGAAACTAACATAACATTGTAAATCACCTATACTTCAGTTAAAAAAAAAAAGAAATTTTCCATTCTCTCTCTATTCTTCCTCAGATGAAACCTCTTAACTTTCAGTATATTTGAAAAACTAGTCTTTACCATTTACCATCTGGGTCCAATGGATCCTTTCTAATTTTTATATCTTTAAGTCATTTCATGAATAATTTATACACATTAGAGTAAAGGGATATTCAATAAAGCTGTTATAAAAAGAGAGTAAAGGGATAATGAAAAACAACTTTATTGGACATTTAAGTAAGTATCTAAACATAGAAAACCCTAGTTTTTATTCCATATTTTCCTGGTTTTGAAGATATATCCAAAATGGGCAATGTCCTCTAAATGCAACTACCTACACATTATCCATGATGCTGAGTCTGGAGCATACTCATCTTGTAAATAGTGACTGCAGATTCCAAATACATCACTACTGCATACTAGCTTATTGTTGCTTCTGATTCTTTTTGCAGTTGCATTATCAAAACACAAGACTTGTAGAATTTTTTGAAACATTTAAAGGCTCATCATTTTGTTGAAGAGAGGACAGCCATCTTCTTTGCTACTTAGCTGCAAAACATTTGTATTTTTAGTTTTATAAATGATCAACTCAAAGAATTTTTAATTTCTAGATTATCTATTTCCTTCTTATCATCTTTGTATACACAACTGCCACTAGCATTTGTGCACTTAAGAATCATATCAAGTAAATGTATCCATATAAACATCATAAAAGGTGAAAGAATACTATCATATGTACTCTTAGCAAAATGAGGTTATCCAGATGTTTGCTGCAAAATCTTGTGGAATGGAGTTATTCCTTTTGAATGAGTAAGTAGATGAGAATACCACGTTTTCTTTTTGTCCTTAGAAATATATTGTTTACTAATTAATTCTTGAGTTTGAAAAATTCAGTTAGGTGGTGGTCATCTAAAGATTCCTAGTTTAAGGTTATTAGGGTCTAGAGTGCTGTTCTCTATCTCTGCATTAATCTTCTGAATTCTGAATTCTCAACTATATTCAATGAGAGCTAAAGCATAGTACAAAGATCTAGAAAGATGATGCAGTACTTTGAGCATTGCAAAAGGAAAACTGAAGGATAATGCAATAGTGATGACTTACTTCACTATTCTATCATCTTAGGTAATTCTATCATTTTCCATTTTCTTATAATTTTAGTATATTTTGAAGCATGATTTGGAATAATTAATGATAATGATGAAATAGTTCCATGGATGATGAAGTAGGAGAATGTTGCAGGACATAGGAAAAATAAGATCAGTAAGATTCCATGATGTATCCTAGATTTACAAGAGTCCAAATGACCCATATGACCACTGCAAATAGAGAAAGTTTTATCCTATTTTTTTAAAAAATAAGTTTTCTCTTTGTTTTTTGGAAGACCTTTAAGAAAGAATAAAAGTCATGAAAAAAATCAATCCTTACAAATAGTACTCCCAAAAGAGGAAATCTCAGAAAACTAAAGTTTGGGTCTACTAGATCCTGATGATATGTACAAAGGTTAAATTCTTAAACTCATTCACCTTTAAGCACATAAAGGCAGATATGAATGAATTTGTTACCCATCATAACATTTATTTCATTGTAATAGGAAACAAAAGCCTTTTGTTCAGCTGAATACATAGGCATTATGACTTCTTAGACTTCATTGAGCTGGATGGCAAAGATCCCTTTCTGGGGACCATAAAATAATGAAATTACCGAAGGTGCTATACTTTGGTGTATTCCTCACTGAATTCCAGGATCCTGGTGGATCCTCTCATCTATGTGTTATTTACCCTACTCATTCCTAGATCTTGTTTCTTTTTGCGAATGTCCTTATTCCACCTTTATATCATTGTCTACAGCTATTTACTTGCTGTACTTTCAGCCAAGAATCCTTGTTAAGGTAGTATCCTGAGCCCACTTTATTTGCAGGCCTATACAGAATTTTGGCTTCTGATTCCCATTTACTCTTCAGGATTGTATTAAAATTTGATAAGCAAACTAATACTCTTTTACCTTACAAAACAATCTTAGAGGAAGTAAAATATATGTTTGCTGCATATCTTATTTCTTGTGAATATAAGCTTGAAAGAACAAAAAATTGATCTTTTTCTCTATTCCATAAAATGCTTATAGGGCTAAGCTTTGCAGGATTTTAGGTGTTGACCTATCTGGAAATAATTCCGTGAGCAACCCCTCACTGAAGGTTGGGGTTGCCTGAGACCACCAAGCTCGAATACCTTTCCAACCAGTTTCTGTCTGTCCCATTTTGCTGTTCTTTTCTTGGAAAGAGAAGCAGAAAACACATCAAGATTAATCAGCCAAAGATTGTAGTGTGTGTGTGTGTGTGTGTGTGTGTGTGTGCGTGTGTGTGTAGGGGGAGAGGTGGCAGAGGCAGTGTAGGAGGAAAGAGGTAAACTGACTAGGAATACATGAATAGTGTATAAATAGTATATAAATTCTTCCAGACCAGACATTTGGCTGTTTTGCCTACATCATATCACAGCATCGCTACTGTGCCTGGCACAAAGTAGATAGATGTTCAGTAAATGTTTGTTGCACTAAGTGAAAGAACGAACTTCTCACTTTGCTTTTTCAGGGGCGATGCAGCCTGTGTTTCTTGGAATCAACCCGGGCCCTAGAGGAGAGGATTTCCTAGAGCAGGGGTCCCCAAGCCCCCACCCTCACCTGTCTGCGGCCCGTTAGGAACCCGGCTGCACAGCAGGAGGTGAGCAGCGCGGAGTAATGGACGCTTAATCTGCCGCTCCCCATCGCTCACATTACCGCCTGAACCATTCCCCCTCCACCCCTGAAAAATTATCTTCCACAAAACCGGTCCCTGGTGCCAGAAAGTTTGGGGACCACTCTCCTAGAGGACACCTCCATTTCTCTCAGCAAGCTGAGGAGTCTGGCGACAGAAGGTCACATATCATGAGACCCGCGGGGAGTGGGAGCCGCCATGGCTCCGGGGAGAGGGGACCGGAGGGCCATGGCGCACCCCACCCTCGCGCTCCAGTTCCACCAGGTCCCGTTCCCTTCCCCGCCCCTCCTGAGTACCCCTGTTAGGTTTGGCATTGTCACCCCGCCCCTCCAGCTCTGGTCCCTTCCTCTTCCCCTCCCTTTTTCTCTCCCTATCCCCTCCCCCCGCCCCGCCCTGGTCCCGCACCCTCCCCTTCAGTTCCCTGGCCCGGTCGCCCCGCCCCCAGAACCGTCTCCTCCCCCTCACGCCCCTTCACGCCCCGCCCCGCCTCCCCCTTTGACGTGGCAGAAGCGGCACCAGCCATGTTAGTCCCGCAGAGTTCTGCGCCGAGGCAGGGGGCGGGGCGGCGCCGTCCCTGATTGCGGTGCCACGGCTTCCCTGGCTCGGCGGAGAGGGCGGATTTTGTAAGGCCGAGGCTGCGACAGGCGCGGATCTCGTACGTGGTGGCACTGTGGTAAGGATCCATTTCAGGGCTGCCACTTCTCGGCTCCCTTGGGGGTCCGCGGGCGCTCAGTGGGAAGCGGGGGAGGGGCGGCTGTGCGGCGGCGGGTCCGCGGGCAGGGGTCTCAAGGGTGGTGCCTGCTCTGCCGTCTTGGTGCCCCGGGGCAGGCGGGGTGCGCCGGGGCTGCGAGCCGGCCCGGCGGGGCTGCCTGGAACCCTGAACTTGTCACCCTCTCACCCACCACCCTCTGCTTAGTTCTCTCTGGGCCTGGGAACCTGGCCCCCTCACCCACCTGCCCTGTATCAGGTGCGAAAGATGGGAGTCGGGTGAAAAACAGCAGTTTGGGCATCTCCCCCAGCACCCCACCCTCCGCTCCCGGCCGATCTGCCTTCCCCACCCCACCACCGCTTCTAGGTACTTTGACTTCTTGGTTCATTCCCTGCCTGAGCTGAAGAGCCCTAGACTTTGAACCGAGGTGACTTCGTCACCCGTAGTTCGGCCTTGGGAGTTAAAGGGGATAAGGAGAAAAGTGCCAGGTATAGCTAACACCTTGGGCCTTGATTACAAATAGACTTCAGTTATCAGATTAGACCAATTGTACCTACTTCATTTAGCCCTAAGTGTTTTCCCGTTCTGGTGGGAAGGGAAAAGTCATAGTTAAATCTGCATGTAATCACTGGATTGAATAAGTTGAATTCGTGTTTTCACGTGAACTTACTCAAGTTACACCACTCAAAGTCGTGGATAACTAGCCAAGTTAACTTGGTTAAAAGTTTTAGATTTAAATATAAATGCGTGTTAAGTCTTCCTTCTCTCCCTTCTCCAGTAGTCTAATGGACATCATTTTGGAATTCCAGTCATTTTTAATAGGCTCAGAATTTTAGATTTAGAAGGGGTCTTGTAGTTTTCTAACCCAAACCCCTGATCTTACAGATGAGAAATTGAGGATCAGAGGGGTTAAGCTATTTTTCCAATATGATAAATCTAGTCATGGGAAGTAGTTGAAGACACTTCATTGAAGATTTTAGGACAGAAAAGTGGGAGAGGCACATATAATTGTTAACAAATATATCTGATTGGAAGGAACTCAAATTTTACTTGCAATTTACAATGTTTTGCACTTAGTTATCTATAAATGGGCTAAAATCGGAATATTTAAAAACTTTTAATTATTATTGAATAGGTAAAGCCTTTTAAAATACTGTGGGCACATATCTGATGTTCTAGGTTAAAGTGACTTAATGCTTCTTTCCTTTTAGTTATACCATGAGTAAGTATTTAACTAAGGTAACTCCCAATGATTATAAGTTGTGCTGAAAAATGAGACATTTCTTTAGAATGGTCTTTTGTGTTTGTGCCACTTAAAAAAAATATAACACCTAGTATATTAAGTCTGCATCCTAATATAGTGTTTGAATCGTATTTATTTAGTTTTATGCTTTTAGACAAACATAATATCAGGGGAGAGAATGCTTATCAAATAATGCCATTTTATAAAAAGCTGGTTTGTAACAGGACTTTATTTCAGATATGCTATTGTTGACTATGGGACCAAACCTGGCAAAATTTGTACTAGAATGAGTGATTTTAAGATTGAGTAATTTCTCCCTTGGAAAGGTGAGGGAAGTTGGGGGGGTGTTTTGCATGCTTATGTAATTGGACCAGTTAAGAAGAAACAGGTGGGACTTTTTCAAACCACTGCTGGAAAGTGAGAAGGTAAGAAATAAGTGTGATTTAGTGAACAAATATAATCTTAGAGCAGAGAGACTGAGAGGAAAAAGAGTGAGGAAGAGGAGGGGAATTGTACTCAAATATCACTCAGGTGATATTTAGTATGTCTCAATAAAAAGTAAGGATGTGGAGTTACAATCCAGGTTTGTTACCTGTTGTAGAAACTTAAATCTGGCTATTGCCTGTGTGTCTTCATGCTAAGTCTTCATGCTAAGTTTCATAGAGCCTTTCTCTACTAGGCTCCCAGATTTTGAATTAAGCCCCAGAGTCCTAAGGAGGTGATTCTCAAGTCCTCATTATACTCTTTTTTTTTTTTTTTAAAGAATGGATGCACTTATAAATTTATTTATTTATTTTTGGCTGTGTTGGGTCTTTGTTGCTGCGCGGGCTTTCTCTAGTTGCGGCGAGCGGGGGCTGCTCTTCGTTGCGGTGCACAGGCTTCTTATTGCAGTGGCTTCTCTTGTTGCGGAGCACGGGCTCTAAGCGCATGGGCTTCAGTAGTTGCAGCACGCGGGCTCAGTAATTGTGGCTCACGGACATGGCCTGTGGGACCTTCCTGGACCAGGGCTTGAACCCGTGTCCCCTGCATTGGCAGGAGGATTCTTAACCACTGTACCACCAGGGAAGTCCCAAGACCTCTTTATACTCTTAAGCATTATAAAGCATATAATACTTAAGAGTATTATAGGATGCAGAAAAAAAAGGAAAACTTGGCTTAATAGAAGACAGGTAGATTTTTATATCTACTGCTTTGCAGTCTATTGTAATATGTTGTTTTGGTTGAATTGTGTGAAGGAAGTCTGGCTTCACATAGGTACGTAGTTGGAAAAAGGAGAGATAATATTAATAGCTTTTTCGTATTAAAAAATATGCATATTCTTTGATACTGTACCCAAACTCGACAGTTTTAATTAAGAAATCAAGGGTTAATTGCAGTGTGGAGTCTGAAACCTTAAAAATGAACTTTCTGTACTTATTGCGTTATAACCCATTGGTCTGTCCTACACTTTGAATGGATCATTTACCCATGCATGATTTTGTAACATCATGAAAAGATCATTTGGGAGCTCTTGCTTTACTGAATAATGTGTATCTTCCAAATGTTGGCATGTTTCATTATATAATATATAAAAAATCATATTATTATCACTACTGGTCTCATCAGCAAAATCTTTACATATTAGGAAGTTGTGAAGCTCATGGTATTAGATACAAGTTTTAAAAAATCTTAATGTTTTAATTTAAATTTGAGAAAGCTCAGATTTTATCATTGGCAACAAATACTGTGAATGGTTTTGCAGGTGACAGGCTCACTTCATCCATTTTTAAGGAAATATATGACAAATACCTAAGTACTAGTTATATACTATTCTTGGAGAATTGAGAAAATAGTCACTTAAAACATTTTTTGTGTCTTGTCGTTCAAATGAACAATGCTGATTGGTTGAGTATATTTTAATAGTCTTTTGATGCTTTTTGGTGATGCATTTTAGATGTATCTCAGATTATAGATGCAATTAAGTAATAAACAGAAAACTTCATTTGCTTTATGTTCTGTAGAAATAATGGGAGGGATTGCATACTCCTAGAATTTATATTCACATCTGTAGCATGGAAGCTGTTGCTAAAAACCATTTCTCTCCCAGAGGAGGTTGTTTCTTCTCTTATTGTTGCCTGTGTTAAAACTGAGGTTGGCATCTTCTAACTCCTCTCTGATTATCCCAGACCTTTGTTTTATCATTATCTTTCAACAGCCACTTTTTCTTGAAAGCTCATATTATCTTTCTCAAAGCTGTCTCCTGTATTTAGCTTTAAGATAATCTTTTCTAAACAAATCTAGATATCTTAGGATTTCTCCCTACCCTTTATCAATCTTTGAAAAATACACGATTGCTTTTGAATAGCATAAAATTCCTTAGCTGTCTCTGAAATTCTGATGGGAGGAAATACAGTGTTTAATTTTTATTTTATTATTATTTTAATTGAGATATATTTGGCATATAACATCTCTTTTAGAGAAGGGAAAGGTCTTAGCTGCTTAAGATACTTCAGATTTGTTAAGCTTCGCTTTCTGTAATTTGTATTACTAAAATATATTTGGATATTTTTCTAAAATTAAAATTGTTATTATATCTAATAATACCTTTTCTTCCCTTACTTACATTTTAAAATCAGCTCCTCATCCCATTGTTGTTCTTAGCTACTTCAGCATCCATGTTGCCTCTGTTGGCACCCTACCTTCATAATTCTTCGGTTCTTGATGCCATTCATCTCTCCCACAAGTCTTTTAGCCAGCCACATAGTACTTGAAATTCTATCTTCTCAGACCTTTAAATTTTACAGTTTCCTTCCACCACTAACCACTGTTGCATTTTGAGAGCATGAGATAGATAGAACTGCTTCCCAGGTAGGAGAGCTGGCATCCTAGTCAGGAAGCTAAAGAATAACAAGATGGAGATGTCTCTTGATACTGGGCACTAACCAGAGTGGCATCTCCCTCTTCCAGTGGTAAAGTTAAATGATTATATTGAAATTATATATCTCAAATTAGAGTTTAAAATGCTCTCTTAAGTTGGAATGTTAAAAGTATTCTGAATTAAGTGTCTGCAAGAGAGGTTAAATGATGCATGATAAAAAATTACCTGTCTAAAATAGAAGTACCTAGTTTTAGAAAAATATTTTTGTTTTGCACCCTTAAATATTCTCTTCTAGCAAGTTTAGTGGAAACTTACTACTTTCTGGGTAGAAAAGCATGTGAGTTTTAGAATTTAATGTTTTTGACAATCTATGTATTAGAATAATGTAACTCACAAGGCTGATACGGAAAACTTAGGATCTAGATTTTCCCCCATTTTTGCCTTAAATCAATAGGACATCTATTTTATTATTTATTATTTTTTGCCATAGTTTTTTTTGGGAGTGAATAAAAAACGATAAAATACCTCTCATTGGGCCTAATATGCATTGGGTTCTGTAGAGCCATTCATTATTTTGTTATAATTGTGGTCATTGTTGTTTGCTAATTTTTTTTTGAGATAAATATTTTCATTTGGTTATGATTTCTAATGGATTAATATTGCTGGAAGTGGGAAAAACATACTTATTTTGAATTTTCTTGAGAGGATTTAAAAATATCCGTTAATTTTTTTACAGAAATAAGAATCAAGCTCTACGATGACAACCTATTTGGAATTCATCCAACAAAATGAAGAACGAGATGGAGTCCGATTTAGTTGGAATGTTTGGCCATCAAGTCGACTGGAAGCTACAAGAATGGTCGTTCCAGTAGCAGCCTTATTTACACCACTGAAGGAGAGACCAGATTTGCCACCCATTCAATATGAACCTGTTCTGTGTAGTAGGACCACTTGCCGTGCAGTTTTGAATCCTTTATGGTAATTAAAGTATATGGAAAAAACTAATGTCACTATGATTTTAAAAAAATGTAGTTTCTTTCTTGCTCATTTATATAAGAATATCTTTGTTTTTGATTATAGTTATTTTTTCAAATTAAGGTAGTCAGATCCAAAGAGCTATAAAATCTTAGGATCATTCTAGTTGTAGAGAGTTGATAAGAAACCAAATGCAAAGTTGTCACTGTGTAAACTGTTAGATTCTATCAGTATTCTCTAGATACTGATGCTGGCAATCAACCCATCTTGTGTCATTTGAAAGGTCATAATTGAGGGGTATGGTGTTTGAAAAATGTTATGATTTCTTGTTACATAAGCCAGACTCTCAAGAATTAACTTTTATTCCTCTTTCTGCTCCCTCTCTCTCCACTCAGTCTACTAGCAAATCTGGTCAATTCCATCTCCAGAACAATCAGGATTCTGTCTCTTACTCTTTGCTAGAACATGGTACTTCAAAATATACCATCTTTTTCCTGGATGGTTTCATTATCCTCCTAACTGGTCTTCCTGTTTCCGTTCTTGCTTTTCAGCAGTCTCTTCTCCACTCAGAAGCTAGAGTTTTACAAATGGATATCAGATTATTAAAATTGTTCAATAGATACTTATTACACTTGGAATGAAAAATCCATAGCCCTTATCAAGACCTATAAAACCCTATATGATCTATCCTTTGTGTATTTCTGCCTTCATCTTGTATCATCCATTTTCTTTATTTTCATCTGCATTATACCTTACCCTCTCTCTTATCCTTGGATATACCTAACTTACTTCTACCACAGACTTTGTGCAATAGCTATATGTGCTGCCTGGATTGCTTTGCCCCCAGATTTTCCTGTGACTGGTTTCTTTTCATTCTGATTACATGTCAGTTGTTTATTTTTTTTGGCTGCATTTGGGTCTTTGTTGCTGCACGCGGACTTTCTCTAGTTGCGGCGAGAGGGCTTTTCGTTGTGTTGCGCGGGCTTCTCATTATTGTGGCTTCTCTTGTTGTGGCACGCGGGCCCTGGGGCGTGCGGGCTTTAGTAGTTGTGGCTCACGGGCTCTAGAGCACAGGCTCAGTAGCTGTGGCGCACAGGCTTAGTTGCTCCGCAGCATGTGGGATCTTCCTGGACCAGGGATCAAACCCGTGACCTCTGCATTGGCAGGCGGGTTCTTAACCACTGCGCCACCAGGGAAGTCCTTCAGTTGTTTATTAATGAAGGCTTTCCTTTAAAGTAGCCCTCCCAAATACATTCTCATGTCCTGCTTTGTTATCTTTAATCTTTATTATCACTATCTAAAAGTATCTTCTGTGTTTATGCGTTTACTTGTTTATTGTCTTTCTCTTCTACAATATAAACTCTGTGATAGCAGGGACCTATGATCTTGTTTACTTCTTTATCAGCACCGAGAATAATGGCATTCAGTAAATATATTTTTATTGAATAAATGCTTTCTAGATCTGAGTTTAGAAGTTACTGAGCCATTTGGAGAAAAAAAAACACCTAAAAATACATGGCTTTTAAAGATTGCTTTGATATCAGTTTGAATGTATTCATTTTCAGAAAGAAATTAATTTTATTGAAATTAGGATTATTGTACAATTTAACTGAACCATGAGCTATTGTATCTTTTCTTAAAACAGTCAAGTGGATTATCGAGCAAAACTCTGGGCTTGCAACTTTTGTTATCAAAGGAATCAGGTAAGAAAACCCCTGTTGCAGATGTTAATGCTATAATACTGCTCTAAATATGCAGAAAGATGCATATTTAAAAATAAAGATGAAATAACTTTATATATGATGAAACTATCTTTTTTAATAATTAAATGATCAGGAAATAATTATTTTCAGTTTAAAATTTCACACAAATAATTTATTAAAAAAATTTTTTTTTCTACCTGCAGTTTCCACCTACTTACGCTGGTATATCTGAACTGAATCAACCTGCTGAACTTTTACCTCAGTTTTCTAGCATTGAATATGTAGTTCTGGTAAGAACATAAGAGTAACTCTTTAAGAAATTTAAAATATCCAGTAATTTATACCAAAATAACTGTTCAATTGAGCTGACTTAAAAGGCATCATTTTTTTTTTTTTAAGAAGATTTTGGGGGTAGGAGTTTAGTAATTAATTAATTTATTTTTGCTGTGTTGGGTCTTTATTTCTGTGCAAGGGCTTTCTCTGGTTGTGGCAAGCGGGGGCCACTCTTCATCGCGGTGCATGGGCCTCTCACTATTGCGGCCTCTCTTGTTGCGGAGCACAGGCTCCAGACGCGCAGGCTCAATAGTTGTGGCTCACAGGCCTAGTTGCTCCGCGGCATGTGGGATCCTCCCAGACCAGGGCTCGAACCCGTGTCCCCTGCATTAGCAGGCAGATTCTCAACCACTGCGCCACCAGGGAAGCCCAAAAGGCATCATTCTTGATTCTCACATTGAATTGATTGAGAATTTCAAAGGTAAGAACTGTCAAGGTCAGTTTGAGTAAGGTAATTTCTGTTGTAGTTATTTGAAAGGTGGCCAAGGTATTGGGTGGGGTGGTGTGGTTTGCTATACCAAATAGATCAATAAACAGTAAAGTATCAATTTTGCTTTGTAGTTGGAAGGTCAATTACGAATACTTGGTCAGTATGATGCTCGAGTCTAATGATGAAATTACTCTTGCATTGGCCCTTGTTAGGAAAATCATTTTTCTTCCCTTTCTGAACAGCTTTACATAGTTATTTACATATTTAAGTATTAAGGTAATATTTTTTATGAATGTTGTAGAGAAACCAGAATATGGTTCACTGAGCCAGTCAGTAATTTGTCCACTCTGGCTAGTTTCCAGTTCTCTTATAATCCAATTCAGGGTTAGATAATTATTTTATAAAAATAACCTAATTTTGCTTTTAAGCTTTATAGTTACTATTTTCTTATTTTAAAAGAAATAAGTGCTTATTATAAGAAATGAAACCTCATGCAGTTAAGTAAAATTGAAAGTGAAAATCTCCTTCATGTAATTATAAATAATGTTTTTAAACTGAATTTTTCACTTGATGATGTCTTGGATATTTCTCCATGCATATATAACCTGTTTCATTTCTGAAATGGCTTTATTAGGATTCCATTGTGTAAATGTAAATTATTTAATTAGTCCTCTATTGATTATCCTGTGTATTGTGCTGAAGTGTTAATACTTTTAAAACATTTTTTTTTTAATCGCAACATTTTTTAAAAGCGTGGTCCTCAGATGCCTTTGATATTCCTCTATGTGGTTGATACTTGCATGGAAGATGAAGACTTACAAGCCCTGAAAGAATCTATGCAGATGTCATTAAGTCTTTTACCACCTACAGCTTTGGTTGGCCTAATTACTTTTGGGAGAATGGTGCAGGTTCATGAACTTGGATGTGAGGGCATTTCAAAAAGCTATGTCTTCAGAGGAACAAAAGATCTGTCTGCCAAACAACTGCAGGTAAACAACAAGAATGGTAGTTTTAGCCTGTTTGTGCACATCACTCTATGTATGTCTATAAATGCCTTCTAGATATACGTTTCTAGAAAATATTATGAATGACTAATATAATTGTATTATAACAAAGCCTTTAAATTTAGTGTTGGCCTCAGCGTTCTTTCATTTGCCTTAAATTGTTATCGTAGAGATTGAAGACCCTTCACTTTTGAAGTATCTTTAAAATTTAGAGTGAAACTGAAGCTATTTTACTAGAGATTTGAAAGGTTTATAGAAGAGTCATGCTGAAGACTGAGAGAAGGTAACCACAGAATTTTAGCTTTTGTTTCTTTACATCTCACTTAGGAAAAAAACACTTTTGGCAAGGGTACATATTTTAAGGCTTGAGAGTTAATAGGTGAACCACGAGTATATATATTTTTTCACACACTAGGACATTTTTATCTTTGGGGCAAATTGAAGCTTTGTCTTCCAAGGCAGGGAGTTATGTGTAACATACTAGAATCATCTTGGTGTATTTTTCAAAATCTTTTTCTGTCCAGAGATTTTGATAGATCATAAGAGAGTGAGTGAATATGTGCTTCAACTGGAAGATAGTTGAGAGGGTAGAGATTGTTTATGTAAGTGTTTTGAAAAACTTTCTAAGTGATTCTTTTTTTAAAATTAATTAATTAATTAATTTTTGGCCGCATTGGGTCTTCGTTGCTGCGCACAGACTTTCTCTAGTTGCAGCAAGTGGGGGCTACTCTTTGCTGCGGTGCGTGGGCTTCTCATTCAGTGGCTTCTCTTGCTGCCGAGCACGGGCTCTAGGCTCACGGGCTTCAGTAGTTGTGGCACGTGGGCTCAGTAGTTGTGGCACGTGGGCTCAGTAGTTGTGGCTCGTGGGCTCTAGAGTGCAGGCTCAGTAGTTGTGGCGCACGGGCTTAGTTGTTCTGAGGCATGTGGGATCATCCCGGACCAGGGATCGAACCCATGTTCCCTGCATTGGCAGGCGGATTCTTTTTTTTAAATAAATTTATGTATTTATTTATGGCTGTGTTGAGTCTTCATTGCAGTGCGCAGGCTTCTCATTGCGTTGGCTTCTCTTGTTGTGGAGCATGGGCTCTAGGCCTGCGGGCTCAGCAGTTGTGGCTCGTGACTCTAGAGCACAGGCTCAGTAGTTGTGGCACACGGGTTTAGTTGCTCCATGGCATGTGGGATCTTCCCGGACCAGGGCTCAAACCTGTGTCCCCTGCATTGGCAGGTGGATTCTTAACCACTGTGCCACCAGGGAAGTCCCTCTAAGTGATTCTTATACAACCCCCAGTTGAGAAATTACCCTGATTGTTAAGCCTGGTATAAAGTCGACAGATATGAAATCAGACTTTGGAGGCATCCAGGTAGCCCAAAATGAAAAAAAAAAAGATTTTGAGGATGACTAATTTGAAGCTTAGCAGACTAGGATAGTGGTGCTGCAGTTAACCGAGACAGAAAATACTGGAGGAATATGCAGGTTTGGAGGGGGAGGATGAATGAACAGTGAATATGGTAGTGAATCATAGTAGTGATTAAGATTTGAGGAAGTGGGGAAAATTAGAGTCTGTGTTCTTTCAAGAGGTTTGTTGTTGAAGGTAGGGAAGGAGATAGTGTGAAAGTTTGAGAGAGGACTGAGTTAAAGAGGTTTACTTTAGGAGGGACACTTGAATGTGTTTATACACAAAAAGAAAGAGACTAAAGATGGTGAGTGAAAGGAAGAGTGAGATGAGGAGAGTGAGGTTTCACAAAACATGACAGGGATTCCTTCAAGAGCATAAGAAGCAGAGTACCTTGAAGGGGAGGATCACTTGTTTACATGAGACAGAGAGTGGGCAAGTTTTAACCTCTATGTACCTTAGTTTTGTTTTTGTTTTTTTTTTTTTACGGTACGTGGGCCTCTCACTGTTGTGGCCTCTCCCATTGCGGAGCACAGGCTCCAGACACGCAGGCTCAGCGGCCATGGCTCACGGTCCCAGCCACTCCGTGGCACGTGGGATCTTCCTGGACCGGGGCACGAACCCGTGTCCCCTGCATCGGCAGGCGGACTCAACCACTGTGCCACCAGGGAAGCCCATACCTTAGTTTTTTCATGTGTAAAGGGAGATAATAATAGTATGTATCTTACAGGGCAGTCATGAAAATTAAATGGATTGTGCTTTTAGATGTTTGCTATTACTGTTATTTTTAAACTGTAAATTTATTTAAGGTAATTTATTTCTAGTTCTGATTGTAGAATGCATTTTACTTAAATTATGTAATATATATGTAATACATAAAACATCTGCCTTTTTGAAACAATGAATGCATGCAAACTAAATTTTTTTCTCCATCAAAATGTTTTTATCTTCCTTCTCTACCCATCTTGTTGAAGAGAGCCTGGTCTTTGTTCCCCAAATAGTTCTGGATTCAAATCTTAAACTCTTCTAGTTGTGTGATCTTGGGCTGATCTCTTTGCTTGTTTTCTCCTCTTCTATGGAAAGGAATAAACAATACCTATTTTACCAGATTATTTTATTTTAATACTAAATGAAATAATGTAAGTGAGAACACTCAGTATAGTGTAAACTCTTTCAGGGCTTCATAGCAAAATCTAGATTAATACCTTGCTTTGCTACTTACTAGTTTTGTAACCTTAGGCAAGTTACTTAGCCCTTCTGAGTGTCAGTTTTCATTTGCAAGGCAGGAATTTAAAAATCTATTTCATTATATTTTGTGAGGAAATAGTATATACAAAGAGTTTAGCACAGAATCTGGCACATAAGTCCTCAGTAAAAAGTTGCTGATCATTCTAGCAGTGTAGGAAATACTGCAGGATTGGTTCAATATTTTTTTTTTTTGCAAATCTTTAGACTTTCTGATTTTCTGTTATATACTTTTATTCTATTACTTTATGATTAAGCATTTCTAGGTTCAAGAAAATTTTAGTAAAATAACATTATTTTCATGTGTCTAGAGAGGAATTCTGCATACATCTAAAATTCAGAACAAAACTGGCAGTTTGGTTAGGCATTAAGTCAGAAAATTAAGAAGAATAGACGTACAAGGTGTGTGTACCTTATAAACCCCATTAATACAATTCCTTGTATCTCTCCTTTATATTTATTATAGTTGCAATTTTACACTTATTTAGCTAATGATTTAACTCTTGTCTGTTTCACCAGATATAAATTTCCATACGGTCAGGGACTATATATTTTTTTCAACATTAGATACCTGGCACATTGAGATATAGTTGCTGAAAGGAATGAATGAAGATAAGTTAAGAAATATAGACATTCAAGTTACACAGTAACTTATTTTTACTTAATTAGAAATAAAGTATTTCTGAGCTAGTATCCCTCTTTTTTGCTCACATAGCACCTTGTACTTTGCTGTCGTATGATGATCATTTCATTGTATTACTGTTTACCTGACAGTCTCCCCAACTAGAACTTTTGCTTTCTGAGGGAAGAGACTTTGTGTTCTTTATTTTTGTGTTCCTGATGCCTACAGAAGCACCTTGCATATCATAAATATTTGATACATCTTTGTAGGAGTAATTAAATGAATATCACAAAAATAATCTCTTTACAGGAAATGCTGGGACTCTCTAAAGTACCAGTTACTCAAGCAACACGTGGTCCTCAGGTACAGCAGCCACCTCCTTCCAATAGGTAATAAATACGGCAAAGAGAATTTTACAATTCATGTGGCTATTTTAAGCATCCTATATCCTTAACTTGAATGTAGGGATTCAGTGATACTATATTGTTAAACATTTTTAGGAATATAAATATTGCATTAGTATACTTTTTAAAGAGTTGAGGTAGAATCACATCGCTGAAAAGGTTGGTTTTTCATTATTACAATGTAAGGAGTTTCTTTAGTTTTGATATATTCTTGATTTTCTAAGTTCAGAAAAACTTAATTTTTGTAGTTGAAGGCAGCCAAGCAAAAATAGTGCCCCACAAACTTTTCATTTTGCCTCCTTACCCTTGTAGTAGCTTTTTCCACTAAACTTACTAATCAGAGGTGGTCTTACTAAAACTGAGTTAATGTATCTTCTCATAATTAATTCAGTAACCTTAAAACTTACTAGATTGGTAAAAGGAAGATGCAGTCTCAAAGTAATACTTGGTTTGAGTGTTTTATTTATAGTAGTTGTACTCAGTGTGATTCTTCACCAGTGGGCAGCATCACCTGGGAACTTATTTGAAAGGCAAATTTTTGGTCACCACCCCAGACTTACTGAAGCAAAACTTTGGAACCAGCAATCTATGTTAAAACAAACCCTCCCACCAATTTTGATGTACACAAAAGTTTGCGAACCATTGTTCTAATGTGTATTCAAATTATTTTTCTCTATTTTTAAGAAAGTGGACAATTTGTTTCTTAAACCCTCACCCACAAACATTTATAAATGGATTTTTATTTAATTTTGTTTTGCAGGTTCTTACAGCCAGTACAGAAAATAGACATGAATCTCACAGATCTTCTGGGAGAACTGCAGCGAGACCCGTGGCCTGTACCACAGGGAAAGAGACCTTTGCGTTCCTCTGGGGTGGCACTTTCCATAGCTGTAGGACTACTTGAGGTAGTGACAATAGCTTTGTTTTGGAATGTATATGTGTATGTGTGTGTATGGAATGATATGTACAAGATAATGTTGGGTGGAAAAATCAGGTCATAGGACAGCGCATATGTGATTTTATTTAAAGTTTGATCTGTGGTATATCCTTTTGTGTATAGAGAGGCTTCTGGAGGGATATTTACCCAATTGTTAACAGTGGTGGGTTAAGGAGAGTTTTACTTTTAAGTAGAATTTGAAAATTTTACACTTGACATATATTAGCTTTGTAATTAGAAGAGTTTTTTAAAAAATGTTTTTTAAAATTTGAAATGTTATTAAATTTATAGAAAAGCTGCAAAGGACTTTTTTTCTGAACTATTTGAGATTAAGTTGCTGAAGTGATGTTACCAACCCCTTGAATACTTTAGTTGTATTTCCTATAAACCAGGATATTCTCCTACATAACCATAATACAACTTTCAAAGTCAGGTTTTGAAATATATGATACGTACACTGATGTATTATACAATACATAACACTGATACACTACTACCATCTAATTCTCAAAACTCATTCAAGTTTCAGTGGTTATCTCAATAATTTCTTTTACTGAAAGGATTTAATTCAGAGGCATGTATGTAGTGGTTATGTCTGTTTAGTCTCCTTTAGTCTGGTATAGATCCTCAGCCTTTCCTTGACTTTCATGACCTTGGCACTTTGGAAGATTCAGGCCAGTATATAGAATGTCTCTCAAATTAGGTTTGTCTTGATGTAGCGTCACAATTAGATTGAGGTATTGCATCATTGGAAGGAATATCACAGAAGTAATGGTCTATTCTTACTGTATCCTCTCAGGTGGCACATGATTTTCATTTGCCCATTATTGATGATTATGACTTTGATCACTCATTAAGGTGTGTCTGCCAGGTTTCTCCACTGTAAAATTACTCTTATTTCCCCTCCTTTTGTAATTAATAAACATTAGATGGTGAGGATCTTTGAAACCATGCAAATATCCTATTCCTCATCAAACTTTCAATTTATTCATTTATTAATATCACTGTGGATTCGTGGTTTCCTATTTTTTACGGTGAGTTATCTGTTACTATCAGTTTTTATTCTTTTAACTTTCTACTTTGACATAATTCCAAACATATGGAAAAGTTACAAGAATGGTTCAAAGAATTCCTTTAAACCTTTCACCCAGATTCCTCAGATGTTAACATTTTATTACATTTGCTTTATCCTTCTCTCTCCAGATATTTATATAGTGTGCTCTCTCTATAAATATAGATGTAGCTATATATAGGTATCTATTTATATGTTACACACATATAAATATTAAAAAACCATTTGAAAGTCAGTTACAAATGTGATGTCCCTTTACTTCTAAGTTCTTTAGTGTGCATTTCTTAATTACATAAGAACATTCCTTTGTATAACCACAGTTCATTTAACAATCATGAAATTAACATTGATATAACACTATTTTCTAATCTTTAAACTTTATTCAGATTTCACCAGTTATCCGAATAATACTGTATATTGTATTCACTTGTCATGTCTCTTTGGTGTCCTTTATTCTGGAACAGTTCCACAGTTTTTCTTTGTGTTTCATGACGATACTTTTTAGGGGTATAGGCTAGTTATTTTGTAGAAGGACTCTCAATTTGGGTTTATCTGATCTTTAATCATGAGTAGATTGAGCTTATGCAATTATGCCAGCCTAATTATCTTGCCCTTGTAAATTACTTGATCATTTGCTTGGAGTATTACTAGTATGTCCTGTGGGTTAATTTTCTCTAGTGCCTGGTGATCCTTTTCTATATGTGTATTCAAGTATTTTGTTTCTATAAAGTTTTCTTGTATTACAGTTTTAAGTGTTAGTTTTTTCATTGTTTTGTTTATCGTCTTTAAGAACTCCAATTATACATAAATTGGATCTTTGCCTGTTTTCTGTTTCAACCACTTTATCTCTGATTTTTTATTCTTATTTATTTCGTTTTCATGCTCTTGATTATTTTCTTGCTGTTCTTTAGTGCCCCTTAATAAGTTTTCATTTGAATCTGGCAGTTGTTCTATGCTGGCTGCTAGCTTCCTTCTTTCTTCCTTGTACTTTTCCCCAAACTGCCCTTGCTTGTGTGAAGGCTTGCATGGGAGATAGCTCACTGGGACTTAGTGTTTATTTATTTATTTTTTACTTATAAGTAACTTGAAGTTTGAATGCTTTTTGAGTTCTAGGTATGAAGGTGTGTGGTTTGTATACTTTAATTTGTTCTTGTTCTTTACTGATGTTTCAGCTTTACATGACTGCTGTTACCTCATCAGGATGATACCCAGTATGAAAACAGTATTTTTATTTGTTTATTAATCTAGTTTAAGAATGTTATAGAAGTAATAAGTATACCTAATAAAAACATTCAAATATGCAAGGATGTATAAAAATGAAAAGTAAAAGGCAGTTTTCCTTGCTCTTGCCTAGATTTGTTAATCATGAATTTTTAAAATTATCATCAAAATATATATCATTGACATTCTTTTCTGAAGCTATAATGTAGCTTGAAAATGCACTGTGTATTTTTGTTCAATAACTGCTTATAGAAATTAGAAATAAAAGCATTTCAAATATGATATATAAATATTGTTAATTGTGGAATAGAGTGGTTATACACATAGAGAAGGAGATGTAATTCTTTGTAATTGCAGTTTTGCTGCTTGCTGGGGAATCTTTCATGTATTAAAGTCTTAGGATACCTTTAAATTTTTTTTTTCTAGATTCCCTGTTTCTTTTGGATTGTACTCAGTTCTTTTGTTTATTATAAATTTTCTGAGTTCTTGCATGTCTAAAAATGTTTTTTAATTTTTCCCTCTCACTTCATTTGTACTTTGGGTCCCTGTCTTCAATAGGATCTTTGAGCCATTCCTCGCTAGTATTCTAACAGATAGTTTATTGGATAATTTGATGTAGTCTCATTCTTAGTCCTTTTCAGGAAACTTATTTTTCCCACTGAACATTTTTAGAATGTTCTCTTTAATTTTAGAGTTCTGAAATTTCATTAGGTTGTGTTTAGGTTTGATTATTTTTTCATTAATTATGTTTGGTTGTTGGTAGGTCCTTTCATTAAGACTTCTGTCATTCTTCAGCTTACTTTCTTTTTTTCTTTTTTATTCTATATTCATTAGATTGATGCTGGACTTCTGCATTTCTTCATATCTTTATTTTTTTTCCTCATGTTTTCCTTCTTTTCTCCTATTTCTTAGAGGTTTCTTCAAGTTTATTTTCCATATCTCTAACTTGGTCTTCAGACATGCTTTTTAGCCCATTCCTTGAGGTATTTTTACTTTTGCCATGATTTTAATTCTAGAATCTCTTGAGAGTTGTCATATTTGTTTTGATATTCATTGTAACATGTGTTCTGTATCTTTCAGCCCCCAATTTCTATGCTAAGAACCTTCTCTGGGAAGATTGCCTACTTTTCTCAGAGAGCTCTTCTTAGGAATTGCTAAAATCTGTTGTCATTAGCTGCTGTTTCTGGAGCTGACTGCACTTCTTTGGCCCATTGCTGCTTTTTGTGTTTTTTTGACTCTAAATGTAGAGTTTTTAAGATATTCCCTTGGGAAGATCTGGCTTACTTTTGGTATATATATATGTACATATATATATTTTAAATTATACATAATATATATAGTTAAAATTCTTTTGTCAATCCAGTACAATCTGTTGTTTGGATTCCTCAAAATTTCTAGTCTGCTGATAGTACTCTTTCTTATTTATTTTTTAAACAGTACCATTTATATCATTTCACTGGCATCTTGGGAAGAAGGGGGAGGTAGATTGAAGTACTCAATCCATCAGTTTGAATTAGAAATAAAAGTTGTGCATGTATTTTAAGCATAGAAAACAAAAATAACAACCAAACAGAAAAAGATACCCTCTTTTCTTCTTCTTTTCCTACTCTTCCCTATCTAGTACTAGTTAAGCAGGAGAAACATCCTTGCTTATAGGGATCAGGTTTATAGATTACTTTAAAATTAGGAAGGCATTGCTATTAGAATAGGATTTCAAAAGAAAGATATTCACACAAACATCTTGTTTTTAAATTTTGTTTTAAACATTTGATTATTCTTGGAAAATGTATGCTTTTCTAGAAAGAATATATAAAAATTCACTATCATAAATGTATATCCATATGTTTTCCTTTAAGCTCTTCTCATGAATTACTTTTTCCTGATAGTGTACTTTTCCCAACACTGGTGCTCGTATCATGATGTTCATTGGTGGTCCAGCCACTCAGGGGCCTGGAATGGTGGTTGGAGACGAATTGAAGACACCCATAAGATCATGGCATGACATTGAAAAAGACAATGCCAAATATGTTAAAAAGGGAACTAAGGTAATTTTGGTTTTTAAGTCTTTTTGCCTTATTAGAAAAATTCATTTGATGGAAGAGGAAGAATATAATTACTTTCTGATAAGTCTGATATTGTGATGATCCTGCAACTGCTCCTCAGAATTAGAGAAATAGTCTTTTCCTCCTTGATAATTTGTTATATTTTTTCTGGTTTTAAATATTTAAAAACTTAATAAGGGGCACCAATAGGTGTCTCTTTAAAAACTACTCCTGAGAGAAAACCTGTGTGTCTTTTTTAATATTCATGTTAAAGAATGTCTTTCCCATCAGGAAGAATTTCTTGAATTTTCCAATTTTTCATTTCCAGGAGGCTGCCCTTTAGATATGTATATTGTTCATAGCTTGAATAGTCCATCATTTTCTCATAAGTTGTTCTCTGTTCATGTAACTTCAATTTTATCTGGGTTTGTGTCAGTACATTTTCACTACTGTTGATTCTTGATACCCTTGTATTGGTTCTGCTTGTTAATGTCCCATCCCTCCCCCCCTTTTTAAAAAAATTGTCTAGAGTTTACAATTTTAGTTTAGTTGTCCTGTATTATCTCATATTTCTTTTTGGTAGTCATTATTATATTTTTAGGGTGTAATTAATAACAGATAATTTTTGTCACTATTAATGGATGCTTTTTTTCCTGTCACCTAATTTCCCTTTTGAATTTGGAGTATTTCTTAGAGCTTCAAAAGAAGTTTTATATTTGTTTATCTTAATACTTTTGCTATTGTCTATTTTTCATGTTACTTGAGTATAGATTTATCCAGGAAAAAGAGTTCTGTGTTGTTCTTCCATCATGTATGTATGAAGAGCAACATGCCTTTCTTCAAGGTTAGCTTGAAATTTAGGAGTTCATTTAGAATGAATGGCATTTAAAGAAAAGAATGTGAGAGTGTCAGACTTATTAGAAGTTATCGTATCATTTTATGAGACGTTATAGAAAATTAAATTAGAACAAATCACACATAAATTATTATGGATTATTCTTTTAGTATTTCTTAGATCATTTTGATTTATTAATGGCAAAAGATTTATAGGATGATTAAGTTTGTACATTACTTTGATTTGATCTTAAAAAATCTGTTGTAGCATTTTGAAGCATTGGCTAATCGCGCTGCTACGACTGGTCATGTTATTGATATCTATGCATGTGCATTAGATCAGACAGGTCTCCTGGAGATGAAATGCTGTCCTAACCTTACTGGGTATGTATATACGTTTTTACAAGTATTGCAGTTATAAACTAATAATGACACTTTACAAATATAAACCAATAATGGAAAAAAAAAATAGTTATGATCCTGCCACTCCAGGGCAACAGCTATTAACAGTTTTTGATACTCCTTTCAGTAAAGCTTACTTTAAATTTTTTCTAAAATACAGTTAAAAAGGCACAAGTTCTGTTTGAAAAGATCATCTTCATACCCTTCAGTCATTGTTTTATATTATTATTTTGGTAGCTTTTTTGAGATATAATTCACATACTATAAAATTTACTCATTTAAAGCATGTAATTTAATGGTTTTTTTTTTCTTTTAGTATATTCTACCCATCACCATGATTTTATTTTAGGACATTTACATTATCCCAGCAAGAAACTCTGTACCTATTAGCAGTCACTTCTCAATTCTCCTTCCTCCCCCTCCCCCTTTCAGCCTAGACAACCACTAAACTACTTTCTGTCCCTATAGATTTGCCTGTTCTTGATATTAGGGGGACACCATTTTATCCTTCACCATTAAGTATAATGTTAGCTGTGGATTTTTGTAGATGCCTTTATCAGGTTGAGTATGTTCCTATTCCTAGTTTGTTGGATTTTTCTTTGAGTGAGATGGGAAGTCATTAGAGAGTTTTCAGGAGAGGAGTGATATGATCTGACTTAATGCTTTAAAAGGATCATTTGACTTTAGTTGTCTTTAGTACGTAGAGGGACACAGGAATATCAAGTGGTGGCATCACAGCTGGTGAGAAGTGGTTGGATTTGGGGTATATTTAGAAGACAGAGAATTTGCTAGGAGGTTGGATCTGGGGTTTGAGAAAACCAAATAAGTCTAGAAGGATTGAGTTGTCCTTTATTGAAATGGGTAAGACTGGGAGGAAGAACATTTGGGGAGAAGATTAGGAGTTCAGTTTTGAACATGTTTGGTTTGAGATGCCAGTAGACATCCATGGGGAGAGGTTGAGTAGGCAGTTGGATATTAGAACCTACAAATGCAGAAGATAGGTCTGAATTTGTATCTAGAGATATAAATGCAGGAGTTGTCAGAATATTGCTGTGGTTTTTATTTTTTGGCTGCATTGGGTTGCTGTGCACAGGCTTTCTCTAGTTGCGGCAAGCAGGGGCTACTCTTCATTGCGGTGCGCGGGCTTCTCATTGCAGTGGCTTCTCTTGTTGCGAAGCATGGGCCCTAGAGTACATGGGCTTCAGTAGTTGTGGCACACGGGCTTAGTTGCTCCGCGGCATGTGGGATCTTCCCAGACCAGGGATTGAACGCGTGTCCCCTGCATTGGCAGGCGGATTCTTAAGCACTGCGCCTCCAGGGAAGTCCCTATTTTTGGTTTTTTAAAGCAATAAAAGTGGATGAGATTGTAAGATTGTGTAATTTAACACTACGAAGGTCATTGGTGACCTTCCTAAGAGCACTGAAAGTTGACTTAGAGTGAATAAGAAAAGGAACAGGAGGAGGGGATCGGAAGCAGCTGACATAGACCAGAGCTTCTCAGACTTTCATTTCACATGTACAAGTCAGTTGGATAGCTTGTTAAAATATAGATTCTGGATTTAGTATGCATAGGATGGGACTTGAAATTCTGCTTTTCAAACAAGACCCTTGGTGATGCTAATGTTGTTGGACCAAGGGCAACACTGAGTAGTAAAGGTATAGACAGCTCTTTCATAGAGGTTTGCTGTAAAAGGGAGTGGATAAGTAGGGTATGGTATACGTTGCCATTATTTTAGGATGTTTTACTAGGTTTAGTGATAACATAGATCGTTCTAGATGACATGTTTGCAAAAGTGGAAAATCTGAAAAAATCTACATGCGAACTATTAGAATTAGTATGTTAAGTTGTCAAGACTTCTAAATCAAGGTCAGTGTACAAAATTCAACTATATTTTTGTATAACAGTAACAAATAGAGTAGACCCTGGGACACCATGGGTTTGAACTGCACAGGTCCACTTATATGTGGATTTTTTTCAATATATACATACTATAGTACTACATGATCCTTGGTTGGTTGACTCCAAGGATGTGGAACCATGGATACGGAGGGCTGACTATAAAGTTTTACATAGATTTTTGACTGCACATAAGGGTCTGTGCCCTAAACTCCACATTGTTCAAGGGTCAACTATAAAAAGCAAACAAAATTTAACAGCATACAATCTATAATAGCATCAGAGATAACATAAATTAGGACTTTAGCAGTATCAAAAATAAAATTTCCATTGATTAATTATACCACATCAGTTTTTTTTCTTTTGCCTAATGTAATTTTTGATTGTTTTATTGTTATTTTAAAAACTACTTAAAATATTTTAAAAATATGATGAACAAATACATGTAAATGTTTGGACTCAGGTTGTATATGGATATATGTATCCGCCTTTTAATTTAAACAGTAGAAAGTTTTACATAGCTTCCCCTACTTTGCATTTTTTTACTGATATCTTGGAAATGGGTTTATAGTAGTACAGTTGACCCTTGAGCAATTTGAGGATTGGGGGAACTGACCCTTTGCATAGTGGAAAGTCTGAGTATAATTTTTAGTTGGCCCTCCATATCTGTGGTTCCTCTATATTTGCAGTTCTGCATCCTCAGATTCAACCATCAGTGGATAGTGTAGTTCTGTAATATTTACTACTGAAAAAAATCCGCTCATAAGTGGACTCACGCAGTTCAAAACCTGTGGTTTTCAAGGGTCAACTGTATATCACTCCATTGTGTGGTTGTACCATATTTTATTCAGCTAGTCTAATACATGGTCATCTGGATTGTTTCCAATCTTTTATTATTATAAATAGTACTTCAGTGAATAGACTTGTGCCTGTATTTTGCTTTTTGGTTTTTGTTTGCCCGATTATCTTTGGGATAGATTCCTAATAGTGGGGTGGCTGGATTACAGAGAAAATACATATGTAATTTTGTTAGATACTGTCAAGTTCCCTTGCATTGGGTTTGCACCATTTTCCATTCCCATAAGCAATTATGAGCATGCCCGTTTTTCCACAGCCTCATCAACAGAATATGTTGTCAGACTGATTTGCTGATTTATTAGGGTGGAAATGGCATCTCAGAATAGTTTTTATTTGACAGTGTTTTTTAAAACTTAAAAAAATTTATAAAGGTACATGGTTACTGAAAAAAATTTAACAGTACTTAAGTGCATAAAGTGAAAATGCTCCTAAAATATGCCTGTATTCTCATTCACTGGGTATAACACTGTTAAGTTCAGTGTGACACACAGAGACAATATATGCATATACACACACTACACATGGAGATATTTATTTTTAAGAATGACAATGAATGCTGTGAACTCTCAGATGTCTTCACCAGTAGGGAGAACTGGGTAACTGGGATGGGAGAGACACATATATTACTATGTACCCTTTTGTACTTTTTGAATTTTGTAATGTATAGATGTATTACCTATTTAAAAAAGAATTTTTAAAAATTACTGAGGACAGATACAAGTGTTAGGGGCACTCAGGTACCCTCAGAATTGAGATTATTTGTGGCCTGGGGATATTTTCATATAATTGAGTTTTTTAAATTAATGTTAATATCACACATCTTGGGAAATATCTTTAAAATTTTGTTGGTAGTGTTGAAAAATAATTTACTTTTCTGGTTTTACACATGGACTCTTGTGTCACATTGTTTTTTCCTCTTTCCATGCAGAGGATACATGGTAATGGGTGACTCTTTCAACACTTCCTTATTCAAGCAAACTTTTCAAAGAGTTTTTACCAAAGATATGCATGGACAGTTTAAAATGGGCTTTGGTGGTACATTAGAAATAAAGGTAAGAACCAAAACTTGACATGTATGGTATGTTACCAAGAGAGAAATTTGTAGGCTTGATCATAATTTTAAAACATCATCAATCAAATTCAAGATATGCTTTAAAAATAGTGGTTATTTTGTATTGAAACCTGGAGTTAGAGATTTGTTCACCAGAAAAATGTTCATCGTTAAATGTACAATGAAATTTTACTTGAGCATCTCTAAATAATTGTTAAAACAAGAGGAAATTATATAAGTAAAATTTCCTTTAACTCTATTTTTTGTTTATATAGGGTTTAACTTTTTAAGTATAGGCATACCTCATTTTATTGTGCTTCGCAGATACTGCATTTTTTTACAAATTGAAGGTTTGTGGCAACCCTGTGTGGAGCAAGTCTGCTGGCACCATTTTTTCAACAGCATTTGCTCATTTCATGTCTTTGTGTCACATTTTGGTAATTCTCACAATATTTCAAACTTTTTCATTATTATTATATTTGTTATGGTGATCTGTGGTCTGTGATCTTTGATGTTACTATTGTAATTGTTTTGGGGCACCATGAACCGTACCCATTTAAGATAGTGAACTTAATCAGTAAATGTGTGTGTTCTGATTGCTCCAGCTGCTGGCCGTTCCCTTGTCTCTCTCCCTTTTCTCAGGCCTCTCTATTCCCTGAGACACAGCAATATTGAAATTAGGCCAATTAATAACCCTACAATGGTCTCTAAGTGTTCAAGTGAAAGGAAGAGTCCCACATCTCTCACTTTAAATCAAAAGCTTTGTGAGGAAGACATGTCAAAAACCAAGACAGGCCAAAGCTAAGTCTCTTGGTTCCAAACAGTTGGTCAAGTTGTGAATGCAAAGGAGGAGATCTTAAAAGAAATTAAAAGTGCTACTCCAGTGAACACACAAAGGATAAGAAAGAAAAACAGCCTGACTGCTGATATGGAGAAAGTTTTAGTGGTCTGGATAGAGGATCAAACCTGCTATAATGTTCCCTTAAGCCAAAGCCTAATCCAGAGCAAGTCCTGTCCTCCCTTCAATTCTAGGAAGGCTGAGAGAGGTGAGGAAGCTGCAGAAGAAAAGTTTGAAGCTAGCAGAGTTGGTTCATGTGGTTTAAAGAAAGAAGCCAGCTTTGTAACATAAAAGTGCAAGGGGAAGCATCGAGTGCTGATGTAGAAGCTGCAGCAAGTTATCCAGAAGATCTAACTAAGATAATGAATAAAGGTGGTGGCTACATAAAACAACAGATTTTCAATATAGATGAAACAACCTTCTACTGGAAGAAGATGCCATTGAGAACTTTCATAGCTAGAGAGAAGTCAGTGGTGGGCTTCAAAGGACAGGCTGACTCTCTCGTTAGGGACTAATGCGGTCGGTGAGTTTAAGTTGACCTAATACTCATTTACCATTTCTCGAGATCCTTGGGCCCTTAAGAATCTACTCTGCCTATGCTCTATTAATGAAACAACATAGCCTGGATGACAGCATATCTGTTTACCACATGGTTTACTGAATATTTTAAACCCACTGTTGAGACCTACCACTCAGAAAAAAAAGAATCTTTTCTAAATATTACTGCTCATTGACAATGCACCTGGTCACCTAAGAGCTCTGTTGGAGATGGACAATGAGATTCAAGTTGTTTCCATGCCTGCTAACACAACATCCATCATGCAGTCCATGGATCAAGGAGTAATTTCAACTTTCAAGTCTTATTTTTTAAGAAATACATTTCATAAGGCTATAGCTACCATAGACAGTGGTTCCTCTGATGAATCTTGGCAAAGTAGATTGAAAACCTTCTGGAAAGAATTCACCATTCAGATGCCATTAAGAACATTTGTGATTCGTGGGAAGAGATCAAAATATCAGTCTTAACAAGAGCTTGAAAGAAGTTGATTCCAGCCCTCATGGATGAATGTGAGGGGTTCAAGACTTCAGTGGAAGAAGTAACTGCAGATGTAGTGGAAACAGCTAGAGAACTAGAATTGGAAGTAGAGCCTGAAGATGTGATTGAACTGCTGCAACCTCATGATAAAACTTGAATGGAGAGGAGTTGCTTCTTATGGATGAGCAAAGAAAGTGGTTTCTTGAAATGGAATCTACTGATGAAGTTGCTGTACAGATTGTTGAAATGACAACAAAGGATTTAAAATATTACATAAACTTAGTTGATAAAGCAGTGACAGGGTTTGAGAGGACTGACTCCAATTTTGAAAGAAGTTCAACTGTGGGTAAAACGCTATCAAACAGCATTGCATGCTACAGAGAAACTGTGAAAGGAAGAGTCATTCAATGCAGCAAACTTCATTGTTGTCTTATTTTAAGAAATTGCCACATATATCCAGACAAAACTCTAATTCAAAAAGATACATACACCCCTATGTTCATAGCAGCACTATTCATGATAGCCAAGACATGGAAACAACCCAAATGTCCATCGACAGATGAATGGATAAAGAAGATGTGGTACATATACACAATGGAATACTACTCAACCATAAGAAAGAAAGAAAGAATGCCCTTTGCAGCAACATGGATGCAACTAGAGATTATCATACTAAGTGAAGTAAGTAAGAAAGAGAAAGACAAATACCATATGATATCACTTATATGTGGAATCTAAAATATGACACAAAGGAACCTATCTACAAAACAGAAACAGACTCACTGACATAGAGAACAGACTCGTGGTTGCCAAGGGGCAGGGGGCTGGGGGAGGAATGGAGTGGGAAGTTGGGATTAGGAGATGTAAGCTATTATATATGGAATGGGTAAACAACAAGGTCCTACTGTATAGCACAGAGAGCTGTATTCAGTATCCTATGATAAACCATAATGGAAAAGAATATATAAAAAGAATGTATATATTTGTGTAACTGAATCACTTTGCTGTACAGAAGAAATTAACACAACATTGTAAATCAACTATACTTCAAAAAAAAGAAACAGAAAAAAGAAATAGCCACAGTCACCCCAACCTTCAGCAACCACCATCACCCTGATCAGTCAGCAGCCATCAACATCGAGGCGAGACCCTCCACCAGCAAAAAGTTTATGACTCACTGAAGGCTCAGATGATAGCATTTCTTAGCAATAAAGTATTTAAAAATTAAGCTATGTATATTGTTTTTTAAGACATAATGCTATTGCACACTTAATAGACTACAGTGTAGTATAAATATAACTTTATGTAACATAAAGTTATATAACATAACTTTGTGAGAAATAAAAAAATTGGTTTGATTCTCTTTATTCTCAATAGTTGCTTTATTGTGGTGGTCTGGAACCAAAACCACAATATCTCCAAGGTATGCCTGTATGTTTTTTTTAGTGCTAAATTTGCTTATGTTAGTGCTAGATTCTTTAATTGCAGGAGTTGGTATCTAACTTAAGAGAAACATTTTCTGTTTTATTTGGATAATCAGTAATTGTTTTTGGTAAGTTGTTGATATTATTCAATTCTATCATTCATTTCAAATTTGGGATTCAAGAAACCCAAAGGCTTAGTGTTATTTTTAAGTGTCTTACAAGCACATTGATTTTGAGTTATTAAATATTTCTTGTTAATCTTCTTATTTCATTGAATGCTTGCTATATGTCCAGCATTAAGCTAGGAAATTGTAGAGATCTCAGGGAATATCTAAGACATAGGTATTCTTATAAAGAACTTATTCTTGATAGAAAGACAAGATTAACACATGTGATTGAATGAAACAATAGTAGATTATAAAAGAGCTGTAAAGGTTTAGGGAAGAAAAATGAATGTATGCAGGATACAATTTATCCTAGATGGTTTTACAGTGACTTAGAGTGGTTTTTGAAACATGGCAGAGTTTAACTTGGTTGAGGAGAATGATTTTAGTTGGGAGCCCAGTGTGAAGAGAGGCACAGAGGTGAGAATCAGCATGGTATGTTTGGGAAGACTGCCCAGTGAGAGTGGATGGTTTGTATTGGAATGTAAGTGAAATAGTTTTAATTGTGTGGTTTGGTTGTAGTTTGGAGATGCATGTGTAGGCAGAAGAAGCCCTTATAGGTTAATGAAGAACAGTGTTTGGGGTAAAATTTGTCTTGATAGTGGTATTCAGGATTTGTCAGGAAAAAGAATCTCATGTAAGAAAACTTGAGTTGGGCTTCCAAATTTTTAGATAGAAGATAACATTAGCTTAAATTTGGGGGTTAGTGGAGATTGGAAAGAAACCAGTCTTGGTGACAGATTTTCAATGGGAGTTAAAATAGAAGGTGGTACACCAAAGTGTACTAGAGTCATTCCTTGGTATCTGTAGGGGACTGGTTCCAGGACACCTCCCCCACACCACCACTGCAGATGCTCAAGTCCTCTATAAAATGGTGTAATATTCTTATGTAGCCTACACACATCCTCCCACATACTTTAAATCATCTCTAGATTAGTTATAATACCTAATAAAATGTAAATGCTATGTAAATAGTTGCCTGTGCACAGCAAATTCTAGTTTTGCTTTTTGGAGCTTTCTGAAAAACTTTTTTTCAAGTATTTTCAATCCGAGGTTGGTCGAACCTGCAGCTGTGGAACCCACTGATATGGAGGGCTGACAATATATTCTTATTTTGCAGACCTCAAGGGAAATAAAGATTTCAGGAGCTATTGGACCCTGTGTGTCTCTCAATTCTAAAGGACCCTGTGTGTCTGAAAATGTAAGTCATCTTTATTCTAAAAAGAAAATACAGTTAATTCTCAGGGCAGATCCAAGAGAGACCTGGGGTGGCAGTCTATAGCATTCCTTTCAAAATTATTGTGTGGGCTGTTTTACAGTAGAATGTGGCTCAGCTTCCATTGGTATACCTCTGTTTGTTGTTGTTCTTTCCACATACCCCTTTTCCCATTCACCCCTAAATTAAAACTTTTGTACTGTCACCAGTCTTCTATTTTTTATGCCTAAGTTATTCCTTGCCCAGCGTGCCTGAAAAAACAACAACTATGATTTGGAAATTTGGAGACTCCTGAAAGTCAAAATTAATTCTGAAATTTTTTTCGTTAGTAGAATTTCCGTCAAAGTAGCCAGCAGATTTAAGCTTTTAAGCTTCAATTCCTTTCTTTTCTTTTATCACATCTAGTGGACATATAAGGCACTTTGAAATAGTAGAATCATGTAGCTGTGGAGAGGATGATGGGACAAATAACAAAGTGTGCAATCATCTTTACAATGACAGAGTTTAAAAATTAATTTTAAGCAGTTTGCATGGAAAAATTTATATCTAAGAAGTTTTCTTGGGAATTAGACTGCTTAAATTACACAGTTCTGATCCAGAGAACCTATATTCATATATGCGTATGTTATATGTTAAATCACTCTCTCTTTACACAGATTAAGTAGTTGGATAGAAGGATAATGTTAGTTGTAATTACTTCATTAAATGGTGTATATTTTTAAAGTCTACAATATGAAGAACTTGTATCAATACTTTTGTAATTTACTTAGCAAGAATTTGAATTAATTATAATTTTATTTGTGTAAAAATTGCTTAAGTTTATTTCATAGTATATTTATATGATCTTAAAAAAATCTTAAACCTCTAACATTTATTGAATTAGTTAGAAACCTGAAATAGATTTTTTCTTACTGATATTTTTTTCCACCTTTTCACCTTAATATATATATAGTAATAAACTATATTCTCTGGTTTTCAAACATACTATGTTTTATTTTTATAGGAGATAGGAACAGGTGGCACTTGTCAATGGAAGATATGTGGACTCAGTCCCACTACAACCTTAGCCATATATTTTGAAGTTGTCAATCAGGTATGACTTTTTATATTTGAATATTGAAATGTATATTTGAAAAAATACTTAATTTAGGCCATGAATATTTCCAGAGCTTATGACCCAAAGATTATTCTGTTTTGGAGTTTTTGTTTGTCATTTTCTGTTTCTCAAGGCTACACTCCTTGGTGAGAGGACATACTATAATAGAGATGTCAGGGAAACCTGCAAATGCCCAACCTTGGGCAACCCAACTTTTAGTATTAGTTTTCTTTTGTTTTTAATAAAAAATTGAAGCATAAATAAAATCTTAAATTCTGTTCTAGTTGTGCATTTTTGTAATTAGGTATCTAGTTCCTCCTAGGTGTCTCAAGGTATATAATATTTGAGTCCTCCTATGAGAAAGTTTAATATATCAAAACTTATAGAAAAAGATTGGAAGGTAAAGATGCCAATATTTGGAAAGATTTTTTTCTGCTGCTGCAGGAAAAAGTTATCATATTAAAGAATGATATAATGGATAAATTATTGACTTATATACCAATAGTTATTAGGCATAAAATGAACCACAAAGTATTAGTAGTCAGCCTTCCTAAGACAAGTGCAGGAATTTTTTTTTTACAGTTAAAATTTGTGAAAAATATAGTGGCTCTTATTGACAAACAGTTACAACAACAACAAAGCAAGAATGTTGTCAAAGGGCATGAAGAAAGTTTCCCTATTGACCACCCCACTTTTTCTTTCTGAGGATCATTATCATATATTACTATTGGTCTCTTCTCATTAATGATTTTCTGTTAGTCATCTGTTCATCATGTGATTATCTTCCTCAAAGTTGTGTTTTCATCTTATGTACCTAGGGGAGGAGAACTTAGCTCAATTTCTTTTTCTTTTTTTTAATTGAATTGTAGTTTATTTACAATGTTGTGTTAGTTTCAGGTGTGCAACAAAGTGATTCAGTTATACATGTATATTTTTCTATTCTTTTTTCAGATTCTTTTCCCTTATAGGTTATTATAAAATATTGAGTATAGTTCCCTGTGCTATACAGTAGGTCCTTGTTGGTTATCTGTTTTATATATAGTAGTGTGTATCTGTTAATCCCAAAGTCCTAATTTATCCCCTGCCCTTTCCCCTTTGGTAACCATAAGTTTGTTTTCTATGTCTGTGGGTCTATTTCTGTTTTGTATATAAGTTCATTTGTATCATTGTTTTTTTAGATTCCACATATAAACCATGTCATATGATATATGTCTTGCTCTGTCTGGCTTACTTCACTTAGTGTGATTATCTAGGTCCATCCATGTTGCTGCAGAAGACATTATTTCATTATTTTTTATGTTAGCTCAATGTCTTTTTATCCAGTTACTATTAGGCAAAATTGCCTCACTTATGCCTTTTCTTATCTGTTAATTTCTTTACACTTCTCCCTTCATTTTGTTTTTTCATGTTTCTCTGAATTATATATTACTTGAAATTGATTTCCTAGCTTGACTCACTCCATAATTTTTCTCCTCTCCCAAATCCGTTTCTTTTTCACGTGGCAAATCACCACTGTTTTGTATGCACTGGAAATAAGCATCCTTCTGATGGATTTTAGAATGAATTTTGTTAGTGCTAGGATATGCAGTCCATGACTATATGACAACAATGTAATAGATCTTGCTTAGATTCTACTCTTTTATATTTATACAGCATAATGCTCCAATTCCTCAAGGAGGACGTGGTGCAATCCAGTTTGTGACTCAGTATCAGCATTCAAGTGGGCAGAGACGTATCCGAGTGACCACCATTGCTAGGAAGTAAGTTGTATTTGTTAGAGATTTGATTTACATATCAAAACTATTCTGGATCATGCTCCCAAACTGGCTTCCTATTTTGAGTGACGTTTTGGAATGAAGTTAGTCTGGAAAGGATTCTTAGATGAGGTGAGTCTAGAATTGAACAGGCTTTTGGTCTTTTTCTGTTTGTTTTGGATTTGATTGTCTGGGTAGGAAAAGTGTTGGTCAGTATAAACTTAACCTGATTTAGGCATAGCCTAGAAAATGGACACTGAAGGCATCGTAACTCTCATTTTATTGAACTGTATTTAAACTCTAGCTTCATTTGTGAAAACCATGAGACTATTCTGGTGAGTGACGGACATGGCCTAATGAAACAGTGTTGTGTTGGATGGTCTGTTACTTAGCAGAGGGTAGTATGTAGAGAGATTTATTGTCCTGCTGTAACTTTGCTTTGACTTAAAATCCTAGATGAATGTTAAGGGAATACATTATTCCTTTGAAGAAAAAGTGCCCCCTGAGCTTTTCTTTACATCTGTTCATTTGCACATCATGAACTTGGAAGTATTGATTCTTGGCAAACATGTCAATTTATTTATGGCCCCTCAGCACACACCCCCAACCCCATATGCACGTATAACTTAACTTGGAATTCAAAATATTTACTTAAGGAAACAACTGGACATAACAATTTGAGGGATATTTTATAGAGCCACTGGCTTAGACTCTTCAAAAATGTCTTAGAAGGCAAAGAAAGTGTTAGTAACCAGTTAAGATTAAAGGAGACTAAAGAGAATTACATCTAAAGCCAATATATGATCCTGGATAAAATCCCGTCAGGAAAATTTTTGCTATAGAGGACCTTGTTGAGACAACTGGGGAAATTTGAATATGGTCTACATATAGGATAATAGTATTTTATCAATGTTTAATTTCATTAATTTAGTAATTCATTGGGGCTATATAAGAGAACTTTTTTGTTCTTAGGATACACACTGAAGAATTTAGGGGAAAGGGTGATGTATCTGTAACTTGCTCTCAAAAAGTTTGGCAAAAGAAACAGTGTGTGTGTATGAAGGAAAAGAGATCGATAAAGCAGAATGTTACAGTGCTGACAATTGATAAATCTAGGTGATGGATATATAGATTATTCTACTTATAGCTTTATGTTTGAAATATTCTTAAAATGAAAAGTTCTAAAAAGAGTTAAGTTAATCATTCAAGAGAAAGGGAACTTTTGTCATGAGAAATTTTTCATGGGTTTATATATTTTCAGTTTCTTACACAGAATTTATGAGGCTATTTGTAGAGAGATACTATGTGTGTTATGGTGCCATTTATATCATTGTGTCTCACCAAAGCACCCACTCTTTCAAATTAACTTATCCTGACCATTTTCAATAATCAAGGCTTATTTTTTCTTTATTAATTAGAAATATGACTTTAGGGGCCTAGGCAAGTACATTTGTTAAGTGAATAAGCCATATGAAAATAAAGGACTCAAGTTCCTGAGATACAGTCAAAAGTTATCCTAGGGCTTCCCTGGTGGCGCAGTGGTTGAGAGTCCGCCTGCCGATGCAGGGGACACGGGTTCGTGCCCCGGTCTGGGAAGATCCCACATGCTGTGGAGCGGCTGGGCCTGTGAGCCATGGCCGCTGAGCCTGTGCGTCCGGAGCCTGTGCTCTGCAACGGGAGAGGCCACAACAGTGAGAGGCCCGTATACCACAATAAATAAATAAATAAATAAATAAAAATTAAAAAAAGTTATCCTATATTTATAGAGAAAATAACTTTGATCTGGAAAGTTTGGTTTGAAACTAGTTGTAAGAATCACAGTGAAGAGGTACTGAAAATACAAAAGACAGATTTTACAATGTGAACAAACCCTTTAAACTTTAAGAGCAAAATTTTAAATTTATGGCTAAAGAACTTTTAAGTAGTAAATTTTTATGTGCTTATTTGCTAATTTATTTTCACTACTGAACCATTATATTGATATTTTCAGAAGAAAAATGTCACCTGTATGTTTCAGTTTGAAGCAAGTGAACACCATGGTCATACAAGTTGGGAAAATACCACTTTAAAACAATTTTGTTTTTGGGAATTCCCTGGTGGTCCAGTGGTTAGGCCTCAGCACTTTCACTGCCATGGGCCCGGGTTCAATCCCTGGTTGGGGAACTAAGATCCCAAAAGCCATGCAGCGTGACCAAAATAAACAAACAAAACCCAGCTTTATTTTTAGCTCTGTGATATTTTTAAATTAAAAAATAGGGACTTCCCTGGTGGTCCAGTGATAAAGAATCTGCCTTCCAATGCAGGGGACGCAGGTTCAATCCCTGGTTAGGGAACTAAGGTCCACATGCCTCTGGGCAACTAAGCCCACGTGCCACAACTACTGAGCTCGTGCGCCTCAATTAGAGAGCCCGTGTGCTGCAAACTACAGAGCCCACGTGCTGTGAAGCCTGCACGCCACAACTAGAGAGAGAAAACCCGTACGGCACAACTAGAGAGAAGCCCGTGCACCACAATGAACAGCCTGTGTGCGGCAACGGAAGATGCTGCATGCCTCAACGAAGAGCCCATGTGCCACACCTAAGACCCGATGCAGCCAAAAAAAATTGAAAAAAATAAAAAGATAAACTAAACTATTAGTATAATCACTAAGTGTTCAAATTGCACTAAAAATAACTTTTGAAACTACCAGCTTTTGGGACTTCCATGGTGGTCCAGTGGTTAAGAATCCACCTTCCAATGCAGGGGATGCTAGTTCAACCCCTGGTCGGGGAACCAAGATCCCACATGCTGTGGGGCAACTAAGCTCATGCACTGCAACTACTGAGCTCGCATGCCTCAACTAGAGAGCCCGCATGTGCAAACTACAGAGCCTATGTGTTCTGGAGCCCATGTGCCACAACTAGAGAAGCCTGCGTGCCGCAATGCAGACCCAGTGCAGCCAAAAAAAAAAATATATATATATATATATATATTGTGCTTTGCATGGTGTATCTTTTAAAAAAATAATTAGCAGCTTTTATTCCTTTATTTATTCTCATTCTTTTCTGCCTCTTGGTATTTCGTTAGACTGAGATAATTCGTGGGTATCAGTCAGCTGGAAAATATTTTAAAATTTTTCGTCTATTTGAAAAAAATTAAAAATAGAGGAAGAAAGGAGAAGAATTTTGAACGTTGCTGCCAGGATTTTCTTGGGATCACGTCTTACATCTTTGAGTCATGTAAAAGGGGTTCAGCTTTTCACAAAGTCTGTAACTATTGCCAGAATTGCTTAAAGTGAGGTACTTCAGAACTAAGATCAGCTGAAGTATTACAAAACTCTGTGAAATGTTAAACAAACAAACAAAAGTTATTGCTGGGTCTACCCAGGATCAGTTTGGATTAGATTTATAGAACATGTAAATTTAATAAATTACTGTTATTTCGTACGTAATTTCAAATTTATCCCTTAGACTAAAATTTTTATTCATTAATTTTTGATTGGTTTTAGTGTGTTAATGTGGAGAGAAAAGAATACATAATAATTTTAATTATGGGCGGAAGAGTAAGACATGGAGATCACCTTCCTCCCCACAGATGCATCAGAAATACATCTACATGGGGAACAACTCCTACAGAACATGTACTGAACGCTGGCAGAAGACCTCTGATGTCCCAAAAGATGAAAGGCTCTTTGTGCTGCAGCCGGGAGTCAGTGCTGTGCCTCTGAGGTGGGAGAGCCAACTTCAGAACACTGGTCCACAAGAGACCTCCCAGCTCCACGTAATATCAAACGGTGAAAATCTCCCAGAGATCTCCATCTCAACACCAACACCCAGCTTCACTCAATGACCAGCAAGCTACGGTGGTGGACACCCTATGCCAAACAACTAGCAAGACAGGAACACAACCCCACCCATTAGCAGAGAGGCGGTCTAAAGTCACAGACACCCCAAAACACACCACCAGACGTGAACCTGCCCACCAAAAAGACAAGATCCAGCCTTATCCACCAGAACACAGGCACTAGTCCCCTCCACGAGGAAGCCTGTGTAGGAAGCTACACAACCCACTGAAACAACTTTAGCCACTGGGAACAGACACCAAAAACAATGGGAACTATGAACGTGCAGCTTGCAAAAAGGAGACCCCAAACACAGTAAGATAAGCAAAATGAGAAGACAGAAAAACACACAGCAGATGAAGGAGCAAGATAAAAACCCACCAGACCTAACAAATGAAGAGGAAATAGGCAGTCTACCTGAAAAAGAATTCAGAATAATGATAGTAAACATGATCCAAAATCTTGGAAATAGAATAGAGAAAATGCAAGAAACATTTAACAAGGACCTAGAAGAGCTAAAGATGAAACAAGCAATGATGAACAATACAATAAATGAAATTAAAAATACTCTAGAAGGGATCAATAGCAGAATAACTGAGGCAGAAGAACAGATAAGTGACCTGGAAGATAAAATAGTGGAAATAACTACTGCAGAGCAGAATAAAGAAAAAAGAATGAAAAGAACTGAGGACAGTCTCAGAGACCTCTGGGACAACATTAAATGCACCAACATTCGAATTATCAGGGTTCCAGAAGAAGAAGAGAAAAAGAAAGGGACTGAGAAAATATTTGAAGAGATTATAGTTGAAAACTTCCCTAATATGGGAAACGAACTAGTTAATCAAGTCCAGGAAGCACAGAGAGTCCCATACAGGATAAATCCAAGGAGAAACACGCCAAGACACATATTAATCAAACGGTCAAAAATTGAATACAAAGAAAACATATTAAAAGCAGCAACGGAAAAACAACAAATAACACACAAGGGAATCCCCATAAGGTTAAGAGCTGATCTTTCAGCAGAAACTCTGCAAGCCAGAAGGGAGTGGCAGGACATACTGAAAGTGATGAAGGAGAAAAACCTGCAACCAAGATTACTCTACCCAGCAAGGATCTCATTCAGATTTGATGGAGAAATTAAAACCTTTACAGACAAGCAAAAGCTGAGAGAGTTCAGCACCACCAAACCAGCTTTACAACAAATGCTAAAGGAACTTCTTTCGGCAAGAAACACAAGAGAAGGAAAAGACCTACAATAACAAACCCAAAACAATTAAGAAAATGGGAATAGAAACATACATATCAATAATTACCCTAAATGTAAATGGACTAAATGCTCCCACCAAAAGACACAGATTGGTTGAATGGATACAAAAGCAATACCCACATATTTGCTGTCTACAGGAGACCTTTTCAGACCTAGAGACACATACAGACTGAAAGTGAGGGGATGGAAAAAGATATTCCATGCAAATGGAAACCAAAAGAAAGCTGGAGTAGCAATTCTCCTATCAGACAAAATAGACTTTAAAATAAAGACTATTAGAAGAGACAAAGAAGGACACTACATAATGATCAAGGGATCGATCCAAGAAGAAGATATAACAACTGTAAATATTTATGCACTCAACATAGGAGCACCTCAATACATAAGGCAAATACTAACAGCCATAAAAGGGGAAATCGACAGTAACACAGTCATAGTAGGGGACTTTAACACCCCACTTTCACCAATGGACAGATCATACAATATGAAAATAAATAAGGAAACACAAGCTTTAAATGATACGTTAAACCAGATGGACTTAATTGATATTTATAGGACATTCCATCCAAAAACAACAGAATACACATTTTTCTCAAGTGCTCATGGAACATTCTCCAGGATAGATCATATCTTGGGTCACAAATCAAGCCTTGGTAAATTTAAGAAAATTGAGATTGTATCAAGTATCTTTTCCGACCACAACGCTATGAGACTAGATATTAATTACAGGAAAAGATCTGTAAAAAATACAAACACATGGAGGCTAAACAATACACTACTTAATAACGAACTGATCACTGAAGAAATCAAAGAGGAAATCAAAAAATACCTAGAAACAAATGACAATGGAGACACGACGACCCAAAACCTATGGGATGCAGCAAAAGCAGTTCTAAGAGGGAACTTTATAGCAATACAATCCTACCTTAAGAAATAGGAAACATCTCAAATAAACAACCTAACCTTGCACCTAAAGCAATTAGAGAAAGAAGAACAAAAAAAACCCAAAGTTAGCAGAAGGAAAGAAATCATAAAAATCAGATCAGAAATAAATGAAAAAGAAATGAAGGAAACGATAGTAAAGATCAATAAAACTAAAAGCTGGTTCTTTGAGAAGATAAACAAAATTGATAAACCATTAGGCAGACTCATCAAGAAAAAAAGGGAGAAGACTCAAATCAATAGAATTAGAAATGAAAAAGGAAGAGTAACAACTGACACTGCAGAAATACAAAAGATCATGAGAGATTACTACAAGCAACTCTATGCCAATAATATGGACAATCTGGAAGAAATGGACAAATTCTAAGAAATGCACAACCTGCCAAGACTGAATCAGGAAGAAATAGAAAATATGAACAGACCAATCACAAGCACTGAAATTGAAACTGTGATTAAAACTCTTCCAACAAACAAAAGCCCAGGACCAGATAGCTTCACAGGGGAATTCTATCAAACATTTAGAGAAGAGCTAACACCTATCCTTCTCAAACTCTTCCAAAATATAGCAGAGGGAGGAACACTCCCAAACTCATTCTACGAGGCCACCATCACCCTGATACCAAAACCAGACAAGGATGTCACAAAGAAAGAAAACTACAGGACAATATCACTGATGAAAATAGATGCAAAAATCCTCAACAAAATACTAGCAAACAGAATCCAACAGCACATTAAAAGGATCGTACACCATGATCAAGTGGGGTTTATGCCAGGAATGCAAGGATTCTTCAATATATGCAAATCAATCAACGTGATACACCATATTAACAAATTGAAGGAGAAAAACCATATGGTCATCTCAATAGATGCAGAGAAAGCTTTTGACAAAATTCAACACCCATTTATGATAAAAACCCTGCAGAAAGTAGGCATAGAGAGAACTTTCCTCAACATAATAAAGGCCATATATGACAAAGCCACAGCAAACATCATTCTCAATGGTGAAAAACTGAAAGCATTTCCACTATGATCAGGAACAAGACAAGGTTGCCCACTCTCACCACTCTTATTCAACATAGTTTTGGAAGTTTTAGCCACAGCAATCAGAGAAGAAAAGGAAATAAAAGGAATCCAAATTGGAAAAGAAGAAATAAAGCTGCCTCTGTTTGCAGATGACATGATACTATAGATAGAGAATCCTAAACATGCTACCAGAAAACTACTAGAGCTAATCAATGAATTTGGTAAAGTAGCAGGATACAAAATTAATGCACAGAAATCTCTGGCATTCCTATACACTAATGATGAAAAATCTGAAAGTGAAATCAAGAAAACATTCCCATTTACCATTGCAACAAAACAATAAAATATCTAGGAATAAACCTACCTAAGGAGACAAAAGACCTGTATGCAGAAAATTATAAGACACTGATGAAAGAAATTAAAGATGATACAAATAGATGGAGAGATATACCATGTTCTTGGATTGGAAGAAACAACATTGTGAAAATGACTCTACTACCCAAAGCAATCTACAGATTCAATGCAATCCCTATCAAACTACCACTGGCATTTTTCACAGAACTAGAACAAAAAATTTCACAATTTGTATGGAAACGCAAAAGATCCTGAATAGCCAAAGCAATCTTGAGAACGAAAAACGGAGCTGGAGGAATCAGGCTGCGTGACTTTAGACTATACTACAAAGGTACAGTAATCGAGACAGTGTGGTAATGGCACAAAAACAGAAAGATAGATCAATGGAACAGGATAGAAAGCCCAGAGATAAACCCACGCACATATGGTCACCTTATCTTTGATAAGGGAGGCAGGAATGTACAGTGGAGAAAGGACAGCCTCTTCAATAAGTGGTGCTGGGAAAACTGGACAGCTACATGTAAAAGTTTGAGATTAGAACACTCCCTAACACCATACACAAAAATAAGCTCAAAATGCATTAAAGACCTAAATGTAAGGCCAGAAACTATCAAACTCTTAGAGGAAAACATAGGCAGAACATCTATGACATAAATCACAGCAAGATCCTTTTCGACCCATCTCCTAGAGAAATGGAAATAAAAGCAAAAATAAACAAATGGGACCTAATGAAGCTTAAAAGCTTTTGCACACCAAAGGAAACCATAAACAAGACCAAAAGACAACCCTCAGAATGGGAGAAAATATTTGCAAATGAAGCAACTGACAAAGGAATAATCTCCAAAATTTACAAGCAGCTCATGCAGCTCAATAACAAAAAAACAAACAACCCAATCCAAAAATGGGCAGAAGACCTAAATAGACATTTCTCCAAAGAAGATATACAGACTGCCAACAAACACATGAAAGAATGCTCAACATCATTAATCATTAGAGAAATGCAAATCAAAACTACAATGAGATATCATCTCATACTGGTCAGAATGGCCATCATCAAAAAATGTAGAAACAATAAATGCTGGAGAGGGTGTGGAGAAAAGGGAACACTCTTGCACTGCTGGTGGGAATGTGAATTGGTACAGCCACTATGGAGAACAGTATGGAGGTTCCTTCAAAAACTACAAATAGAACTACCATATGACCCAGCAATCCCACTACTGGGCATATAACCTGAGAAAACCATAATGCAAAAAGGGTCATGTACCAAAATGTTCATTGCAGCTCTATTTACAGTTGCCAGGAGATGGAAACAACCTAATTGTCCATCATCAGATGAATGGATAAAGAAGATGTGGCACATATATACAATGGAATATTACTCAGCCATAAAAAGAAACGAAATGGAGTTATTTGTAGTGAGGTGGATGGACCTAGAGTCTGTCATACACAGTGAAGTAAGTCAGAAAGAGAAAGAAAAATATCGTATGCTAACACATGTATGTGGAATCTAAGGAAAAAAAATGTCATGAAGAACCTAGAGGTAAGACAGGAATAAAGACACAGACCTACTAGAGAATGGACTTGAGGATGTGGGGAGGGGGAAGGGTAAGCTGTGACAAAGTGAGAGAGTGGCATGGACATATATACACTACCAAACTTAAAATAGATAGCTAGTGGGAACCAGCTGCATAGCACAGGGAGATCAGCTCGGTGCTTTGTGACCACCTAGAGGGGTGGGATAGGGAGGGTGGGAGGTAGGGAGACACAAGAGGGAAGAGATATGGGGATATATGTATATGTATAACTGATTCACTTTGTTATAAAGCAGAAACTAACACACCATTGTAAAGCAATTATACTCCAATGAAGATGTAAAAATAATAATATTAATTATTTAATTTTTATCACTAATAATTGAACTAAAGACCAATGAGAAAATATTCTGATAGTTTATTCATTTTCCAGTTTAGTAAATGACAATTACTTAGTCTGGGAGAAAACTTTATTTTTCTATTTCCATATTTTTGCTTTTATAAAATTGAAGAAGTGAATTTTTAAAGTCTGATATACCAACTTGTATATCTATGTGCATATGCACACACATTTTTACATGTAAAAATCTTAATGTTTTAATGAATATGTTTGGAAATCGACATTTACAGTTATTTTAGAGAATTTTATTAGGTTTGGATATATTTTTCTGAAAAACAGTGAGTACTATACTGAAACTACTACTAGTGATTTTTTTTAAAGCTAATTTTTCTAGGTAATGTTGGAATTTTGAAATATTGAAGTAATTTTCTGTATGTTTTAAATTTAAATCTGTGTGACAGCCAACTATGATATCATGAATATAATAATTTAGCAGCACTTCTTGCTTTCTTCTTCTTGTCTTTAGCTGGGCAGATGCTCAAACTCAAATCCAAAACATTGCTGCATCTTTTGACCAGGAGGCAGCTGCCATTCTTATGGCTCGACTGGCAATATATAGAGCAGAAACAGAAGAAGGTCCAGATGTGCTTAGATGGCTAGACAGACAGCTCATTCGACTGGTAAGAAGTAAACATCATACTGTTCTAAATCTGTACGCATTTATTTGTAGTCAATTATTTTCTTTCATGGTACTTGACAGTGTAACTGAAAGTCTGTATAAGGGACTCCTAATAAAGTTGCTGAGAAAGGCATATTAATGAATAGCAGAGTTAATTTATCTCTTCCAGTAAATGAAAATGCCTTTTTTCCTTAAAATAAAAGAGTGACAATTATGTAACCTATTATTGTTATTATTTTGGGGGGCTGATATGAAATTAATTCCCAATTTAATCCTAAATTACTATATCTGTTTTTACTCCTTTTTTGCATATTTTCCTTCATTGCTGTGGTTTAAATTTTCTATTTTCATTTTAATGGAAATTTTAAGAGAAATTAATTAGGGTATAAAAATTATACACATTAACATATAAAAATATAGGCAAGTCTTTTTTATCTAGATCTAGATTACCAAAGTGTATGTTAATAAAGTTATTGATACTGATGATTTACTTGAGCTTTTAACATGTCAGGAGCCCATTACTTTCACTATGACCTAGAATGCTAAGTTCTGTTCTTTCTTTTTTTTTTTTTTAAATATTTATTTATTTGGTTGCACCAGGTCTTAGTTGCAGCACGCGGGCTTCTTAGTTGTGGCATGCATGTGGGATCTCATTTCCTGACCAGGGATTGAACCCAGGCCCCCTGCATTGGGAGCTCAGAGTCTTATGCACTGTGCCACCAGGGAAGTCCCAAGTTCTGTTCTTAATGCTTCATTTTCACTCAGCAAATTCTGGCCTATAATTTCCTTGAAAGTACCTCTTCAGTTCACCCTTCAGCTCAAACAGCCTGTTGAGAACTCTCTCTGTTAAGCTATCAAATTTCTGTTTGTAGCAGGAGGTTTTTGTGCCCTTTGTCTAGATTTTCACACAGTTTTTAAAACATTATCGAGGGAACTAGTCTTTGTTTAATAAAGTTAGTCATTTTTTGTAGCATCATCCAGAGCTTTTATTCTTTCATTTCTGAGGGTGTTTTTACACTAGCACCTCTTTGTGAATAAAGCAGTCTTATGACGACATCAGCCTGTCTTTTTTTAACAATAGGCATAAAATCTCTCTTGGAGTCAACCACTGATTGGACACCGTCAGTACAAATGTCAACATAGTTCCTCCAAGGTGGACTTTTGTTTCCATATAAGAGGATCAAAACATTAAATATATTTTTGACCTTTGCTTATTTAGGGCAGCAGAAAAGTTCTCTTGAATTTCACTATTATTTAGCAACTTGACATGACATTGGTGAAATCCGTTGACTCATCAACCTGAATAGAGAAGCTGTTATTTTTCAGCTAATTTACACAAAACTCTTCAGCATCATGTAACATGTCATGAATGCATCCACTTGTTATATTGTTTTAAGATGGAACCTTTTCAGTTTCTCAGACTTCATCTTGTCCTAGCATTTTACTTACTGTAATTTTACATGTCATTGTTAGCACTCATCAACTATATGACTTTTCCTTTTCTAGATAATAAATTTTGCTCTGAAGTATCTTGCTTCCTGAGCCTTTTCACTGATTGTGACTTTGTTTTAACAAACGCTTTATTGTTTTGAGAGTCTAAAAGCTGTTTGAAGTGATCAGCACCTTTATTTGTCAAATGGTTATGATTTGTAGTAAAGTACTTTTTCCATTTTGCTGGAGCTAGTACTACATTTGTAGGTTATGACATGACACAAAATTGGATAGTACAACTTGGCTTATCAGCCCCACATAAAACCCACTGGTAAGTAGCTTTCAGTGTGAAGATGGACTTTTTCTGTGTTCTGTTGTATGGGTTTAGTGAAATGACTCAGAAGATTGTAATTCTTCGGAATTCTCTGTAGGCTTCTGTCTAGAATCTTTCTCTTCTCACACCTCAGCTTCAAAAATTGCCATATTGTTTGACATGCCTGTAAAACACAAATGCTAATAAAATATAACATAGACTTGGTCTTGTAAATAACTGAATGAGACAGTTGCAAAAAGTACAAAATGATAAAAATCTCACAATATAATTCAATTCTAAGCTACATATCCTGCAGTTTGCACCGTTTACAACAGCAGCAAGTTGAGGGTAGAGGACAGGCGAGTCATGACATAATGAAAATTATACTCTGCTCGTCTGTCACAGCAGTATAGCTTGTCTGTTCCATGAGTCAGCTGGCAACTGTGTGTAAGAGGGGATTGGTGGAGGTAGTTTCAGAGGGAAAGGCTGATATCATCAGACTATTGCTGTGCTTTCTTTGCAAAACAGCTTTCATCAATTATCCATGACCCGCCCCTTGTCTTGTGTCAAAAACTGAGAATGGAGTTATCCAAATGAATATAGTCCTACTGCCACGTGAGACTAAAAGATCTGCAATGAAACTGCTAACAGGATAACCTGGAAACTGCATCACTGTGGCTGGCATCATATGGTGTGCAAAGTTCAAAAAATAATTTTTAAAAAGATCACAGTTTCTTATAGAAACCCTAGTGACTAATATATGGTAAAAGTGGTGGGAATATGGTTTTTACATTCTTTTCTTTAATTGGTTGAATCAAATTAGTGTACAATTGAAGTGAAGTTTCAGGTGATGACAGATGAACCTTAGTTATAGAAGCTATTCTAAGTAGCTAACATAATGTAGCCTCATTTTTTAATTTTTTAAAATTTTATTTATTTTTGGCTGTGTTGGATCTTTGTTGCTGGGCGTGGGCTTTCTCTAGTTGCGGAGAGCAGGGGCTACTCTTCGTGGTGGGGCGCAAGCTTCTCATTGTGGTGGCTTCTCTCATTGCGTAGCATGGGCTCTAGAGTGCGTGGGCTTCAGTAGTTGCAGCTCGTGGGCTCAGTAGTTGTGGCCTCTCGGGCTCTAGAGCGCAGGCTCAGTAGTTGTGCACAGGCTTAGTTGCTCCATGGCATGTGGGAACTTCCCAGACCAGAGATCGAACCCATGTCCCCTGCATTGGCAGGCAGATTCCTAACCACTGTGCCACTAGGGAAATCCCTAACCTCATTTTTTGTACTGATTCCCTATTGCTGAATTTTCAACTATAACAATGATAGCAACACGAACAGAGAAAGGATTAATAACTCTTAGGTACTACACTTTTCTAATTTTTTTCCTAATGAAAAACCTGTGAAATTATGCTAACAAACTTCTTGCCTCAATTTGGTATAGTGAATATAACTGTTTTCTTTTTTTCTTGATGACTAAGAGTCATTTTAATTAAAAATAAGCTAGTGGGAACCTGCTGTATAGCGCGGGGAGCTCAGCTCGGTGCTCTGTGGTGACCTAGATGGGTGGGATGGCAGCAGCGTGGGAGGGAGATCTAAGAGGGAGGGGATATATGTATACATATAGCTGATTCACTTTGTTGTACAGCAGAAACTAACACAACATTGTAAAACTACTATACCTCAATTAAAATAGATAAAATAGAAGAAAAAAAAACAGAAATAAACATCTTTTTAAAAACTATTTTGTAGCTAATGAGCATCATATGGCCAGATTGGTGCTGGTACCACATTTGCTTCTGACAGCTTTAATATAAGCTTTCATTCTCCTTGGTCAGAATCACTTAAGATATCGGTATAACACATGATATATGCTGCTTCCATTCTCAGACTCTTGTTTGGGTCCATCTTGTGTCTGGCTTCATGGATCTGTTCCTTCCTTACCTTTTTGGCTTCTGACCTTTTCTACTGAATGACATCTTCGTATAACTTAAAATTACTATTTGATTTTTTTCATCTTTGACCTTTGGTTTACCCACTAACTACTCCCTTCAGCTGTGCTGCTAGCTACGATGGATAAACAGTTCATCTCTCAGGAAATCATTTCTCAGGAAATTTCATTCCTAGGAAATCTCTCTTGTTTAAGACTCTTGGGGCTTTCCTTGCAAATTTTATCACAGCTAGGTTTTCTTCTTGCTATACCAGTGGGACCAGGCACTTCAGTTGTGCTGTTTTTAAGGAGGACCACTTTTGTCATTACCATTTTCTTTTTTTTTTTTTTTTGCGGTATGTGGGCCTCTCACTGTTGCGGCCTCTCCCATTGCGGAGCACAGGCTCCAGACGTGCAGGCTCAGTGGCCATGGCTCACGGGCCTAGCCACTCGCGGCATGTGGGGTCTTCCCGGACCGGGGCACGAACCCGTGTCCGCTGCATCAGCAGGCAGACTCTCAACCACTGCGCCACCAGGGAAGCCCTACCATTTTCTTATAGAGGTTATGCTGTGACCCTTTGGGCCCATTTATGTGGATGGCTTTATGCATAACTAATTGCTGAATTGAAGACATGACTAAACTTCTTGCAAGTGTTGTTATTTTCCTCAAGAAAATTGTATTACTGATGCTTTATCTGCCCAGTCTTATTACTTCTAAATAACTCAAACGGTGGATCTTTGATATACCTCCTTTATGCTTCAATCTTTTTGCTCATTTTTATTAGTGTTTTGTTTGGGTTGTAAATAAGGACTACTCCTCATGATTCCAGTAACTAATGCTGGGGCATTTGATAAGTGTTCAAAAAAATTTTAAGAAGTAACCCAAAGATTAGAAATTTATGTATGTGTATATTATACAAAATTTATATTGTTGTCTTTGGTAGAGTATAGATGATATTTATCAAAAAATAGGTTAATATGTGTTTAGCCTCTGGATGCAGAAGGATTTTATACATGAAAGGTAAAATCAGGAACCATTAAATAAAAATATTAAAAGATTTTATTGCATTAAAATGAAACAAAAGTCTGTGTGGTAAAAATACTATTAGCAGAATTTCATGCCAACATTTGTCATATGTATGACAGAATGTGAAAATTTTCATGTACAAGAGCTGTTACAAATCAGTAGTATTTGGGCAAAAGATGAGCAAAGGTGATGAGCAAGGAATTAGCAAAAGAAGGAATGCAAGTGACGAATAAACATGAAAAAGTTACCAATCTTATTTATAATCAAATCAGATAATGTGTGACATGTTGGCTTTTCCACAAAATCTTTTCAATGTGTTTGATATTCTAGATCTCAAGTGTATTTTTATATTCTAGATCAGCACTGTCCAAGAGAACTTTCTACAGTGGTGGAAATGTTCTGTGTTCGGCACTGTCCATTATGGAACTACTACCCACATGTGGCTCTTGAGCACTTGAAATATGGCTAGTGCAACTGAGGAACTGGATTTTAATACAATTTAATTAATTTAAATTGGATCATAGCTAGTGGCTTTCATACTGGACAGTGAAGATTATTATCCAACTCTGTAAGTTTCGTCAGTGAAGTGTTATTAGGGGGCTTTGAAGACAGAAACATTCTTATTCCCACATACCAAGATCTATTTTCTGAGGATTAGTGCTACAACTATAGCTTTTCTATCCTTTGGATAACTGTGGTTCTGAAATGATTTTTCCTGGAAGCCAAAAAATGTGATCAAACCAATTAGGCCTTCGTATGTGCTCTTTAAGGCACAGATAACTACATAAATTATTTAGTTGAACATTTTAGGCTGTAAAAGTCCTGTACTACTTGCAACAGTGAACCTTTTGTTATTTTTTGCTTATTGTTTTTGCCCTTGATCATATTCAAGTACCGATAAACGTTGCCAGGAAGTAGACCAGTTACATAAGTACTATAAAAACTTTTCAGGTCAGAGACTTTGCTCAAGAACGAGAGGAAGCTAACATTTATTGAGTGCTTAGTGTCAGTCATTGTGCTAAGCACTTTCTCATGTGGATTATCTCAGTTATTTAGATGCCTTTTGTCACATTATCATAGAGGGTTTACTTCTCTGTTGCTAGAGTATGTGTCTCCTTGATTTCCTTCCACTTTCTGCCTTTGCATTTCTTCTTTACCGGTTTACCTGTTGATCTTGATTTTCTTCAACAGTTCTTTCTTTTTGGTCTTTTTTCTAGTGTACCCAATTTTATACCATCAATTTGCCTTTGGAGCCACTATGGTATTTTGATAGTGCATCTTTCTGTCAGTAGACTATTGTCTTTTTTAAGTAGAGTCTTAGGGGGTGCCTGTTGAGCTCTTCTGGCCATCATCCAAGAGCTCTTTATTTGCTATCAGAGACACTTAGTTAAAAAAATTCAAACATTTTAAGATGAGTTGTTTTGCATTGGAGCAATGTATTATTTGTTTCCAAAATTCAAGTTTATGTCTTTGGTTGTAATCATTCTCTTGGTAAGTCTATAAGTAAATATTCCAGTTTTATCCTATATCAAGTATCTTGCCTCCTAAAGAGTAATAACTTTAAAAATAGAGTATGCAGCTGATGGGACATATTTGCTCTCTTTAATTTGTGTCCCAGGCAATTTTGTGTGTTATCATACAGAACAGATTTGGAAATTCTTTTTTTAAACAGAATTGTTTATGTTTGTTCATAGTTCCTGAATTAAAAGTGACAAACATTCAAAAAAATAGAGTATGAAAAAAAAAAAATAGACAAAGTTTTAGCTCTGTGCCAGGGAATATATTACTAACATGTTTTATTTTATTTAGTGTCAGAAATTTGGAGAGTATCACAAAGATGATCCAAGTTCCTTCAGATTTTCAGAAACTTTCTCCCTTTATCCACAGGTAAGTAGATAAAAGGTCCGTGTTCTTAGTGTTGACAGGAGCATTGGGTTTCACTTTTCCTGTTGTCTTTTATGACTCATTTTATAGGGTCATTCTTTTGGCTAGGTTTTAAGTTTTGAGATAGTTAAGAAATTAGTATTATGCTTGAATAGCTAGTGAAAAGTATGTAGTATTTTTATGATGGCCTTGCAGATAGCATTTATTTGTGTTGAGTAGAAATTTACACTGGAACCCTACTGTGGAGTAGAATTAGGTGTGAAGCAGATTAGCTTTCCATCTGATATAAGGGATCTAACTAATTACAGTAGTACCAAAAGGAAGTAATTTTACAAATCAGCTAGTCTTATAGCATGGTCTCATTGCCTGAGAACAACTTTATGGGGACATCCCAGATAAATAGAAAAGAAGCTAATTTGATTTATCTTACAGAACCTTTTCCACTTGGGTAGTGGAGTCTATGTGTTATTTCGATAGATATTTTTAAAAGTCTAGGTTGTTTATATGATGAGTAATAGAGATAATATTTATTCAACTGAGTATATACTATGTGCAAGGAATTTAGGAGAATAGAGATGGCTGACATGGATCCCACTTTCAAGGAGCTTTCATTCTGAAGGGTGAGATATGAAATATACATAAATAACACAGAAAAGAAAGTGAGAAATACTATGAGAGATATATAACATTTAAAGAAAACTTTAAAGAATCCTTCCAAATGGATGATTTGATATATCTTTGTTTTTTTTTTGGCGGTACGCGGGCTTCTCACTGTTGTGGCCTCTCCCGTTGCGGAGCACAGGCTCCGGACGCGCAGGCTCACGGGCCCAGCCGCTCCGCAGCATGTGGGATCTTCCCGGACCGGGGCACGAACCCGTGTCCACTGCATCGGCAGGCGGACTCTCAATCACTGCTCCACCAGGGAAGCCCTGATATATCTTTATAGAAGAGGTAGTGTTTTGTTTTAGCTCAGTCTGGAAGGATGATTAATATTGAGATGTGGAAATTCAAATTTTTGCTCACAAAAAATTTGTTCAAAGCTTCAACTTTATTAAGTTGAAGTATAAGAGCTATACTTATTTTTTGAAAATCTTTTAGTAATCTGTAATCTAGAAGCTCCATGTTTATAGGGGGAGACTTTCCTAAATCTCTGGTTGAGGTTTTGGGGAGCTAGGAAAAGGCAGGGTCTATTGTCTTAAGGGAGGCAACCCTTTGTGTTTTGGGAATTCTCAGGCCTCATCTTCATAGAGAAACTAATAGGAAAGGGAATTGAGGGCATTAGTCTAAGTATTTGACTAAATTCTCCACACTTCCCTTACTTTCTCTTCTCTCCCTCTCCAAGCCTTCTGTGTGGGCTTTTGGATCTTCCAAGAGATCTGGGCATCCCATCTTTTCCTCACATTGAAAGTAGAGAGCCAGAGGACCCAGAAGTGCTTTTTTCTTTGGGTTTTCAAAGCCTTATGATCTTCTAAAAGGTGACATAAACTAAATCTAAGGGAGGTCTTCATTTATAAAATATTTACCCCCAGATTTACCAATTATACATTTTTGTAAGTAAACAAGAATGATTGAAGTGGTAAGGGATGAGAGAGCCTCTCCATGAATTATGGATCACTGAAAAAAGGAACAGGAATAAGAATTTCAATGAGTGGCATGTGTTGGGAGAGAGCTGTGGAATGAGTCCCAGGCAGGGCAGCATGTAGGCACTTGAGACCTGAGGGCTGAAGGAAGTTGAGAGAAGTAACTAAAAGACAAATGGGAGTATTTTGGAGCTGATCCTATTGATTATATCAAAGACCCCTGGTGTCAAAGGACAGTGTAGCTGTCCTTCATTCAGGCCTAATTCACCCCCTTTTTGATGTCTTTCACATGAGGAGTAGGTAGAAGGGGAGAAAATGAAAGGAGAAAGAAATTATGAAACAAAGTCTAGAGAATGTTTCTTAAGGATAAAGGAGACCTTAAATATTAAGAAATAAGTGGGTATATATGTCCTTTTTTTTTAAACTCTTAGAGTCTCTTAGAGTCTTTTGGTGGTGGTAATGAATAGAAATAAAAAGACTCAGAGATGTGGACAGAGAGATGAAGAATAAAAACAAAGGTTGCTGCTAATGCATCACCTAGCATCAGTCTCTAATAACTTAGATCTGAGCGAGGGGTTTTTGTCCCTATTCTTGTTTTCCTTTTGAGTCATCTTTTTTTCTTTAATGTTTAAGTTGTTGTTGAATTATATTTTTAAGTAACTGATAAATATCATGAGTAAGATTCTTTCTGAGAAATACAATTTAGAATGTTCTTATTGTAAGGTGTTGTTTTATTGTGTTAATGGTTGTAATCAAATGCTTTTGTAGTAGTAAACTTCTGTTGTAATATTAAAATCAGTAAAAGCTATCTCACATGTTTTATCTTATAGTTTATGTTTCATTTAAGAAGATCTCCTTTCTTGCAAGTGTTTAACAATAGTCCTGACGAGAGTTCATATTATCGTCACCATTTTATGCGTCAAGATTTGACCCAGTCTCTAATCATGATTCAGCCTATTCTGTATGCATATTCTTTTAGTGGACCACCAGAGGTAAGAGGGACAGAAAAAGAAATTGGTTTTGTTACTGTGATGTGTGCTATTAAAAAAATAAAACAACTAGGTTTTTCTTTAAATATAGTTATTAAATACAAGAATTTAATTCAAGTGTAGTTATCCTAAGTTATTCATATATTCACTTAAAAATATTTATGAGTGCTTACTATATGCTATATACAATGCTAGGCTATATTAGGAAATCATTAAAAAATAAAACAACAATGAGGTAGAAGAGACTTTTTAAAGATCATTTTGTCTAGTCGTTTAGTTGATTAAATCCTATAGGGCTCATGATTATTCTTATGTCTTTAACAATGTCTAGAGGTAGTGATGATTCTAGAAACTGTATTCCAGAGTTTAGTGTCTGACAATTAGTGCATTCTGTCTAAACAGAACTTCTTGTTTTAATATAGTCTCATTCTCCTATAGTCTTTTTGGAACAAAAGATACAGTTGATTATAAAGATATACTTAAAAAAGTGATAAAATCATCCATTTTGCCTTCTTAGAAAACTGTCACACTTATTTTAACCTATTATTAAATAAAGAGTTTTTCCGTTCTAAGGTTAAAATTATCTGTTACACTACTTAAAAGTATGAAAATAATACTTTAGGAAAGGTTATTATAAAGAGAATATTTATAATATCTACTGATTAATGATCTCTAATGATGCCTTTATTCACTGTTTTGTAAAAAATAGTGGGTAAAATGTTGTATTTTTTTAAATTAATTAATTAATTTTTTATTTATTTGTTTTTGGCTGCGTTGGGTCTTTGTTGCTGCACCCAGGCTTTCTCTAGTTGTGGCGAGCGGGGGCTACTTTTCGTTGTGGTGCACGGGCTTCTCATTGCGGTGGCTTCTCTTGTTGCCGAGCACGGGCTCTAGGCGCCTGAGCTTCAATAGTTGTGGCACACAAACTTAGTAGTTGTGGCTCATGGGCTCTAGAACACAGGCTCAGTAGTTGTGGCGCATGGGCTTAGTTGTTCCAGGGCATGTGGGATCTTCCCGGACCAGGGCTTGAGCCTATGTCCCCTGCATTGGCAGGTGGATTCTTAACCACTGCGCCACCAGGGAAGTCCCTTAAAATGTTGTATTTTGTTACTATAATTTTTAAAGTAATTTGTCATAGTTTCTACTTTTCTAGAAAATGCATTTTTAATATGTTGGTCTATGTTTGGTTTTGTAGTTCTTTGAATCAGGAAAAAAGTTTTAGAAGTAACTTGTTTTCTTATCATCATAGTAGTATATGTAAGTTGTAGACATCTGGAAAATGTAGAAAACTGTTTAGAAGAAAGTTGGAATCCCACTGCCTACTCCTATCAAATTTCAAACTCTCTGTTTAATCCGTGAATCCCATTAGCTTCCTTTCTTAAGACTTTGCTTTTGAAGTTATCCTCTTTCTCTTCTGCATCATCACTTTCTCTCATCAGGATCATTCTCATTAACATAGAAACCTTAATAGCGCTTGTGTTAAACAAAAAGCCCCTGGACTTCACATTTTCTCTAATTGCCACCACATTTCTCTGGTCCCAGTCACAGCTAAATGCAGAAAGTTACTTGTCTATATGTTCCCATGTCACATTCTCTTCTCAACCTATATTAGTCAGAGTCTTGTCCCTAATTTTTTAATTTTTTTTATTTGGCCGCGCCGTGCAGCTTGCGGTATCTCAGTTTCCTGACCAGGGATTGAACCCAGGCCACAGCAGTGAAAGTTCAGGATGCTAACCACTAGGCCACCAGGGAACTCCTCTTGTCCCAAAATTATACTGAAACAACTCTTATGAAGGTCACCAAAGCCTTCATCTTGCCGGAACTCTCAACAATATTTACCTTGAGGATTTTCCTTGAAAACCTTTTGCTCTAGGCTTCTCTGACACCTACAACACCTACTGGTTTTCCTCCTCCTCACTGCCTATTCCTTCTCAGTCTCTCCCTGCTGGTTTCTCCCTTTCCGACCTCTAAGTTTTGGCGTGCTCCGGGCTCAATCTCTGACTTCTTCTCTAGCTTCCCTTTCTCTAAGTGGTGCAGTCTCACCATATAGCTTTAATTACCATCTTTGTGCATGTGATACCCAAGTTCAGGCCACTTCCTTCTATTTCATATTCAGTACTATTTTTCCATCTCCAAATTTGTTCTTTCCCAAGCTTTTCCCCTCTCACTCAGTGGTGCCACCATCAGTTAGACTCTTTCCTCTTGACTGGACTCTATTTTTCAATTGTTACTTCAGTTTAGAGATTCCTCAGAAAGTTAAATTGAAATATACTTTGAGAATTCATACTACTAAGAGGTTTTATGTAATAAGGTAATAAATTAAAAAATTTAAAATATCCTAGAAAGATCAGTTTTATGTTTTTAATTATGTTTTCCTGTTTCCTCTTTCGTTGTTTTCTTTGTGTCAGCCGGTTCTTCTTGATAGCAGCAGCATTCTTGCAGATCGTATTCTCCTCATGGACACATTTTTCCAGATTTTGATTTATCATGGTGAGGTAAGAGTCCATAGCATTTAAAGCGAAGCACGTAGGTTCAATAAAGTCTTTTTATTCATAGAAGCTTTCCCCCTTTACTATATGATTAGTGTTTCCTCTATGATAAGCTTTATTTCCACTTTTATAAGATATGTGTAAATCTAGATTCTTTGAGAGATACAGATCTCTTTTTTTTCACAAACCTACACTCAAGCTTATAGTCTAGTATTCTAGTAACTTCAGCAGATATGTTTTTCCAGTGTTTTAATTGTAAATGATTTTAGATTTGCACTGTAATGGTGAAGACCTTATTCAAAATATTACTTTAAGTGATATTATCCAGGACTTTTAAAGACCTATTGATTATTATTTTTAATTGATACCAGTTACTAGTGCTGTTTACCTTTTAAGAGTAATGTCTATGATATGACAGAGCTAGGTTTTTTGCTTATATCTTTTGTCTTTTTGTACTTTTGTTTCTTCAATAGCTCATTAATGTGCTTAAATGAGAAATCAGAAATGCAGATGACTGTTCCTCTGTTAAATATGGAGATATAAAGCAATATAGAGTATACATTGATTGATTCAGTTAATTGATTCAGTTAACTTAGAAATCAAGCCAGGTTTAAAGTTGTGGATGATTTAATTACATGGTTTTTGGAGTCATTTTCCTTAATAAAAGAATTGATTCAGATGCTCTTTTACAGGTGTATTATTTTTATAATATTATTGCTATTATTATTATTAAAGTTTTTATGTTTATGTATCTTGGGAGAATGTAACTTCATTGGTACAGACTTCATAATAGTAGGTCATTAATTTTGAAGTCTCTAGGAAATCTTCTGTAGTGAAAATCCCCCTTATTTATCATAAACTTAGGTAGATAGCTTTTAGCTAACATTAATATGATAAATATAGCGTTTTACAATTGTTCTGGCTGACTTATTATTTCTTTTTACTTTTAAAGGAGAAGAAATATCCTAATTTTGCATCTGTTTACTCAAGAATACTGAAATTAGGATTTGTAACTTAAAAAAATTTGTAACTCAAAAAAAAAATAGGATAATGTTCTGTAATTTTCTTATTTTCTGAAGATTGCTTCATTTGAAAAAAATCTCTTAAAGTTTTTGGTTAGGCAAGAAAAAAAGTCATAATTTTTTAACTGTTGTAAAATTAGACCATAGCTCAGTGGCGTAAGTCGGGATACCAGGACATGCCAGAATATGAAAATTTCCGCCACCTTCTGCAAGCCCCAGTGGACGATGCACAGGAGATCCTTCACTCCAGATTTCCGATGCCGAGATACATTGACACTGAACATGGGGGCAGTCAGGTAAGTACTGTTAATTTGTTTGTGTGTTTGTTTGTTGCTGGTTTTACGAGTTGATCCTACTTGCCTTCTGACGTTAATTTGAATAGACTGCTTCACCAGGCACATAAAAAAGGAAGGAGATGGGCAGATGGTTTCCAGGGGAAGGTATGCTTGCTTTTTGCTTTAGCTTTGAGAGCAGAGCAGTGAGATTATTGACTAGCTGTCTAAAGCTGGTGGTTTATCCCATCTTCTTCCTCTAGCCCAGCTCTAGTAAGGAGCCAGGATGGCATTATGGTGGTATGCAAGCTTTAGTTGAGCAAGAAGATATAAACAACTTGGAAATAATTTAGTGTACTTTTCTTAAATCTGTTTACTTACTGGTAAAGTCTATGAATACGAGGTTTGTGGTAACATAATGTTCTTCTGTTTTCCTCATTCTATCATTTCAATTTTCTAGGAAATATAATAGGAAAGCATTATGGCATTGTAAAAAGGTGTGTAATTTTTAGAATTATGAGGATTAAATAAGATACATGTACATATACACATAGCCCTTTTGGGCCTTACAGAAGACTCAGGACCCCTTAACATACACTCTTAAAACACTTTTACTGCTCCCTTGTAATTCTTATTAGAGTTATATAAATTAATTATAGATTATTATAAGTTTGTTTCACTTGTTCCTTAAAAGCACAGACGTTGCTTTGTTTATTAATGTATCCCTAGTGCCTAGCACAGTATTACATAGTAGGTAATAAATATCAGTAACTATTATTCAGAAATGATAGCAACTATTATTAGGGTTTTACTATAATAGAAGCTACCCTGTATTGAGAATTTGCAAAGATGATAGTTAGCACTTTACATACCTTCTCTCATTTGATTCTCATAGCAGTCCTATTGTTACCTCCATTTTACAGATAATAAAACTGAGACTTAGGATACTTGTGGCCAAGGAAACATAGTAAATGGAGGAACTGGGATTTGAATCCAGACGTTCTGACTCGTGAGCCAGTGCTCTTGTGTTTCTACTTTGAGAGTAGAGGAAGATTTTATATGGTACTAAATTTCAAAAGGCAGGACTGTCCTTGTTCTTCCAACATGTAATAATAATTTATGACTGGTTCTCTCATTGATGTTTCACCACATGTAGTGCTGTCTTCCTCTTTTATTCTGGTTATTATTTAATGATGATAAGGCATAGTGGATAGATGGGTAAAACGTTGGGTAAGTGCTCTCATGGAATAGCCTACAGTTTAAAAAAGTTTGAGAGTCATTGTTTAAAGTAAAAGAACATGTATAGGTTTTCATGGCTTTTATTTTTATCATTTTTGGGGACTTCCAACCTCTGATGACACTTCAGACTAGGTATTTGGTAAATGTCACAGTAACCTTGTCATAATTGTTGCAGACATAATCTTTATATGCTGAGTTTTGGACTCAACAATTTGTATTTGTTACTATGAATGTTATTATGTATGTATGATTTGGCGAGAAGAGGTTACATTTATTATTTATGTGTAACATATAGTGGCCTATATATTTCAAACTTTAGTTCATTTTTTTAAAGTTGCATTTTAATAAAGTTAATTTGACCAAAACATATTAAATAAAATTGAGCTTAGATAGTATAATACATTTGTTTAGCCTATATTGACCAAATCTATTTTTGATGGATAATGTTATTTCTTCTTTGCTTTTAAGGCGCGTTTCCTGCTTTCGAAAGTCAACCCTTCACAGACTCATAATAATATGTATGCCTGGGGACAGGTAAGTGTAAATAGCAGATGTTGGAAATTATTTCTTTGTGTTATTATAGTTTGTTATTTTAGTGAATGCTACATTTTTTCCTATGTATTTGGTAATGTCTGTTGGAAAAGTAATAAAAAAATAAGAGTCGAAAATAGAATTAGCATTTGGTGGCACCACAGAAAATAAAAAAGTGATTATATCAAATAGATAGAACCCCTTCATATTTCAAGCTTAACAATTTACCCTTGAGACAAAAAGCAATAAAGTGTATAATATGAGATAGGAGGTGATGATTCAAGCTTAATGCTAGACTATGAACTATAAAAGGCCACAGTAAGCTGGGAGTGGTCAGGGATTGTGGTTGAGCAGGAGAGGCTGGAAGCCTGGAAATCATTATTAATATATTTTAATTTGGTGGAAGTCCTACCTCTTGATACAATATATCAACATTTATCAGTGTTCCAATCTTCATGACTCTGTATTGGTACTTTAAGATCCACAGTGATCATCCCTGCCTTTGAAGAGCTTGTAGTCTGATATTAGAAATAAAATACATACCTAAGTAGTTAAAGTACAAGGCCGAGTGGGCTATGTGCTTTTAGGAAGATTTAAAGTATTACAGGGCGATAGACGAGGAGGAGTGGAAGAGGTCACATGGTGGCAGCAGGAGAGGGTGTCAGAATAGAGCTCAGAAAAAGAGACATTTCCTTTTAGAGTGGTTATTAATCCAGTAAGTAGAAATTGTATGAGGAAGGGAATTCTAGGGAGAAGACAGTATGGAGTAAGGTAAAGGGTACACGTAGGGATGAATAGTAGAACTATAAATTGGCAATGTATTGTGCAGCCAAATTGTGGAGGCTCTTGAATGCCAGGCTGAGGACTGAGGAGCTGAGTCTTTATTTGGTAAGTAATGGAATGTTACTGAAGGTTTTTGGACAGAGGGGCAAATTTGAGTCTTAGATAATGCAGTCGAATCTTAAGATTAATTGGGAGCACTGTGTAGGTTGAAACTGTATCTATCGAAGTAATCCAAGTGGAAGGGAAGGAAGACAAGATGGTGAAAAAGAGTAGATCTGAGCGATATTTCAAAAGTAGACTCGGTGAGATTTGATTAGAAGTTGCAGGAAAGGAAAACTTACTCCAGGGCAAGACAGCTGTATGCAAAATGTGAATTCTGACTGAATTCTGGATTAGAGAGAGAGAACAGCTTATAAAGAACATAATTGGGATGATTTGTGATATTTGAATGTGGACTATATGTCAGATACTAGTATAATATTATTAAATTTCTTGAGTGTGATAATGGTGTTGTGGTTATGTAGGAGATTGTCCTCGATCTTGAGAGATATATCCTGAAGTGTTTGGGGGTAAAATATCATGATGTCTTCAACTTGCAGAAGTTATTTAACAAGAAGAAAAAGAAAAGGAAAAATATATAGAAACATAAAGAAAATGTGGCAAATGTTAATCGGTGATTTTATGTTTAGAGTATGTGAGTGTTTGTTCATTGTACTTTTCTTTAGGTTTGAATTTCTGAAAAATAAATAGTTGAGGGAGAACAAGGTAATATGGGGTTTTGAGCCTGGGTAACTGAGGAGAACATGTGCCAGTAAGTGGGAGGGTGGAAAGAAAATGTTTGATTTTATTTATTTTTTATTTTTTGTTTTATTTTATTTTTTTGCCACATTGTGGGATCTTAGTTCCCTGACCAAGGATTGAATCCTGTCCCTTGGCAGTGAGAGCGCAGAGTGCTAACCACTGGACCACCAGGGAATTCCTGAAAATGTTTGGGTTTAGACTTTGAGTTTGAGATACCATCTAGATGCCCAAATTGAGCAGATTGTTGAGAATTTGGGTTTGGTGATCAGGGCAAGGATTCATAGACAAGTGATACTTAAAGTCATCACAGTGGATTCTTGTCCAAGGAGAGAATAGAGATGCAAAGCAAGGATGAGATAAAACCTTGAGGAAGTACAAGTGGTAGGAATATTTTATAAATAATCAGAGAAGTGGAAGGAAAATTAGAAGAATACCACATCCTAAATGATGAGGGAGGACGTTATAGAAGGAAGAAGAAGGGAGTAGCAAATATTGAGGTGCTGCAGACACTTGCTTTGATGATTAGGAGGTTATTTTTGGCCCTTGGTAAGCAGCTTTAATATAGTGGTTGAGTAGCAGATAGATTGTAAGGAATTAGTAGGTGGTAAAGAAGTGGAGGTCATAAGTGTAAATGATTCTGTGTGTGTGTGTGTGTGTGTGTGTGTGTGTGTGTGTAAATGATTCTTTTGCAAATTTAGCCTGAGTGAAGAGTAGGATGATTGTTACTACAGTAAGGGCACAGAATTTATTTGTGGACCAAGTGTAAGGAGCTAATGTAGGGGAGACACAAAAGAACAGTGTGTAGATGTTTAAGATCCTCAAAAGGAGACAGTGTGATCACACGCATTGTGTGGTGGTTAAGCCTTGGTAAGGAGGCAGGACATTTCTTTCTGCAAAAGCAAAGGGTGAGAAGAAGGGTGAAGACAGAGAAAGATTTTGAGGTGGAGAGAAAACTCACATTGGATAAGCCTGTTTCTTTTCAGTAAAAGATTATTTGCTAAGAGAGAGAAATGCTGGGGTTAAGAACTAGAAAATAGAAAAGATTAAAAACAGCTATAGGGAATATAAGAAAGCAACAGAAGATGAATAAAAGACTTTTACAGCATGGTGAGGGTCCATTTTATTTTACTAACAGTTTCTTGAGCATGCTTCTGTAATGTTCTCTAGCCGTGCTTTGTAATTCAGACATTGCATTGGGGCTAATTTAGGACTGGAGGTAAGAAAGATGGACACAGCAAAGGGAGTAGAATAATTGAGAACGATGTTAGATAACTGACTGTGGGGTCCAGGCTGGTTAGAAGAGCAACAAAGCAGTAATTGGGATTAAGGTCCTTTTCCTTTGAATATAGAGGTGCCTCAAAAGTTTGCTTTGGGCTTCCCTCGTGGCGCAGTGGTTGAGAGTCGGCCTGCCGATGCAGGGGACACGGGTTCGTGCCCCGGTCTGGGAAGATCCCACATGCCGTGGAGCGGTTGGGCCCGTGAGCCATGGCTACTGAGCCTGCGCGTCCGGAGCCTGTGCTCCGCAATGCGAGAGGCCACAACAGTGAGAGAGGCCCGCGTACCGCAAAAAAAAAAAAAAAGTTTGCCTTGAATTCTGTACATTCACTGTTTCTCTGGGTGATTGTATCCACTCCTATGGCTTCATCTTTCATCTGAGGCTAACTTGTAAATCTCCATCTTTGGTTTGGCTTCACAGTGACCTGTAGACTGGAATTTCTATAACTGCCTGCTGCACAGCACTAGAGTTTTCTGTAGACGTTTCATAAGCAGCATGCCCCAACTTGAACTCTTTCACACTATCTTGTACTGACTGACTTTCCTATTTTTATAGAGGGCCCCACTGTTCTCTCAATTCCCAAGGCTTGGAACTTTAGTCATTTACATCTTCTCCTTTCTGCCCCTAATTACTGACTTATTTTCCCTGTCCATTCCCTCCTTTCCTTGTCACTAATCGAAGTCAGGCCCTTGTTACTATTCACATAGACTGTTGGAATTACCTGCTCTTGGGGCTTCAGCCTTTTCCTCCATTTTGGCACTGGCCAGAGTGGTCCCCCTAAAGCCGTTCTAAGTCAAAGCACTGCCTAGAAATCTTTAATAACCCTCTACTAAGTTACATAGAAGTTCTATATTGCTATTGAGGGTCCTTTGTGGTATGCTCCAAATAGCTTTGTCCACTTTTAGCTACTCTTTAGTCTTTTTAGCCAAACTGGACTTCTTACTCCACTCTGAATACACTGAGCATGTGACTTGTCCCTATCACCACTTGTAACACATCATAGCCATCCCTCAAGGCTCAGTGCAAAGTTTACTGACTCCATGAAACCTTTTCTGTGATTGCATGACTGGATATTGTGTAATATCCCTGGCGCTTCATCCCCATCCCCTTTTTTCATCTATTTCTGATGACACTTGTTTCTCCTGTTAGATTATAAATTACTTAAGGGTGATAACTGTGTCATTTTCATCTTTGACTTTCCACAGTACCTTAAACAGCATATATTGACTATAATAGATCTGGACAGGAGAACAGAGAGATGCTTTAGGAGTTAAGAAGCTTTCGTGATATAGATAAATAAATTGAATTCACGATCTAAAAGTCCTGAAAGGTGAGGAGTTTTTTACAGCAAAGAAAGGAACTTACTCTTGGAAGGCGTTCAAAGGGTACACATAGCACATGTGAGAAAAATTTGTGCCCATATAATACATATACGTATAGACTCTCAATATCACCCCTCACCCTCTTCCAGTTGCTGGGGGAACAAAAAGCCAAATATTACTGTGCTGTGGAAGTTTGGAGTACAGGATGTACCATGAATCAGACTTTCCATTATACTTAACTCTAGTTAACTGAGTATTGGTTTTGGTTCTGGATCCCACAACTTAAGAAGAACTTATTTAAGAAAAAAAAATCACAAGAATATAGAAAAGTAGCACCAGTAAATAAAGTTAATAGAGTTAATGGAAATGGTGAATAATCAATATGAAGGGGAGGTTAAAGGATTGCAGGATACTTTAAAATAGTACTTGCCAGGGGTCACATATTCACATGCCCCTAGGGACCAGGTGAACAAATGAGTGAACCTGGCTGCATATAAGAAAACTTGACTCTCAGTGTCAAAAAGCAATACCTGGAGGCAGCGGGATATGGCAGACTAGGGTTTGTGGGGAGGGTACACAAATCCTTTTCTAAAGGGGGTAGTGTTCCTCCCCTCCAGATGATTGTTGTCATACACATAATTCAATTAGCAAAATGTTGTGAGCTCACATTATGAAGACCAAATAAAACCTATCTCTTTGTGGCTGAATTTCTGCATTAAAAAAACATGGTTTAGTTCATGGAAATAATGGCTTGTTCCTTGTTTGGGGAGGTTTAAATTACAGCATGGAGATGTAGATGGAAGGCATATAAAGTAAAGAACTTGTTGAGCTGTTAAACATGGAGAGGCATCATTCTGGGCTGGTAGTTGAAAACTCTGCAGGTTACTAAACTTCCTATGCCTTCTCTTCCTTGTCTGTTATAGAGTTTGATGACACATACTTGATATGCCCAGTAATACTCAGTAAATATTAGTTATTAGTTTTCCTTTTTATCACTGGAAAAAAAGTCTCTCTAAAGATATTTAAGATAGGAAAGAAAACCTATTTTTAAACTGAAGTTTAATTATTACTGCCTGGAAGTAGGGGCATTAGAGACATGAACAAGAGCCCTAACACTTAAGCCAGACCCTGAAAGATGGAGATTATTTCATTGGATGAATATGATGGAGAAGGAAATCCCAGGCAAAGGAATAAACATGCATCTTGTTTATCTGATTCACTCATTTGTTTATCCATCCACCCATTCATCTATTCAGTACTCAGTTTTGAAAGCCATCACCTTTGGAGAAACTTAAGTGTACTTGTTATTAAGTGAATTCTTTTTATTGATTTGATAAAAAGTTGTTTAAATATTTATAGTCATTAAGTTAAATTATGTCCTTATACTATATGGTGGTTTTAATTACATTGTTATCAGGTCTGTCTCTCCTTAGATTTTTTATAAAGTGTTTTCCTCAAAGAGGCAGTTGAAGACAGTTTGGGTTTCTTCTCATTATTGCATTTTAGAAAATATAATCATCTTTTCCAGGAATACACTTTAAAAATTTTTGTAATTTTTTGGCCACTCCACACCGCACATCATGTGGGGTCTTAGTTCCCCAAGCAGGGATTGAACCTGCTCCCCCTGCATTGGAAGTGCGAAGTCTTAACCATTGGACCGCCAGGGAAAGCCCCCAGAAATGCATTTGATTTAGCAAAATTTAGGAATTAGTTACAGTTACACCTTTGGGGGAAGCTGACATTTGATCCTATCTTTTATGAATAGATTCTTACAAAAACAAAACAAAAAAATTTCTATAGGATTTTACTTAGACCATTTCTTTTTTTAAGATTGGTTCCAAACTACTTGAAAAATCTTTCATTTGTATTAAACTTTTTCATGTGTCTAAAAACAATGAAATTTTGGTCTGACATATTTAAATCAGTGTTTCTCAGTCTTTATATTTTGTTAAATTTGAAAACATCCCTTTCCTGTAATGCTGTTTGAAATGTCAAAATTAAATAAATATGTTAATTAGAAGTAAGAAAGAAACCAAGAGCCCTAAGGTCTTTTTTGACCTATGATTTTTGTAAGAGAAATTATGTTAATATTTTTATAGATAATAATAGCTAATAAGCTGAGTCTGTACTGTGTTTTAGTCATTATGCTAAGATTTTCATACACTTCTATTTGTTAAAACACTCCTGTGAGGTGAGTACTATTAATCCTATTTTTCAGAAGAGGAAATTGAGGCTTATATAGGTTAAGTTAACTTACCTCAAATCACACAGCTAAACTGTGACAGGGTCTGGATTTGAACCTAGGTCATTCTAACCCCAGAATCAGAATTTTTAACCATTAAGCTAAATTGATGATTGAAATTTAGGGCGTTAACATGGTAGCCAAGCATTTTACTAAAAATTATGGAATTTAATACCTTAGTTTTCTTTTCGTCAGAAATCAAGTACCCAGTGTAAGTATTATCCACAGATGGCCTGAAGAGGGCACCACTGCAACACTGCTTCTGTGACAGGGTGCTGGAGGTCTCTGTTGCTATAGTGCTTCATATACTAAATGATATAAAGCTTGGAACTTTTTGCTTAATCCTGAATATATTTTAAAGAGAAAAAGAGTGCAGTTGTAAAGTTGAGATCAATCAACTGCAAATTTTTGATAAGATTGAGTTGAGCATTCGTATTAATCACTTCAAATAAGATCACAGTATATGAATTAGAAAATCCATATATATTTTGTCTTGACTAGGAGAAATAGATCTGGGATTGGGTGAATTGAGGTGGAAAATGTGTAAAATGCAAAAAATTCAGGTATAATAATAATAATGTTATATGCCTACTGTGTGTGTGTCAGGTATTGTTGTGTTTGCTTTACAAAGTTTAACTCATTTAATCATTATAACAACCACGTGAAATAGGTTCTGTTATTATCTGTATTTTACAAATGAGGAAACTAAGATTCAGAGAGGTTAAGTAAGTGGCAGAGCCAGGATGTGAGCTCGGCAGTCAGGCTCCAAACTCGGAGCTCTTAATTCCAGTGCTGTTGTCTCCCTTCATTATCAAGTTTTTCAAGTTCTTATAAATTCACATATGAAAACACATAATAAAATTGATTTTCCAGTATTCAGGAGAGGTTATGACATATCTGTGGCTATGCCAGCCTAGAACCACAAGACCTATAAAGTCAGAGCTCATATTTGCCACTAACTTGCTGGTATCCTCTGAAAATTACTTAATTTCCTTGTTTTAGGTATTTTATATATACTGATAAATAAGAAACTGGATATCAGGTGAAAACTTTAAAAATCCAGATATAGAAGGCTTCCCTGGTGGCGCGGTGGTTGAGAGTCCGCCTGCCGATGCAGGGGACACGGGTTCGCGCCTCCGTCCGGGAAGATCCCACATGCCGTGGAGCGGCTAGGCCCGTGAGCCATGGCCGCTGAGCCTGCGCGTCCAGAGCCTGTGCTCCGCAACGGGAGAGGCCACAATAGTGAGAGGCCCGCATACCGCAAAAAAAAAAAAAAAAAAAAAAATCCAGATATAAAATATTCTAGAAAAACTTTCTTGCTACAATAAAATTTCATTATTAGTGGATTGGATTACTAAGGTAATCAACACAGTTTTTATTAAAATAGAAGTTAGGAATTTTCCCTAACCCTTGTTAATTACTTAGAACGCACAGAAATCAATTAAAATTACTTGAATGAAAATATATAAGTATAGTTTATTTTAAAAATGATATAAATTCTCTTCCTTCCATCTGGCGGTTCTGCTAAAATGTGTGAGTGGAATTTTATTTTAGTAAACAGGCAGCAATAAGGGAGACTTATTTCTTAGTAGTGATAAAAACACCAATACATTCAAGACAAATGAACACTTTACTACTTTAAAGATTAAGTTGGGTATGGAGCTAATGTAAGGCCAATTGGTAAACTGCGGTACAAATCTGACTCTGACCACATGGGGTTAGTGCAGACTCCAAAAGTTAAAGGACATGGTCCACGAGACTGCCCCGACTTCAGATGCCAGCCGAAAGTCGAATCCCAGGTTACCCACACTTCTGACCAACTGGCTACAAATCCGTGTGTGTGGGGGGTGGTGAGAAAGGGAGGGTGCTGGGGTGGGCAGTGGGTGGGTAGAGTGGGTGGGGGGTGGGTTCCCATAACCCCCCTCCCCAGGTTTGGTAATTCCCTAGAACAACTCACAGAACTCAGGAAAGCACTATATTTATGATTACAGTTTTAGTATAAAAGTTACAAGTTAGGTTCAGCTAAAGGAAGAGACAGCAAGGTCTGGGAGGGTCCCAGATACAGAGTTTCTGTGCCCTTTTCCCATGGAATCAGGGTGCGTCACCCTTGCAGCACATTGATGTATTCCTCAAACAGGAAGCTCCGCTGGGCTTTGGTATCCAGTGGTTTTATTGTTTTTGCTTTTGTTTCTCTTAGGCATGATTGATTGAATCTCTAGCCCTGCATCTCTTCCTCCCTGGAGGTCAGGCTCTCTTAAAGCCCAGGCATCTAATTACATGGTTGATCTTTCTGGTGACTGGTCCCTATCCTGAGTCATCTCATCTCATAGCATAAACTCAGGTGTGATCTGAGGGGCTCATGAATAACAGATGCTACTTTAAGGAAATTCTAAGGATGTAGTTCCCCTCTCAGGAGTCTGGGAACAGGAATCTGGGACAAAGGCCAGCAGATTCTTTATTATTACAACAGGGAGCATAGACATTCTGCTTAAAATGATTTCCTTGTCTGTTTTTTTACACATTTGTTTATATAAGGTATCATCTCCTGTGTTTTAATCATAGAAAATATCTTTCTTTTCCTCTAGGAGTCTGGAGCACCTATTCTCACAGATGATGTTAGTTTACAAGTGTTTATGGATCACTTAAAGAAACTTGCTGTGTCAAGTGCTGCTTGATGTGCTAAACATATTAAGAACACTTAAGAAGATGAAATAATATTTCAGTTTCTTTTTTTCCCCCTTTTTTCAGTTAATCTGTGGAAACCAACAGAGAGATCTCTCTAGACTCTTTTTGTATTAGTATGGTTTGAGACAACAAATGGAAAAATGTTCATGTTTGTAGATTAAGCTAGAATATAAGAGCAATAAGAACAAATTTGTTTTGCTTGTCACAGTATTATAACTGGTTTTAGAAATTTGAGGTCTTTATAACTTATGTTAAAAAGTAAAAATAGAGTCTGCCTTGTACTACAGAGATATAACTCATTTGTATGTTGCAGACAAATTCAAAGTGGCACTGAATGTTTTGACATTTTGAAAACTTGTTTAATTTTAACCAAAAAGTAAAGCAAATCATCAACAGTAATGATAAATGTGAGAATTTTTGCCTATTCATTGAATATTTTTCTGTGATTTTCAGCACTTATGTATACACTATTTCTGTATTTACTCTGTTAAGGCAGATTTATTTTTATGATGATTTGTTTAGGAATTATTTGACTTTATGTATGGTAATTTTTATGAAGATAATTTAATGTTTTGGTCATTTGAAAAAATAGTTTAGAGATGAAAGTTTTTGGGTAACAATTCCACAGTTGGCAACATATGTGAAATTCCCACAAAGTATTCAACTATGTGATTAAAAGTGATAATTTTTTTATAAAGGGAGATAGAAAATAAACAGTTTGGCACAGTACATTTTAGAAAGGCTTTGCAGTAAAAGGACTTCTGTAACTTCTAAACCAAATTTGGTATTCACTGCATGGTTTTGTTGTTTCCCTTTGTTTTTCTGAGGTAAATTTTACATTATATCCTCCAGTATTTTAAACTATTTTGGGAGTTTACACACTACTTTTGGTTTTTGCTTCCATTTTGTGAACTTTATTAAGTTGTAGTTCTTATTGAAACAGTATTATCTAATATTCTGTTGAATTTTATCATGTGACGCTCAGTTCTATTTTGATTTATTCATTAGTATCATTCACTTTTACCTCTTAAAGTTTACTTGTAGCAAATGTTTACATTGCTAAAGCAAGATATGTTTGACAATGAAATTTATATCAAGTACTGCAAATAAAAGGTGGTGCTATGATATGGGCCCGGAAGGACAGTGTCATGATTGTACTTGCATGAACACTATCATCTGATGGTAAAATAGACAGAAACTTAAAAAAATTGTTTATATGTTATATTCAATTAGAGTAAATAAGTTGCTCTGTTCCATTTTATTTGATTTGAACTGTGCTAGGTCTAAATACCAATAAAATACACTTTTTCTCTGTTTTCCTGCTTATTTTGAAACCTAGTAAGCCTGAAAAGCCTAATGTAAAATTAAAGCATTTATAAAACCTGATATTAGTGGATTAAAAAGTTACTCATTTTTAAAAATAACAGCTTTATTGAGGTTTAATTCACATATTACACAATTCACCCATTTGAAGTGTAAAGCTCAATGGTGTTTAGAATATTCATGGAGTTGTGTAGCCATAACCACAATCAATTTTAGAGCATTTTCATCTCCCAAATAGTTGTTTGTTTTTGCTGTAAGGAACTGAGGAAAATCCCTGTGATGATGATACATGTTTAGCTTGCCTGGCCCCTTAACTTATATCCTTTAAGAATGCATTGTTTTTTCTTCTCTTGAGTGATGAGCCGCTACTTACTCCTAAACTCTCCTCTACTTCTAAAGCAGTTACAGCCGAAGGTACTAAAGTATCTCTGTATTTAAGGGATAAGGATGAACAAATATATCATCATACCCTTTTAGCTTACCATTTGAAAGAAGTCACCCTGGATAATTTTTGTGTATAATTTAGCTATTACTAAATTGCTAGCTATTTAAATAGACTTGAAGGAAGAAATGTTTAACCCTTTTAATGAACTTAGAGTGGATAACGAATATTTGCTAAATCACTAGCAGCACTGAGAAGCTTTGGTGTGTCCAGAACTATTAGGGAATTCATTCTTGAACCTACTTACCCCTAGTGGCTTTATCTCTAAAAATGACTTTAGATCTCATCTATGCACACTTACATTTTGTTGTAACAGAATAAATTTATGCTTTTATTGGCTGATTCCAAAAATGATCTGATACTTCCTCTATCCAGTTCTCCACTTGGTAAACTTCCCTCTCATATTCCCTAGCCCAGACTGCATCTAAGGAATGTGCTTGTTTTCCAGTCCAGACCAGAAACTAAGGAATCATTTTCAACTCTTACTCTCCTCAACATCTTTAGTAACCAAATTATACCAATTCTATCTCTGTAATATCTCCCTAATCTGTTTACTGTTCTCCATCTTACTGCTATTCTACCTTCATCATATCTCACCTGGTTTGTTGAAATAGCCTTCTAACCAGTCTGCTTTCCCCAGTCTCTTTTTCTCCATCTTTCTCTTCAATTCACTGAAACGTGGATATGATTATGTCATTCCCTCTGCCCTCGTAATGAAATCCAAACACTTTGACCTGGTAACATTGTATACTACACATCAAATCCATAGCTCTCTCCTAGAAATAGTACAAAGGATGCAATTGGAAAGGTAGTGCTGGAGAGTGGTCTCTAGTTCTACCTAAGCATTAGTCTTAGGTGTGATGTTTGGGGTCAATATAGTGACAAGAGCAAATGCATTCTTTATTGGCTGTTACAAACTAAATGCTGTGGCTCATTGCACTTGGCTTTTAAAAAGATGAATATATTTTTTCAGTTATTTTTCAAACAATACTGACAAATTAGGATTATTTGTTTTCTAATGTCTAGCTTTACATTTTAATTTATATTTTTCCTGTTTCCGATGTACATGCATACATCTTGTACTTTGATGTGCTCAATTTGTATTCATTTTGAGCATTTTATCAAGTAATTCTAGAGATATTTTTGTTTCTTGTTTGCTTTTTAGTAGTTTACTTTATGAAATTAATACATTCTCCTTGTGTTCATTCTTTGTTTAATATATTGAAACAAAATCTGGTCTAAGTTTAATATATTATCTGGTGACTATAATAATAGGTATGCAATACCAAGTATGTAATAGTGAAGTTACATTACTAAATCAGATTTTTTTTCTCTCCCATCCCTATCTATGGCTTATACTGAAATAAAGCCCAATTATTTGGGTTGCAGATGTGATCCTGGAATATTAAGGATTTTTTTAACTTAAGTAAACATAGAAAAATATATATAGTAATGCATCTAAAGCATTTGGAAGGTGGATAGAAATATTAACTTTAGGCTTTTTTAGATCAACATAGAATTAGCTATGTATTTTTAAAAGTTAAGGGTAACAAAGATAAAACCAGGATACATACTTTTTACACCAGAATGTGTAACTTCCAAACAGTAGGGGAAAAGAAGCAATAAAAATAATTTGATCAATCAAGAGAAGGCAAGAAAGATTAAGAAGGCAGCATGACAGGGAGATCAGCTCGGTGCTTTGTGACCACCTAGAGGGGTGGGATAGGGAGGGTGGGAGGGAGGGAGATGCAAGAGGGAAGAGATATGGGGGTATATGTATATGTATAACTGATTCACTTTGTTACAAAGCAGAAACTAACACACCATTGTAGAGCAATTATACTCTAATAAAGATGTTTAAAAAAAGGCAGCATGGCAAATGGGAAAGCATGGTAAATAAGAAACACAAAAAGGAAGAAATAATGGATTAATATTTTTTAGTGAATTTTGTGAAAATGGAAAAATACTTATTGGTCTTTCACTGTAATAAACAATATTACATGTACTATTTTTGAACCTTCTGCAAATGTGTCTTAAGACTTTATAAAAATTGTTCTTTTCATGTACCCATGCTCTACAGAGTATAGCCAGGTTGGTCATTCTTTGCTCATAGTTGATTGAAGAACACTTTTTATTAATTTCAAAAGTTTTTTTTTTTTTCATGTAAAGCAACAGATACACAAATAGGAAAACAAAGATAAGTTTAATAGAGATTCATAAAAATTCCATTTCACAATAAATTCCTAAATTCTTAAAACTGTTTTTTTAGGATTTATTTTAGTGGCTTTCAAAAAGCTTCTTGGTCTAAAAAATTCCACTAAAATATATAAACCAGAAAATTCAAGATAAATTCCTATCACATTTGGTAAAACCCTCCAAAATTTTTCTTTTGCAAAAAGGAGAGCAAATGGCTCAGTGCTGGTGAACACTGACATTATTTGATCCATTGATTTAGAACAAATGTCCATTTATGGTGAAAATGATCAAGGCATTTGAACATTGCTCTTTTAGTTTCTTCTGACCATTTAAGACCAACATCTTTTTGTTGCTTTCCTGAAATTCTTTGAATTTGATTCTTCAGTGTAAATGCCTATCTTACATTTTGTCATTGCAAAGCTAATGACAAATAGTCTTCTAATACAATTAGAAGTCTTCTCTACAATTGCTGTGTGCTGCTCTTCGAGGAACAACTTAAAAACTTTTAATGTTTTACTGTACATTGTTCAATTCTGTTTAGGCTGCAACCGTTTTGATTTCTGATCAACCTCATCTAAAACTTCACACCAAGAAAAATTTCTAAATTATGCCACTAATGTACTGATTTATTTTCTTGGTTAGTACTTTAGTCACTGTTATGGCCTCTCCCATTGCGGAGCACAGGCTCCGGATGTGCAGGCTCAGCGGCCATGGCTCACGGGCCCAGCCGCTCCGCGGCATGTGGGATCTTCCCGGACTGGGGCACGAACCGGCGTCCCCTGCATCGGCAGGCGGACTCAACCACTGCGCCACCAGGGAAGCCCAATACTTTAGTTTTAAAGCAATAGTTTAAAAAGACAATTTTAATTGTAAAGATACTAAGATTCAGTAAAAGTTTCCATATACACACTAAAATTTGCGCTTACGAAAAAGATTACACCTCAGAGTTCACAGTGTTTCACTGTTTCAAAATTTAATCACAAACAAAAACTCCAAGTGGTCATATATAGATTGAGAGAATTGTTTTTTCATCTTTGTAATTACTGTGCTGGTATTATTTGAACCTACTGTTTAAACACCAGGATATTTAGAACCATGGGTATTGAAGACACAAAATCTTCCCAAGGGAGCTGTAATGATTTTAAAAAATGTTACTAACTTAACCTTCCAAATGCAAGGGTGTCTGTGTATGTTGGGACTGGATTGTATGGGAGTTCTCTGAATCAAGTTCCATGTAGAACACAATGTTTATGAAAGGATAAGTAGTAACAATGTACTAATCAGAAGGTTACACACATATTATTAAAACTCAGCAGTAGCCATAGCAATTGTATAGATTGTAGACCAATAAAAATTGTTTCATGTTGGAGTATTTTATCACTGACATTATTTGGAATTGCTGGCACATGGTGATAAAACTCAAACCTAGTGTTCTATCCTTGTTACACTATTGTCCTCAGACACTAAACAGTCAGGTTTGATTTACTCATAATTATATAAGAAATTTCAATGAAAATTACAACATATTTAGAATTGAACAATCAAAGTACTCTATCAAAACCTGTGGTATGAGAAAAAGGATTATATATCAAGGGATATATATTGTTTTAAATGCAACTGGAGAAGAAGGATTGAAAATAAATGAACTTTGTATTCAATTCAAGAAAATGAAAAGCAACAACAAATCTAAGGAAAGAAGGGCAAAGGAAATAATAATGATAAAATAAGAATTTTAATGGGATAGAAAACAAACAAAATAAATGGAGGAGATGTTTCATAAAACCAAAAAGATAATAGCTTTGAAAGTCTTAAACCCATTTCTAAAGCTAGGAAGGAAATTGGGTATCAGCTTATCTTCTGAATAATCTTTTACTGGAAATCTTAAATGAATAATTATTCAATTTTTTTTTTATCCAGGCCAATTAAGAAGCATCATTGTTTAGTTGTTTAATTATTTAGTTGTTTAATTAAAATTTATCCTTTAATGAATTTCAGGGAAAACTTGATGTTAAAATCATATTTACTACTTATGAATGTAGAAGTAGTTATGAAGTTGAGAAATTATGGAATTTTGTAGTTAAAAGAGTCCATTGAGGTCATTAAGTCCTATCTCCTTACCCAGTTCAAGAATTCCCTCACAGTGTCCCTGATGGTTGATCATCCGACCTCTGTAGGACACTTGCAGTGACAAGACAAGAGAGCTGTAAATTGCTGAGTGCTACAAGTGACTTACACTTTTAGAGAAAAGATAGTGAATTGGGAGGGATTAATATGTGACATACCAAAATAAGCCTGGACCAGAATTTGATGGTGAACATTTAAATCTGTTTTACACAACACATTCTGAGGACTGTAACCATTGATCCACAAAGCCATCTGGCACTCTGATACTGTCATTAAAAGAGAGCGGGGCAGCCCATAATGCAGGAAGTGTGTGCCAGTTTAGAAATATGCTTTCCAAGCAGGGCATCAGGCACCCACTTTCCAACAGAGCCCTATGTGTTTCCCAACTTCAGTAACCGGAGTACATATTTAGGTGAGAAAAGGGCATTAAGACGCTGGTGGTGCGAATCTGTTTCCTAGGGGAAATGTGGCCTGATCTGCTGGGGGAAATTCTATTTTCTGATCTGTGTCAAGATCTTGCTTAGCTGCCTTAATGGGGTGAAGCAGCCACAGAATGATCCTATGTATACATTTAACCTGTTCTAAGGACTGCACCGTTTGTTTACAAATAACTTAATCCTCAGAGGTTTAAAAATTAATCTTCATAAAATCCTTGTGAGATGCTGATAGGTCAAGTATTTTGCATGTTTGAAAACATTTGTGAAGAAAAATTCAACAGAGATGAGAGAATCATAGCACAGTGCTTCTCAAACTTGACCAGGTATAGGAATCACCTGGTAATGATAAAATGCAGATTTCGAAGCAGGTTTGAAATTGAGTCTGAGATTTTTGCATTTCTAACAAGCTCCCAGGTGACAGATACCATTGCTGCTTTCTGGACCACAATTTAAATAGCAAGTTCAGCTGGAAGCAACATTTTCACCATGGTTTGGAACTTCCATAAGAAGAAGTCCAGCAGTCAGCTGGAGATGTGCATTCTGGAGTCAGGAGACTCAGGTTTGGGAACTGTAAGCATAAAACTGATAACTGAAGCTGCGGGTTTGATGAGGTTTCTCTTATTTAATTTTTGACTAAGTGCTAACAAGGTAGGTAGGGAGAACAGAGTCAGACACAGTCCTCCTCCGTTGAGCACAGATTATTCCATCATGTATGGTCTCTTGAAATGTTTAATTCTAAAATTCTTCTTTTAATGAGAACATTAAGCCAACTGATTTATCAAATGCATCATTTTCAGCAAGGAAGTATTTCTATTAAAAAGGCTATCGGCACTTCCCTGGTGGCCCAGCGGTTAAGCATCCGCCTGCCAATGCAGGGGACCCGGGTTTGAGCCCTGGTCCGGGAAGATCCCACATGCCAAGGAGCAACTAAGCCCGTGTACCACAACTACCAAGCCTGTGCTCTAGAACCCGTGAGCCACAACTACTGAGCCCACGTGCCACAACTCCTGAAGCCTGCACGCCTAGAGCCCATGCTCTGCAACGAGAAGCCACCGCAATGAGAAGCCCGCGCGCTGCAACGAAGAGTAGCCCCCACTCACCACAACTAGAGAAAGCCCGCGCGCAGCAATGAAGACACAACACAGCCAAAAATAAATTAAAATTAAATAAATATATTAAAAAAGCTATCAAGTTACTGAAATATTAACGGGAGTACAATATCATATAACTGAAGAGAATGTTTTCATTGAATCCTGGGTTTTGATAATACCCAGAATGAGCTTCTATATTTTAATAGGGGTGTTGAGAAAATGAGATTCTGAGTAATAAGCTGTGGAATGGCTTAGTTAATAACTGCCTTTAAGTATCTTAGGGAAGATGCATCCCATTTTTTAGGACTGTGAAAGCCAAGGCATGCTATGAAATGTTCTTAATTAGGTATGTTTATTAGTTACTTAGATAACCATTATGGGTTAGATAGACATGGATATTCCTGGAGTTAGAAAAATAAATTTGACAGTCTGAGCAGTCTTTAGACCAACAGACTACTGTTCTGTGTTTGTTGTGTCTTCTCATCTTCTTATATATTTATTTACAGTAGGCCTTTTCAATTATGTTCACTTATTGAGTATCATACACATTTTGACATGGCTTGTTGTTAATGACTCTATGATCAGTTTCCATTTGGAGTCTAAAGTCCAGCAGGGTTTCAGGGAGCTAATGTTTTATTATTGTAGGTTCTCTGGCAAGAACATTCACGGTGCCCGTTGTGCTTGCTCAGCCTTATGGGCGACAGCTGCATCTGCTTCTCCATCTGCACCTTTCAGTTTTAAGTCGATATCTTTAGCTGTCCAACTATCTAATGAAGGAAACTAACTGGCTTGAAAAAAACTCCACCTTTCTGCAAGACTTCCACAAAAAAATAGTTTTGTGAAATGATGTGAGGATTTCTCATGATTAAATAGATCATGAAACTGTGATGGTCGAAAAGATACGTTTAAACATGACCGGAACTTACTTTTATTATTAAAAATATGAACACAAAATGTGTTTAATAATGATGTAGCTATGCTATATGGTATATATAGCTCTGTTCCTGTTATTGATAAAACCCATTCATAAGTGAAATCTAAAGTTGCCACTACAGGGCAAGAAAACCAAATCTTTAACATAGTATACTAGAGACGTCAATCATCGCGCCCGTTGCACTCAGCAAGTCTCTGCTTGTAGCTCCTCTGCTGAGCTAAGCAGCCAGCACCAGTCTCTTCCTTAGACAAAGGCACAGGATCAAGTTTCCTAAAGGCACCTAATCCACAGACTGGCTGCTGAAATGACTTGGCATGAAAAAGTTTTCCCAGTAAGGGACTATTTATACTTCCCTCCTCTAAAAGTTGAATAGGAAAACCCAGAGAGCAACAGCCATTCTGTAATGAGAGAAAAAAATGAGAAGAAACAAGGAGTGGAAGAGGCACGTTGATGGTGGAACAAGAGGGTTAAGGTTCATGAGCTCCAGCTGGAGGAGTGTTCCTAGATGGCTTTGAATTTTGAAGCATGGCTATTTATGGAATCCTTTCACCCTTACTGCCAAATGTGCCCTTACATCAAATCCCCATTATTGAAGAAGAGTTAAACTTATTGGTGAAACAAAGATCACAGTGACCATGATGATATTACCTTTTCACCTGGCTATTGCTAAGAATAGGGATTCGGTATTCAGAAAACTAATCAGAGAAAGTGAGATATGTGACACATTTGGAGAGTCCCAGAAGATACACTGTTTTGTCTTAACCTGTTCACTTGAAACAGATAAGTTTCACCTGGATTGGGTGTCTTTCTAACACTATCCAGGAGAATTCCTCACTTTCAGCTTTCTGAAGACAACAAAAAGCCTTAATATCAATGAGTAATAGGAGTTATATATAATTCGCTTCACATCTTTGTAATTAGTGCATTGAATGAGTAGGGATCATGAGCTGTAATTATGTATTTTTATCTCTGTCCCTTTAAACGTGTTCAGTGTGTGTAGTTTTCCACCTGTCAACTACTTGAGGAAGACCCTAGCAGGCTGATAATTTTGGGGTCACTTTTACCAAATAGATCCCTCTAAGTCATAGACATAGTCCCACTTAACAATAGCCATGTCCTGTGCTAGGTGGGATACATGCATCATCTCATTTACATTTCTGAATGGTGGTCTGTCTTATGGCTCACGTTGTAATCTGCTATCTGTGTTATCTTAGTCTAAGTCACTTGTTTCACATTCATCCACAAGAATAGTATAAATTACACATACGTGGAGCATCCCATTGTCAGTCTCTGGCTCTTCTCTCAGGGATACTTTTTTTTTTTTTGCAGTACGCGGGCCTCTCACTGCTGTGGCTTCTCCCGCCACGAAGCACAGGCTCCGGACGCGCACGCTCAGTGGCCACGGCCCACGGGCCCAGCCGCTCTGCGGCATGTGGGATCCTCCCGGACCGGGGCACGAACCCGTGTCCCTCGCATCGGCAGGCGGACTCTCAACCACTGCGCCACCAAGGAAGCCCTCAGGGATACTTCTTAATCAGCATGTCTTGGGAATAGTGCTGTTCTCCATATATGCTTTTCCCAGGACCTGGAGATTTTCTCCTGGGTCCCACCCATTCACCTCTTCCTCCACAGTATTTGCTCTGTGATATATAGTTCTTACTTTAGGACCTTTACTCTGAGTCACAGGATTTGCTTATAAACAGCTCAGAGTAAACCTGAAGAGACAAATCTTCAACGACGAATTCTAATGAAAGGCTACGTGTGCCTCTCAAATGCTAGACAAGGCCATCTGTCTGCTTTTCTTTTTCTTGAAAACGGTGATCTGATGCAGCAGCTTTGTGCAGAATGTGGTTGTGTTCTCTTCTGCCTGCTGGGTCCGTTCTGCTGGTGGGGATTCTTTGTGGGCTGTAGCCATGGGAAGGGTGTTTTGGTGATGAGAGTCCCTCCCTGCTAGGAGTCTGGGCTGAAAATGGACACTACTTTGCATAAATCTACGATGCCTGTGTAACATCGGTGTTTCTTGGCAGTTGTTGATAAAAAATATCTCAGAGATACTATAATTCAATCACTTCATATGCAATACTATGTAGGTTACATAAGTGCTGATACACTAGAGATAAAAATGATTTATAGGGAAGTGCCTTGTGCTAAAAATATCAGTTGCTGATAATTCTAGAAAGTTAGAAATAGAACTAACCTACCAGTCAGATATCTGCAGGGAGGGAGGCATGAGGTATTTAATCATTTACCCTCCCTGGAAAGAAAATTATAATTTCATTTCAAATAATCAATGAAAGATTCTCTATGTGTTAGGTGATTCATACATTAGAGTATATTTTTCCTTTATTTCTGACTCTGTGATTTAACAAAATTAATATTACAATATTATTTCTAGCCAAGTCTTCTTTACTATTAGATTTTAGAAGGATTGAAAAACAAAACTTGTCAAGAGACAAAAATTATTCTGTGCTCTTTTTCTCTGTTTATAGATGTGTCATTACATTTCTCTGTATTATTTTCACTTTCGGATTTTTTGTAAGAATTGCTGAACTAGCTCTTGAATTGAGTGAATATTTTAATTCACTCTGTTTTTTTTATATTATTAAGCCATCAATAAACAAAAGAGTGACTAAAGGAAGAAAATAACGATATAATAAAAATAACAAGGAAATCATTTCAGAGAAACATGTTAGAAAATGTTGAAGAAATTTCAATCAAGAGGTGAAAATAGCTTGAAGGCACTAACACTTTTTCACCTCAGGGTGGCAGCAGCTATTACAAAACTGGAAAGAAGTAATTTTGGTATCTTTCTCCTCCACTTTAAATTCTGAACTTCTCTATTTTTTGTGTGTGATTTTTTTATATCAATGCCCATTCCTTAGTGTTTGATTTTTGAAAGCTAATCTTTACTATCTAAAATAGTTGGACCCCCAAAGTGAAAAAATAGTTTGTTGAAAGTGTACAAAATTGGAAAGTATGACTTTAGCTCTACATCATGCATGGAAAGCTTTCAAAATCTGAGTTCCCAGTAGAAAATTACAAATACATGAAATTAAAAATTTTCTCTGTAAATTAATTCTTTTAAAAGTAGCAATTGTGGACTCTATAGCACAATTAAGAGAGGCTGGGTAGGGATTTTGAGGTCACATTTCATCCTAGAACCTCCAGATGTGACCACATTTTTGACTTATAATTTCTTGCAGAATATTTAATATTTTAGTCATATTTCCATTTGGTTACAATCTAAATATAGATTTAAAGTATGATGTTCTTTTTTTAAGCAAAAGCACAATAACCATTACCAGGGGAATTACACAAAGTTATATTTAGTGGTAGATTCTAAAATGTTACAAATTCTCTCACTCTTCAGTTTCCTTGCTTGAGTGAATTATCATATGAGTGGAGATCTGTGGAGATAAACAGCTTTGGTAAATGTGGGATATAGCAGGTGTTTCAGCTATTTTTAAGCATCAAGGTTTGAGTATTTGCTATTTCCAGTAGGGGTAATCCAACAGAGTTTAGATTCAGAGGTGTTTTCTTTTCTTTTCTTTTTTTTAGTATAATCAGATGTATTTTAATCTAGTAAATAGAGGAAAACAGATATAGTCCATATCTTTTAAGAAGAAGAATTCACCGGTGTTGATATTAAGAACAAATGCAGAGGCCAGAGGGTGGCAGAGTGAGTTGTTTAGGGGCACGACTGCATGGGTTCAAGTCCCAGCTTTGCCGCTCCCCAGCTGAATCACTTTGGGCACGTTTTCTAACCTCTCTGGACTTACTTCCTCAGCTATAAGATGGGGACAATCACAGTACCTACCTTATAGGGTTGTGTGAGGATTAAATGATTAAGTGCCTGTAGTATGCTTAGAACATTGCCTGGAGCTAACTAAATGCCCTGTAAGTGTTGGCTGTCATCATTGTCATGGGAGGCCTTACTTCTTTCTCTCTGATTCTTCCTTGTCTATTAGGCACCCCACGTTATTATCTGCCTTTTACAGATGAAGAAATGAAGACTGAAAGACCTTATAAAAGCTTGTACAACCAGTAAGTAGTAAAGTCCATGGATTATACTGTACCGATTGTATAAAAATGCATCATAAACTGCAAATGAATAATATACTTAGTAGTAATTAATAACATGAATCGAGCACTCACTTTGTGCCAGGCACTGTTATATGTACTAAGGATAACCTCTGAGATAAGCACTATTATTATTTCCATTTTGCCAATGAGGAAACCAAGGCGCAGAGTGGTTAAGTAACTCACTCAAGATCACATAACTACTTAGTGGTAGACTTGAGATATAAGTCCAGGTAGTTTGATCCAGACTACATGACCTATTTTTATTCTTTTCCCTGAGGGTGATTTAAATTCCTATGGAGCTTGTATGGGGTCCTGAGATCAGGGAAGGATGTTGGAGGAGGTCACTGAACAGCTGTGCCCACTGGTTGAGTGAAGAACTGGACCTGGGCAATTGGATGCTCCTCACCCCCAACCCCATCCTCAGAATGATGTTCTGCTTTCAAAGACACAGCCTTAAGAGGATAGGTATTGAGGGACTTCCCTGGTGGTGCAGTGGTTAAGAATCCACCTGCCAATGCAGGGGACAGGGGTTCGAGCCCTGGTCCGGGAAGATCCCACATGCCACAGAGCAACTAAGCCCGTGTGCCACAACTACTGAGCCTGTGCTCTAGAGCCTGCAAGCCACAACTACTGAGCCTGCGTGCCACAACTACTGAAGTCCACGTGCCTAGAGCCCATGCTCTACAACAAAAGAAGCCACTGCGATGTGAAGCCCGTGCACCACAACGAAGAGTAGCCCCCACTCGCTGCAACTAGAGAAAGCCCGCGCACAGCAACGAAGACCCAATGCAGCCAAGAATAAAATAAAATAAATTAAAAAAAAAAGAGAATAGGTATTGATGAGGCCATCTGAACTGAAAATGTGACAGAACCCAATTAAGGCCTCTCTATAAACTTTTAAAGTTCTGGCGGGTGAGTGCAGAGATCTACTTATCTAGTGGCCACCCAAGACGAGCCTTGCATGTAAGTTCCCTTGCTTATTAAAATTGTCACCCAGTAATCTGGAGTGGTCTGACTCTTTCCTCAGTTTTTGCTCTCAGTCTATGGGGGTCAGTTGAACCAACATGGGGTCATTTGGTCATTAGTGGCTTCTGGATGGAAGGCTATTCTATTTGATCTTCAGTCATCAGCCTTTCCCTCACTGCCTGTTGCTCCTGTAACTTGTGGGCTGTTTCTCTTGGTGATGCTTTAGGAGAGCCCAGCCACGAGGCCCTGCTGACAAGCTCCCACATCTGCTCACATGGGTCCTGCTGACATTCCCAAACTCAGCCGGTCCACACTTTGGCCACTGGCTGTGGGCTTTCATCACTGCCCCATGCTGGGGTGACCTCTTGCTTGGTGTACTGATTTGTGATTTTCAAGTAACTTCTGCATCCTTTGTTAAAGGTTTTGAAAACTTTTGTTGCTCTCTCTAGCTCCCTGCCTGCAGGTATACCTGAGTAGGGGTAAGGGCACTGTTCTCATAAGCCTTCTCCACACTGATATCTACTTTATTATAATTGCCTGTTAGAACAGAACTCCAGGCAGGAATAAAGACTCATACTCCTATTGATTGGGGATTTACACTTACCTGAAATCTCTACTACTATCTCCTCCACCACACATTTTGATGTTGAGTTGAGGTACACGGCCCTATACTCATGTCCTAAATATCCCTCCTTTACTACTACCCATTTCCTACATTCCTCTCCCTCTCTACCCAGACTCCTGATTTCTTTAGTTTTAATGGAGATATAATCTATTTCCAGCACTATCATTACCACCAGCCTTGTCACCATCACTGAGAATATATAGCATATTCCCAGGCCCTGGTATTATATTAGGCGTGTGTTGCAAAGAGACAGCTGGTACCTGCAAGAAAATCTAACTTTACAAGAGTTTAGGGGGGTCATTTCAATTGGGTAATATCTGCTTCTCCCAATTAATACACTGGGAAAATAGAGTAGATGAAACTGGTGAGATAAACAAGAGTCATATCTTGAGGGGCCATGTAAGCCAGGTTAAAGAGTTTAGATTTTATCTTGAAGGCACTGAGGATCCCATGGCAGATTTTAAGCAGGACAATGTATGATCAGAGTGGAAAACCGGAAGGTTGGTAAGGCTGGATGGAATCAATAAAGAGGGCAGCTGGGAAGAGTACCTGTGGACATCTAGGCAAGAGGGATGATGCTGGGAGGAGGGTAGTGGGAGTGACAGGACCTGGAGATTGGTTGTAGGAGGGAGAAGAGACAGGCTCCCTCTGCTTGGAGTTATCTCATTTCAGCTAGAAAATTCATACTTATTTTTTAACAACTTTATTGAGATATCTGTGACATATACAAATTGTATATATTTAAAGTGTGCAACTTGATGTTTTGATATATGTATATATTGTGAAAATATCACCACAATCAAGCTAAGTAACTTAACCATCACCCCTACTTGGTTATGATTTTGTGTATGTGTAGAGAAGTTTTAAATTAAGGTATATCTTCTTAGCAACTTACAGGTATACAATATAGTATTGTTGAAAATGTGAAATATACGTGTATATGTGTACACACACTCACAGAGGAATATTATTCAGCCTTAAAAAAAAAAAGGAAAATCCTGCCATTTGAAACCACATGGATGAACCTTGAGGGCATTATGCTAAGTGAAATATGCCGGAGAAAGACAAATACCACATATGTGTTCTTTTTTAAAAAAATATATTTAATCAATTAATTTTCTTTCTTTCTTTCTTTCTTTCTTCTATTTTATTTTTTGGCTGTGTTGGGTCTTAGTTGTGGTACGCAGGATCTTTTGCTGCGGTGCATGGGCTTCTAATTGTGGTGTGCAGGTTTTCTCTTTCTAGTGTGGCATGTAGGCTCCAGGGCACATGGGCTCTGTAGTTTGTGGCAATCGGGCTCTCTCGTTGTGGTGCATGAGCTCAGTAGCTGTGGTGCGTGGGCTTAGTTGCCCCGCGCCATGTGGGATCTTAGTTCCCCGGCCAGGGATCGAACCAACGTCCCCTACATTGGAAGGCGCATTCTTTACCACTGGACCACCTGGGAAATCCCTGCATATTTGTTATTAAAGAGCTTACCAGTGAAGCCTTCCCTGACTTCCCATAGCTTGCTTCCATAGCAACCTGTACACATTTGATATGATAAATTTTTTTACTCTTTCTCACTAGAATGTGCTGTCCCTAATGAGGGCAGTTATTTTTCCCCAAAGTTTTTGTATCCTCAGGGTTTATTCCATTGCTTGGTACATAAAAGTCTGTTAAATATTTGTTTAATGAATGAATGGATGAATAAACAAATGAACAGACCTATCAGAGTAGGAGGTGTTACTCTGTGGAAAGTTATGGCCAAGCCTTGGCACACAAATCCCCTGACTGGACATCAGTGGGAAACACCTGGATCCTGCAGAGCAGACAAAGGTATTGGCCCAGAACTGGCAGAGCAGGAATGTCAAGGCGTGCGATCTGAACATTAGGCACAGGCGGGGCAACCTGACTTCTTATGCAGCAGAACTCATGTCTGGATTTTAATGTATCTGGGTATAAAAAATCAGGGATCCCTCCATTCTATACTTCTCTGAGCTGGTGGACTGAAATTCTAGTGTGCCACCATGAAAAGCAAGGGTAGTAAAAGGGAGCCACATCCACCTACCTGCATCTCAGATAGATATCCTTTGCACTATTTGCTGTGCAAAGCAGACCAAAGAGAAAGCAACTTTGAACTACTTTATGTCTCCAGTCTTGCCTGCCCTCCAAACCAAAGCAGCTCTCGGTGCATCTACCACACATGTGCAACACTTGTTATTGTTAGATTTTTATGATTTTTGTTAGACTAACTGGTGTGAAGCTGTATTCCATTGTTTGTTCCAGATTTTCCAAACTTTTAATCTTTTATTTTAAAAAAGTTATCATATCTGGATTCCTGATCCTCTACAAGTACTTTCTGTCTTTGCTTCCTGATGAGATTCAACAGAAATTTGTCCATTTTATTGGTTCTTTCAAAGAACCATCTTAGGGGTTATCATTCTAATATTTTTCTGTTTTCCTATTCATTATTTTCTTCTCCTATTAATTCCTTTGTGCTTACCCTTGACTTGCTTTATTGCTTTTTTATAAGTGCTCAGCTCATTAAAATTTTTATTTTATTTTTAAAAATATTTGTTTATTTATTTTCGCTGTGCTGGGTCTCAGCCGCAGCACGCAGGATACTCAGTTCTGGCATGCGGGATCTAGTTCCCCGACCAGGGATCAAACTTAGGGCCCCTGCACTGGGAGCATGGAGTCTTACCCACAGACCCAGGGAAGTCTCTCAGCTCATTTACTATGATGCTTTCTTACTTAATATTTAAAGTGTTTATGAATGTTTTCCTCTGAGTACCTTGTTGGTGATACTATAGTCTTTTATATGTAGTGTTCTCATTTTGGTTATTTCTAAATTGATCCTAATGATGGCTTTGAGGTTTTTCTTTTACTTAGGACATTTTTAGGAGGTGGTGTTTGGTTTGTGGTATACATAATTTTTATTTTTATTTTTTTGTGGTATACATAATTTGATCTACATATCCAGTAAGTTGATCTTATTATGTACTTCTTGAAACATCATCCTTTTTTTTTTTTGCCTACTTGATTTGCCAAGATGCAGATGGTGTCAAAGTTCCCTACTACTACTGTGTTGCTGAAAAAGTATCCTTGTATTTCTAAGGACATATTTCCTGTGTGTTTTCAATACAACCCTAGTCGGCATATGAAGATTTGACTGTTATACTGATACTAAGGACTGTATCACTTATTAATATAAAATGATCCTATTTGCTCTATGTAATGCTTTTGGCCTTATAGTCCTCTTAATTTATTAGTATTTTCATCACTGCTTCTATTTTGTTTGCCTTTGTTTTTCATACATTTTCCTTTCCTTTAACTTTTTTTCTTTTTATGTCACTTGATGTTAGATGGGGCTCGTAAACACAGCAGTTTGGGACTCAGTCTGCAACGCTTTGACTTCAATAGATTTGATGTTACTTGTCATCTTGTTTCATGTTTTGTTTGCCCATTTATGTGCGTTTCCATCGTTTTGAAATATGGATCTAATTTTCTTTGCTTTTATCTTCCTTTGGAGATAGTCACACACACATTTAAATTCTGCTAGTGGTAGTTAGCTTTCAAAGTTTTTCAAAAGCATTCTTAAATTTACATTTCTCTAACCCCCAGAGTAAAACCATATTTTTGATTACCATTCAGAGCAGTTTAACCTACCCTCCACCTTCTCCTTGCTCATTGCCCCTCACCCATCAAGTTCTTCTTAATGAAATCTGGGTTTTATTTTTATTTATTTTTAGAAATATTTATTTATTTACATGGCTGCACCAGGTCTTAGTTGCAGTACGTGGGATCTTCGCTGCGGCATGTGGGTACTTTAGTTGCGGCATGCAGGCTCTTAGTTGGGGCATGCTGGATATAGCTCTCTGACCAGGGATCCACCCTGGGCCCCCTGCATTGGGAATGCAGAGCCTTTAAGGGAAGACTTAAAGACTTCCCTTAAAGGGAAGTCCCGAAATCTGGGTTTTAAAATTTAGATTATAAAAATTTTAAAAATACTGCATCTTTCAAAAATGTTTTGCTATTGCTTTAGTTTTTATTTTTAAACTATTCCTAGATGATTAAATCTATATTGGTTTCAGTCATTTTTGGAGCTCTGGAACATGCCTATGCTATTACTCCCTCATTTTTACCTCCTTCTAGGCTGCTTCTTTTGGTCAATTGAAATTTGTTTTCAAATGCATGTTTTTTAAAAGGCTTTAAAAATATGAGTGGGTATACTTTCTAAAATACCTGAATTTGTTTTATTGCTTTCACAAGTGTGAGACAACTTGGCTGTATGGTTGAGAAACGTTGCCTGCCATATCAGTAAACAAAGGATGCTGTGGCCATCAAGCCAGAGGCCACTGTAGCCACACCCAACTGTGCACCCCGAAGGGATTCAGGATGTAGAAAAGCAGGATACTGGCCCTAGATAGCTAAGGTGCATATCAAAGGAATAATTTCAATGAGCCCAGCCTCTTGCATCTTCCCATACACAGAAAAGCACTAAATTAATTAACTTGAGACGTCTGGTTTTCTTTAATTAACAGCAATCTTTCGATGTTCCAACTACCTGGTTTCTGTTGCAAAGCTTGTATAAACCCTGGCTCCTCTCTTACCTCTTCCGGAGCAGCCCCTCAGAGGTATCTGAGAGCCTTTCAGGCTTAAGTCCTCAGGAAGTCCACCGAATAAAACATAATTCTCAACTTTCAGGTTGTGCTTTTTTTGCCCAGTCAACAGCTGTGTATAAAATTCTTGGGTCAAAATAAGTTTCCCCTCAGCTGTAGCAGAGTGGGGACAAGGTGCTTCTAAGAGCAGGCCCCAGACACCTCCACAGATTTGCACACTTGATGGTTGCTCCTCAGCGTGGCCTGGTCCTTGGCCAGGCCTCACAGGTGGCCAGGAGGCTGGTGGCCACCTGTTTTTGCCTTTTCCCTGGCAAACACCTCCCCACTGGGCCTTGTCCTTGAAGCTCGGGCACTGAAGGTGAGGAGTGAGCAGAGAGGGTTTGCAGAGGGCTGGGCCCCTGATTAAGGCTCGTCTGGGATGGGGGGTGGGGCGACCGGAGAGGGCGCGGCCCTGGTAGAGTCCCTGTGGCCCCGCGTCACGAGAGCCGGGTAGGCAGCCGACTCCTTAATGTCCTCCGTGTGCTTCACAAAGAAGCCGTGGACGACCTGTGTGTTGGTGACGGCCTGCAGCAGCGTCCTCTGCGGAAAGTTGAGGCCGTACACCCAGCCGGGCTCCACCACTGGGCGACCCCAGCGCCCCAGGCCGCAGCGCTGACCCCGGAACTCCTGCGGGCGGAAGCAGCAATGCGTGCCGCGGAACGCAGGTTATGCCGCCGCCGCCGACGCTCTCCGATGTAGTCCGGGCCCACTTCCGCACCGGCCTCGCTGCTGCTGCGTCTCCGGGCCTGGCATCCTGCGCCGCCACACAAAGTCCCCAAGTGCAGCTGGTGCAGCAGGTGGGCCACGTGCGGCCCCGTGGCTCGCGAGCCCCTCGGGCCTGTGCCCGGTCGGCATGACGAACACGGGCAGCAGCGCCGGGGGCTCCAGGCCCGGCCCAAACGGTGAGCGTTTTGTACTAAATATGGGATGGTTTTGGTTGTGCATTATTTCATAACCTAGTTATATCACGTAGAGATAAATGATTTGCTTTGAAAAGTTTTTCACAAATGAGAGTTTAAAAAAAGTATGGTTTAAAAATACATAAAGGGGTCATACATTCTGAGCAAAATTACTAAAATAGCATAATATTTAAGGGTCATTGTCATTGGTTGTTTTGTAATTTATTCTGTAGAAAGAGGGCAGAGAACCTAGGAATTACTAGTGTTTCTCAGCAGAGCATATAAGTGCTACTCCCAGTTAGTACTGAGGTAAACTTGGCTTTCTTTAGAGAACGTTGTTTTTTTACCCCCTCAAGTATGACTTTTATTTAAAGTTTTTATCAATTTTGGACTCTGTAGTAAATATTGAATACATCTGGTTTTGTGGTAGATGACTCACAGTTGTTGTTTCAGGAAAATCTGTATTTTTAATTCTATTTGGTCTGAATAAATGAGTTTTGTAATAAGTGCTTATGGTTAGAAATGGATTAAATGAACTCTGGAAAAAACAAACAAAGAAACCAACCCAAAAAACCCCTCAGAACAAACAAAAAATGAGTTTCCCCTTAAATCTTTTAAAAGATTTTTTTCCCTGTCCTTTGGCCTTGAATGTTGCAGTACATTTTATTTTAATCCAGGGCAGGAAAAAATAGGGGCATTATGGTATCGTGGTTCAGAGGACTCACTTTAGTACCTCACAGACAGGGGTTTCAGGCTTCTATTTGTCACTTACCTGCTTACCACTTACCAAAGTCATAAGATTTTGGGAAGGTTAAGCCTCAGTTTTCCCACTAGCATGAGGAGGGAACCCAATGATGGTATTTAACCTCACAGAGTTATTGTAAACATTCAGAGTTAATTTGTATACAGTATTTAGCCCAGTACCTGTTATGTTACTCAATTATTATTTATTTGATTTCCCCTTCTGTCTGTTAGGACTTTTTTCAGAAGATGTCAGTTGTCTGAATTTCAGTCTTTCCTTTTCTTTTTCTTTTGTGGTCATCATCTTACCTCTTATTGTTTTCTTACAAGTTTATTCTCATTTTTTCTTTTATCAAACCTCCCTTTTCTCTCAGCCTAGATTTTAACTCTGCTAATGTGTTTCCAAAACTTTTTAAAGTCGTGAAATATAATATACATACAGAAAAATGTATATATCCTAAATGTACACGTTGAGGAATTTCTAAGAGAATAAACCATGTGTACCAATTAAGGTTAAGAAACAGAACGTGGCAGCATCCCATAGGCTCCCCACATGCCTCATCCCACGGACAAACTCTTTGTTCCTCTCAAAGGTAACAGCCTTCTGACTTTGATGGTAATCACTGCCTCGTTTTTTCTTTTTTAATCATTCGACAACCTAAGTATGCATCCCTAAATATTGCAGTTTAGCTTTTAAACTTTATGTATAAGAAAACAGCCAATATGAATTTTTTGTCTGGCTTCTCCACAGGTCACTGTATTTATGACTCTTTTTTGTGTTGTGCTGAGTAGCTGTATGCTGCTCATTTTCATTTCTGTATGGTATCTCGTTGTGTACATCACCATACTACCCGTCTAGAGGTGGACAGTTGGGTTGTCTATGGTTTTTGGCTACTAAAAAATGCTGCTATAATATTCTTTAAAAAATTTAAAAAATACAAATTATATGTATTTAAGATATACAACATGATGATTTGATGTACATATACATAGTGAACTGATTACCAGTCAAGCTAATTAACACACCTTCTCCTCATATAATTTAATTTTTTGTGATTAGAGCACCTGAAATCTGTTCTTAGCAAATTTCCAGTAGCCAACACAGTATTATTAATTTGAAATTTGTATGCTGGTGCACCCTGTGATATTTCTTAGGGTAAGTATCCACTGGAGGGTTTGTTGGCTAATAGAGCATACATATAATCAAGTCCACTACATATTGTGAGAACATTCACCAAGCAATGCTGTGTGCTATAGTGCTTTTAATTTCTTTAAAAACATTCATTTTACCCTCTCATTTCACCCTGCGCCTTCCTTGTCCAGCTTCTCTTTTTTAGATCCTGTGTCTTTTTAAAAAAAATTTTTATTTATTTATTTATTTATGGCTGTGTTGGGTCTTTGTTGCTACGTGTGGGCTTTCTCTAGTTGTGGCGAGCGGGGGCTACTCTTCATTGTGGTGCGCGGGCTTCTCATTGTGGTGGCTTCTCTTGTTGTGGAGCACAGGCTCTAGGTGCGCAGGCTTCAGTAGTTGTGGCTCGCCGGCTCGAGCAGCCTCAGTAGTTGTGGCACATGGGCTTAGTTGCTCCGCGGCATGTGGGATCTTCCTGGACCAGGGCTCGAACCCATGTCCCCTGCATTGGCAGGTGGATTCTTAACCACTGCGCCACCAGGGAAGTCTCCTGTGTCTTTTTATATTGTTTTTGAAGACTAATCAGAGTTTGGAAATTTTCTTCTGGAATATAAAAAGAGTTATTTTCAGATGTTAACTCTTTTTTCCTGGTCTCTGATTTGTTGTTTTTTTTTTCTTTATCCTGTATTTTTTCCCCATAGACTCGTGTTGGTTTTTTCTTCTTTTGTTTCCTTGAACAAGGTGAGATGAGTCCAGACTCCTGTCATCAGACAGGGTGAGTAGACTTTTTCTTACCCCCCTCACCCATAACTTCCACAAACTGTATTGATGTGGTTCAGAGATGTTTTGGTATGATCTATTTTTCGCAGGACATGTGAAGGGCATGCCGGTTGATGCTTTTGCACTTTCAACCCAGTTTCCCATTTCTAAGTAGGCATTTGTTCAACTGACATACTGTCTATCTGTGATGCTTGATTCTGTGATATGTGAACCAATATAATGCACAAAGGCTACAATCCCTAGTATTCAGTGTTCATAGCGAGGACACAGATGTCACCAGTCCCTCCCTGCATCCCCTGCCACCTCTGTATACATACTTATTGTCCCACTACTTTCTGGTATTTGCAGTCTCTGCCTGGATGTAGAGATTTGGAGGAGTGAGGTAGGAAAGGGGAGTCTTGTGTGGTGTTGTGTTTGACCTGTAGAAAAGCACCCAAGGAGCACAGAGAGCAGCTGCCTTTGTCTCTGGTTGCGCCATTCTTTTGGACTCTGAGTCAGGGTACTGAAAGTGGGGGAATAGAAATACCTTTTATGAATTTTAAACCAAGCTACAAACCCTGGTCTGGGGGTTAGTGGTTGGCAGGAGCCTGAGGGCACCCTCTGGGCAGCTCGTAATAATCTGTTGATCTGGGTGCTGATTACACAGATGAGTTTGGTTTGTGAAAATTCAATGAGCTACACACCTATGATGCATGAACTTTTCTATATCTATATTTTACTTCAATAAAAAGTTTTTTTTTAAAGGTTAAAAATAATTTTTGTTTGTATATTTTTTTCCCTAAGTGGCTTCTTTTTCATGAGGCAAACCAGGGTATGTGGTGTGATGAACAACAATTAGGTTTTTCTCAGTGTATTTTCAAATGCCTTGGGCTTTGTGTTGATTCCACTAAGATTGTGGCATGAGGTTATTGATCATTTAGTTGTGTGTGTGGTGGGTTTAGTCTTAAATTTTCATGGATTATTTAGTGTGAACATAGGAGCATCTTTATGGGAGGATGTTAACCACATTCCACTTTGACCTGGAAATTATAACACATTACATTTAATTATCAAAGTAGAGAAACATGAGGGCAAGGTGTGTGTGTGTATATATATATATATACTTTTTTTTTTAAAGATTTTTTTTTGATGTGGACCATTTTTAAAGTCTTTATTGGAACTTCCCTGGTGGCGCAGTGGTTAAGGATCAGCCTGCCAATGCAGGAGACACAGGTTTGAGGCCTGGTCTGGGAAGATCCCACATGCCGCGGAGCAACTAAGCCTGTGGGCCACAACTACTGAGCTCGTGTGCCTAGAGCCCGTGCTCCGCAAGAAGTGAAGTGATAAGGAACTGTCTTTGAAGAAGGAGTTGCTGGAATTTTGTAAGCATTTTAGGAGTTGGGATGGATTTTAGGGAAGAAAGGGCAGTGTCAACCTAGTAGTATCATGCTTAGGAAGCTGAAACTTTAGTGTATAGAATATGGAAGAAGTATAGTGAATAGTGTATGGAAGAAGCTTAAAATCCCATGGAAGATCAGTGGTGAAGCTGGGGCATGGTTATACCCCACTGACTACAAGTGTCTGTGAGGACAGTATGATGGAGTGGAAACAGCACGGGCATTGTATGTAAGCTTAAAGATTTGTGCATTTGACCCTTGAACAACATGGGTTTGAACTGCGTGAGTCCATTTATATGTGGATTTTTTTTCTGTAGTAAATACTATGGTAATAGAGATGCAGAACCAGGCATATGGAAGAACCAGGAATACAGAGGAACCATATGTACAGAGGGCTAGCTATAAATTGTACACAGATTTTTCAGCTGCACAGAGGGTTGGTGACCCTAACCCCTGAGTTGTATTTGGGTCAGTTGCATTTGAATCCAGGTTTTTACTCTTTATAATTGCTTGACCTTGACCAAATTAATTTACTTGTCAGAGCATCAGTTTTCTCATCAATTAAAAAATGCAGGAAAATAATACTACCTCATTGGGTTGTTGCTGAGAGAATGAAATGTGAATTTGAAAACGACTTGGTATAGTGCCTGGGACATAGAAGGTTATCAGTAAATGTTATATTCTCTTTTTTCATGCATTCTCCTTTTTCTCAATCCACTCTTTATGAGTTTTTAAGAAATTTACTTTATTGAAGTATAATTGATTTACAATGTTGTGTTAATTTCTGCTGTAAGCGAAGTGATTCAGTAATATATATATGTGTGTATACATATATGTGTATGTGTATACACACATATATATACATTCTTTTTCATATTATTTTCCACTATGGTTTATCACAGGATATTGAATAAAGTTCCCTGTGCTCTACAGTAGGACCTTGTTGTTTATCCATTCTATATATAATAGTTTGCATCTGCTAATCCCAAACTCCCAACCCATCCTCATTATAAATTTTTTTTTTTTGCGGTACGCGGGCCTCTCACTGTTGTGGCCTCTCCCGTTGCGGAGCACAGGCTCCGAACGCGCAGGCTCAGCGGCCATGGCTCACGGGCCCAGTCGCTCCGTGGCATGTGGGATCTTCCTGGACAGGGGCACGAACCCGTGTCCCCGGCATCGGCAGGCGGACTGTCATCCACTGCGCCACCAGGGAAGCCCCTCTTTATGCATTTTTAATGTCACATTTGTTGCCATGGCAGTTTTGTAGCGAAAGGAATAAAAAAATCAAGAATTTCATTCATTCATTAATTTATTCAGTCAACATATTTTTTCCAAGTACCTTTCCCCAGTTATCTTTTATTGTATAATAAGTCCCCAAACTTAGTGGCTTAAAACAATAAAACTTTATTTTCATATAGTTCTGCAATATGGGCTCAGCTGGAGAGTTCTTCTGCTGATCTTGCTGATGGTCAGTCCGGTGGCTTATTCAACTTGTGGGTCAGGTCGCGGCTGGATTAAACTGGGACACTGGGTTGACGGGGCCTCTCTCCAGCAGAGTTGCCCAGTTTCCCACGGGCTCCCATGGGCTCAAAAGCAGAAGTTCGAGGTCTTTTCAAGGCTTAGACTGGGAACTGGCACAGGGTCATTGCTACTGCATTTTATGATTAAAGCTAGTCACACGGTGTACCCTAGTTATGCGGAGGGAAGCACATGAGTGTGGGTCACTGGGAGCCTCTGATATAATAGACTATAACAGTGACTACTGCTGCGGTAGATATTAACAAAGGGGTGGGGATATAAGGAAGTGAAACTGATGTTGAAAGGTTACATTCTAGTTGGAGATATGGTGAATATACAGGTATTGTTAAATAACACTGAATTAAAACTGTGATGCCTTATACATAGCATCTGGTGTCAGAATCCCTCTTTTCTTTTTGGGATCCTCCCTTACCCCTTCTCAGTGCATGAATTTTGGGTAGAACTGATCTTGATCCCTGTTCCAGAGGTGAGCATGTAACTCAGAGCTGGGCCTCCTACTAAGAGCCCTAGGACTTCTGCTATGATTTTGGAAAAGAGGGTCCTTTTCTTCTGGGATTTCCAACCGTTAGGATTATATAAGCCACCTTGTAGGGAAAGCTTGCTTTAGAGAGAAAATGCACAGAGGCAAAGCAGAGCCAAAGACATGGAGAAAGAGGCAGAGAGTCCAATGACATTGATTGAACTTCTGCACACAGCTAGCTGGGCCTTAATTCCTTTTATTTTCTGCCGTGGGAACCAGTGCAGTTCATTTATTAGATTTCTTGCCAGTGAAAGAGAAGACAATGTGGGCTTGAGTGCCAAGATGAGTTTTATAAACAGAGAGAGGCAGGAAATCAGAGATCAAGATCAGAGGGAGCTGACGCAACCGGGGAAGTTGCTGTTGAAGAGGTGGACTTCACTGGGCTGGGAAGAGGGGGGAAATAAGGGCAGAGGAGAAGTGTGTGGAAAGAAAAATTTCTATTATTGAAATGCAAACAATAAAATGTGATAAAGAGTAGGTGAAAGCAAACTCACCAAGTCAAGTCTGGCAAAAGTGGAAGTTAAGTAGACTTGTTATCGCAGATCTTCATGCCTTCAGACAGTTCTTTTTCTTAGTAAAGGCAGAGCACATTTCTCTTAGAACAGTATTTGGAAAGAAAAATGAAATGCAAAGGGAGAGAGACAGTAGTTATTAACTAATTCTTCCAAACAGTAGTTTGGATGATAACAACAACAACAACAGAAATGCTTTGCATTCATTTGGGTTGAACAGGGCACCTCTTCCATTTTTAGTCCAGTGAGTCTCACAGAGACAATAACATCAGATAAAATAATGTCAGATCTGGCCTTTAGCATTTGAAAGGGGAATGTGACCTTTAAGTTTTAAAGGAAATGAGAAAGGGATTACATAATTAAAAATCTGTTTCTGTCTCTTAAAAGCAATTCAATTTAGGTCAGGAGCCAACAGTCGCCCTTTCCTTCTAATTGTTTTGTCTTGGCTCCTGGTATCCTGTTCTTGTTTCTCCTGTGAATAGTTCGTTAGTGTTGGGCCGATGTCCCCACTGGGTGTACCATGTTAATGGGGGAACAATAGAAGCAGTATTGTCATCCAGGAGAAGTTAATACTGGATCCAAAATAGAATGATAAACGAGAACATGTGCCTCTTACACACCTTTTAGTAGCAAACCCTCAGCTGGGGTTTGTTTTTTATTTGACTTTTTTGATAAACCTGCTAGTAGGGAGCATGGATGAAAATATTCAGTCCCATTCAATTGCTAAGGTGCTGAGGCTGTCCCCTTCAACCCAGGCCATCTTACGTTTAACATTTAAAAAGAGATCAAGTAGAAATATTTTAAAAAATCATGCAGATGTATATTTGAATATAATTAATATTAAAATCAAGACTAAACCACTAAACCAATCACTTAGTTATAATTCTGAGGATACATGATAAAAAGATAAGTCATTGAAAAGTACAAAAGACTAATTAAAATTTTAATTTTTGACTAGGTAATGAATTCACAAGTTTCAAACATCAAAAAATATAAAGAGGTTTATCTCTGTCCCCCTTCTACTCAGTGGCTATTCCTCACAGGTAAACACTGTTAAAAGTTTCTTATTTAACCCTTCCAGATAATTTTTATGCACATAGAAGCCAATCTGATATATGTTCTTTATTTTCCTTTCTTTTGTGAACAATTGGCTGCATACTTTACACATTTCCTGCATCTTCATTTTGCTTTTTCACTTAATAATACATGTTGGAGATGAGAAGACTGATGATTTTAAAAGAGCACTAGATGTGGACTCTAGAGATTTGTGTACAAAGCTTATCACTATATCTGTAGCATAATGTTGCCTCCTTTTAAAAAGAGGTATAGTAGAAAAAAAGCAAATGCTGGGTAACTACTTGGATGATAATCTTCAGCCACAGCTACTCAGTTTTCTTTATGGCAGCCTTCTTTACTTTTTACATATGTAAGTCATATTTCTTGTAGAAAATAGGACATAGAAATAAGCAAAAGAAAGAAATCATTCATAATTTTTGCCTCTCAAAAATATCCGTTTTCATCTTGGTGTTTATTGAGAATCTTTCCTTCCTCCCTCTGTCTCCTTGTAGTTTTCTCCCTCTTTCTCTGTGTACACATATACACTTATTCACAGATACACGCAAACATACATATTTTAAAAAGATCCCATTATACATATAGTTCTGCAACATGATTTTCTCACTTAAATCAATGAAAATAGGTGTATACAATAGCTTTATTATTTTTTTAATTCACTCTTTTTAAAAAAATATTTTAGTTTTGGCTGTGTTGGGTCTATTTTTGGTTGCAGTGCGCAGGCTTCTCATTGCAGTGGCTTCTCTTGTGGAGCATGGGCTCTAGGCATGCGGGCTTCAGTAGTTGTGGCACGCAGGCTCAGTAGTTGTGACTTGCAGGCTAAGTAGTTGTGGCGCACGGGCTCCGCGGCATGTGGGATCTTCCTGGACCAGGGCTTGAACCAGCGTCCCCTGCATTGGCAGGCAGATGCTTAACCACTGCGCCACCAGGGAAGCCCTATACAATAGCTTTAAATCACAGCCAATTATTCTACTGCATGGATAATCCATAAATTATTTTACCAATCTCCTTTGGTTGAACATTTCAGCAACTTCAAGTATTTACTGTCATAAACAACTTCACATTCTGCTACATTCTTAAGTACTTAATGTCTTATTGACAGGAGATTTTCAGATACTTTGCCAAAAGGCATTTATTTCCCCTTTATTCTGATTTTTTCTCCCCTCCCCTCCCCTCCCTAGCTCCCCTGTGTCTTTCTTTTTTTAGAAACACTTTCATTAGTAATGTATTTCATTCTTTCCTGGTAAGATAAGGAGCCTGAATCAGGGTGGGCACCTGGCAAGGAGGCTAAGAGGAGGCTTAACAGCTGGTGGTGAAGAGGAAGAGAGGTTTCTGCCTCTGTAAACTCCCCATGGTCATTAAGGCAGCGTACAGCCCTGCCTTTACACATGCCTCCCAAGCTCATGTATGTCATCCTTCTCTGATGATGCTTCTTTTCTCTTTTTTGTTTGTTTTGACATAGTATTTTAATGAGAGCTCACTGGTATAAAAATGTAGCCCATGTGGCCTAAATGTATAGTGTCCCAAGTTGGTTACTTAGAAAGACAAGACTTATTTGGAGACATAAGTTCTGACATGTTTATTCGAAACAAGAAGCCTCACTATCTTGTGGTACTGTTAGGCATTTCACCGGAGTAGAGTCCGTAGGCTGCAAGGGTTGGGAGTTAAGAGTAGGATGCTGGAAATTAAAATAAGGGCCACTTACCTGAGCCTGTTGGAGAAGAAAAATACATTTGAATAGGGTGAGAGCATCCATAATTGTATTATGTCTTAATTTGCATCTCATCTTCCAGGCAGGTCATGCTGGGTAGCAGAAACAATTAGCATTTCATAATGTAGTAATCCTGTATTCTAGAAAAACAACCCATATGTGAAAGCCAAATTAATTCACAGAATGATGACACTGAACTCACCGGCGCCTTCTTTGGTTCAGTCCATGCGTGGTTTGTACTTTCTGAGGCAGGGGAAGCAGAGGAAATTTTGGAGATAAGGGCTTCTCTCCTTTGAGGAAGATACATGCTGTTGTAGTAATTTTCCTTCTGCTCTTTCAGTGTGGTGTTGTGTATTTGTGTGTGTTCTCATCTGAGCTTCTGGGCTCAATTCTCCATTCTTTCTCAATTAATTCACAGTTTCTGTGAGCACTACATCACAGAGGCATGAGCCTTTGTTACTGACAATGAGAGACTAGGGTGTGTTTATTTATCCCTTTGTGATAACTGACTCATCTTCATCTGCCAAATCGCCTGGCCTCAAGGTTGGAAAATTGGGATGTTATTTTCAAGCTGTAGGTTGTTAAAGTAAATAATCTTTCTCCCTTCAATTGCAACTAATCGATGTCTTTCTTGGTAAGTGGTTCAAATTCCTCCATATTTCTTTAAAAAAAAGAAGTACTAGGTGTATGAGTAAGAATCATTGACACTCAAGACCCCATCTTTCTAACCATTTTAATGTAGCATAACATTTCCTAAACTGCATCTGAGCACAAGAAGTTTCTGGAGTCTAATTTTAAAGGTTTTCAGGTCTTCTGGCTAGATAGCCTGTGTTTGCCCCTCTGGACCTGCTTTCAACTCTTCTCCGTCTGCTCCACGTCCCAGAAGTGTGACCTCTAGAAGTACTTCAGTGTGCTCGTCTGACTTTTGACTTCTGGTTTGGTTCAGCCTTGGCAGGAGGTTGGAGGGAAAGAAGTTGGGGTGTTCACCTCCCCAGCTCTTTCCCTGCAGGCCACAGTGTTATAAATCATGATGAAACAACCAAATGCCTACTTTAGATTAGGACCTACTCACCCCTAGTTCCCAAAGATAAAGAAAAATCAGAGCCTTTTTGTTGTTTCTTTTAATGTTTTTGTTGTTAATTACTATGGAGAGTGACAAAAGTAAATGACATTATGAAAGTTTAAGAAATCTTATCTAGGTCTTATAATTAAGGGCTATAGTTCCGGACTCCTTTTTTAAGTCTTAACAAAGTCTTTGTGTTTACTTCATATTGAAAAAAATTATGAAGAATAATAATTCATTTCAAAGGTGGCTTCTATATATTTAACCCCAGTAATGGTACCACTCAGAATGGCCCAGCCAACATGGAAAATATGAATGGACATACATGGCATGGTTGGAATATTCAGTCTGGCCTTTTAACCACTAGTTTGAGGCTCCATAAAATCGATTCAGTGGAGACAGATATTGATCATGAAGACAGCTAATGCAAAGAGATCAACTCTGCCCATTTCTCCTCATTTTCCCAGCAGCTGCTCAAGGTCAGGGAACATGTCTGCTTCATTCTGTAGATCTTTATTAGGCCTAGGACAGGACTGTCCACAAAGGGAGCCCTTCCAGTTGCCCTTGAAAGAAGAGAAGATATTCAAGGATTCAGTGAGTTATTTTGACTAAAAGTAAACACAGCATCTTGAAATAGTGAATAGATAAACCGGACAGAAAAACATGCATGTGAGAAAGTGGGAGAGATGAGATTGCAGTTGTGGGTTGGGAACAGCCTGAGGAAGGCCTGGAAAACCAGGTCAGAGAGCTGGAACTCTGTAGAAAATGAAAAGGCATTAAAGGGAATTTCTGATGCATTTCTCTTCCTTATGCTGGAAGGAAGCTACAGGGAGCTTGAGAGGGAAGAGAGACAATATAGGAAAACTATCTTTTCTCAGTTCTCATCTGTCTCATGTAAATTTTGTAAGGGCAGGGAAGGTATGTTTTGTTCCCTGCTGCATCCCCAGAGCCCATTGCAGTGCCTGCATAAGGTGGGTCTTCTGGAAATGCCTGTCTTCCCTTCTCCTTTTCAGTTGTTTTTAGAAAACTATAGTAGGAAGAGCTAAACTATGAATGTATTTTTGATTTTATCCGAAATCAGGTGGCATTCTTTATTTTTCCACAGGGGTGCTCATAATCTTGATAGCACCTTCATCTGGTTATTATATTTTTCTGTTTTATTTACTCTTAAGGGAATGCATTTGAGGTAGTTTTGAATTTTTTATATTTAAGTTTGATATTAAATATTGTACTCATAATGCTATTTTGTGGCATAATGTAAAAACTCATTTTAAAAAAGGAAATAAATTTACTTTGTTTAAAGCTTAAGATATCACATATTTGTATTAATACATTTTGTATATATAGATATATTAATGTCTTGAGGTAGACTCCCAGGGGATTATTTCTGAAGTAAAACCCTCAGGGACATTTTGTGTGTTAAAAAATATAATTATAGTGCTAAACTATAAGCAAATGTTTTCTTTTCCAGTCTAACCAAGTATGGACCTCAGCTTATATATATATATATATATATATATATATTTTTTTTTTTTTGCGTTACACGGGCCTCTCACTGTTGTGGCCTCTCCCGTTGCAGAGCATAGGCTCCGGACGCGCAGGCTCAGCGGCTGTGGCTCATGGGCCTAGCCGCTCCACGGCATGTGGGATCTTCCTGGACCGGGGCACAAACCCGTGTCCCCTGCATTGGCAGGTGGACTCTCAACCACTGCGCCACCAGGGAAGCCCTATATTTTTCATTTTGTTTCAAGAAGTATTAGTTCAGTAAAAAACTCAAGGAATTAAGATACACAAAAACAGATTTTTTATTTTGTTACTAAAGCATCATTAAGACCAAAAATGACATGTATCTTAGTGATGATAATTTATCTATTCAAGCATTTTAGTCAGAGTGTTAGTTTCTGAAGAACTTCAAAATTATATAAAGTATAATTCATCTTAAAAACCATATTGAGAGCACTGTTTTTACCTGTCGTTTGCACTTTACTTGCCTGTCACTTACACTATTAACCCCACTGAGGCATATATGCAAAAATGCATTTTCCATATGACCATCTGGTACTATCACACTGACAATCACTTACCTGGTTACTACCATACTATGTGGTTGTCCCTTTTTTTCTTGAAAATTAGCTTGACGGGTTAATTTTCAAGGGTTAGCAATAACGGGCTGAATTACAAGTTACCACTAAAATAATAAGTCCTTATATGATGGAATCTCTTTTTCTTGCTGCAGAGTCTCTTTTTAATGGGTATCTTCTGCCTAGAATGCCTGTCCCCTTCTTTGTCTAGTTCAGTCCTGCTTTTCTATGTTGCCTGACACCCAGCAGGCATCAAAATATTTGTTCATCGAATGAGTACATTCAATAATTAGTGAGAGAGGAGGTTTTTAAGCCTGAGGATAGCAACAGAAAATAAGTTGGTATAAGTGTGTCCACTAATACTACACACCAGTTACATTCAGATAGAATAAAGTTGTCTGGAGGCTAAAGGGAGCTGGCATTGTTTATTTTCTCCAGGCTAAGGAAGATAGAATCCAGTAACTGCCAGGGACATGGTGGGGGGAAAAAAAACATAGCGGAGTAGAAGAGATATTGTGAAAAGATCAAAAGGATGTTTCTTTTACCTCTTCTTCCTGCTCCTGCTTATTGTGTTGACCACTGAAACTGGGCCCATGCATGGGATCTTGATAGAGGTGTCTGAGATGTTGTCTCATAGCCTAGTGGGAGTTTGTTGTTATTGATTTTGTGAATTTGCCTAATCAGATATCATTTATTCTGTAGTATATTTGCATAGGTGGTTGTTGAGAAATAATAAATGATTTATCTTTTGTTTAAAAATGATCTGGATCTTTTTTATCTTATTTTTCTTATTTATATATCTTATTTATATATGAATTCTGATCGTATATTGTGGAGGTTATCAGGCTTGTCACTGCAAATAACAGCAGTAATCTGGGACTGCAGAAAATATTCTTCGTGAGGATCTTAGTATTAAACCCAAAAATCTTAAAAAGAAGATAAATGACCCCTAGGATATTAGAAGAGACCCTCAGGTCCCCAGTGGGTGAGACATAACATGGCATCTGCTGTTTGGCTCTACACATAGTAGTTGCTTAAGAAATGGCGCTGTTTTTGTATTTCCAAGGGCTGAATTTTGGGCTATATAATTACAGCCTCAAAAATAATGTGGTGAATATTTGTAGATTTTTAAAAGAATGTTAACATTTCTATTTTTTATTTAAGGGAAGGAAATAAAAACAAACCCTATGACTTAATGTTTATTCTCCCCCAAAGCTAGGTTACTCTTTGGTTACACTGGACACTTTGGGGCTCTTTGTTAAATTACTACTTGGGCTCTTGGTTGGCAGAACAGCAGAGGGCTGTAATGCATCATTTTGAAAGAAACCAGAGCAACTCTTGACCTTGGGTTGTCAACAATTGTTTACTCTGTTTTTACTTGGCCACTGATGTCATTAGAAGCACATACTATCTTTTGAGTAAAAAGACAGTAATATTCATCTTGTTATATATTAATTTGTCCAGAAGATGTTAATTTATATTATAACCCAGATATTGAGAGAAGAGGATAAATCTGTGGAAATAAAAGTAGTATTTGAAATAAAATTTCTTAAATTCACTGATCCAGTTTGTCATTCTTATTTGAAATGATAAAAAGATACCTTAGGGAAGAATGCAGATTCTGACTAATGATTAAATCTGAAGGCATCATGGGACAAGGGAGTTTGAAACTCATATCATTTTATTATTGTCAATAGCAGTCACACAGACCGACAGGAACACCTAATAGATACCTCCTTCAATAAATTTATGAGCTAATCTGAATTAATCTTTATAAAATCCTGTGAGCCATCTATACCTGGACACTACACCAAGCAATCCATGAGAGGCCACATGGCTTTATCATAATTAGAAAAGAGAGTTGGAGCCTGATGTATTCTATGCAGTCATAAAAAAAGCCTCAATTGACTCTGCTGTGATTAAAACTCCGAGATATACAGAGAAAGAACAAAAAGCTCTATATTAGAATTCTCTGGCATGTTTAAGAATGAATTGAGTAGCTCAGACCTAAAGCTATCATACGGAACAGTGATTAGTCAAAACACAAATGTGAACAGGCCCCAGGCTGTTGTTAAAAAGAATAGGATAGTACCAACCCTGTGCTGAGGGGGTATGGGCACCTTGACTAAATTATGAGGCAGGCAAAATGTGAGACTCAGTTTCCTTGTCTCCAGAATAAGGCTTTTGGATTTAGATGATCTGATAAGTATCTTTTAGGTTTAAAATGTCATGAGGCTATAATTCTGAAATTTAGGGATTCTCCGTTTTCTTGGGCTCTAAGCTGTCTTTGGGGCCCCCCTTCATCTATGAGAGGTCAGCCTTTTCTCCCCATCTCACACCTTACTAAGGGGCTTCACCCAGATCTGTCTCTCACCCAGTTCTGGATGTTTTCATCTCCTTTGTACTCTCTCCTCATGGATTCTTCTTCAGGACCTCCTAGGCCAGCAACCTGATTTGTTCAAAGGATGATTTTAATATGTTACCTCTTCCATAAGATATCTGCACTTACAGAGGGATATATGCATAGTTCCCTTTCTTATTTCCTTTAGCCCTTTCAGCATTAAAATTAGGCAGTGAGGTTGAATCCTATAGTCCCAGGGAAGGAAGGATACGAAAAAGCACAGAGAGAGAGAAAGACTTCATTGAGTTTCTGTCAAGATTTTTTTTTTTAACATCTTTATTGGAGTATAATTGCTTTACAATGGTGTGTTAGTTTCTGCTTTATAACAAAGTGAATCAGTTATACATATGTTCCCATATCTCTTCTCTCTTGCGTCTCCCTCCCTCCCACCCTCCCTATCCCACCCTTCTAGGTGGTCACAAAGCACCAAGCTGATCTCCCTGTGCTATGCGGCTGCTTCCCACTAGCTATCTATTTTAAGTTTGGTAGTGTATATATGTCCATGCCACTCTCTCATTTTGTCCCAGCTTACCCTTCCCCCTCCCCATATCCTCAAGTTCATTCTCTAGTAGGTCTGTGTCTTTATTCCCATCTTGCCCCTAGGTTCTTCATGACTCTGTCAAGATTTAAAACAACAACAATAACACCAGAGGCAATAGATACAAAATTCCTGGATTTTAATAGTAGGTGCTAGGTTCTGCTTCTGGTAATGGCTTAGAAGCTCCTGTCAGAATAACCCTTCCACAAATAACTATAAACACTGCATAAAATGGAAAACACAACCATCTGAAGGCATTAAAGAGCAAACCAAAGTAGGCATATTTGTATGTATTTTATATGGACATTTAGAGTAAGGGAGCAGCACTGGGTGGGTTTCCAGTTTCTTATAGATTTTAGCCTGGCGGTAAATCCCAGCTGGCACACTAGGAAACCAAACCATAGAGAGTTAAAACCTATACTGAGTATAGGATTTGAGGTGACCATAGCAGCTGAAAAGTAAGGGAGGAATGCAGGAAAAGAGAGAGCCACAGAGAGGGAGCCCCAAATTCTTTGTACAATTGCCCAAATATCTAGATGGGCCCTGAATGACACATATGCATGATGACTCTAAGCTTCCCAGCAAAGGCTAAATAAGAGAGCTGAGCTGAGATTTCAGAGTTTCGAGTTTGAGTTCAGCCTAGGTAACTTTTTGCCAAAACAAACAAAAATAAATCTCTGGAGAAACGTAACAGAATCCAGAGTCTCTATAATTTATCATTTATCATGTCCAGGTGAATTCAAAATTACTAGACATGAAGAAACAAGAAAATGTGACCCATACAGAACTGACCCCAAGGTAGCTAGATGTTGGATTTAGCAAACAAATATTTTAAAGTAGTGATTATAACCTTGAAAAGGATATAAAGGAAGATACTTCTATAGTAAATAAGGATAGCTCAGCAAATAAATTGAAATTACAAAAAAGAACAGGATATAAATTTTAGAACTCACAAATATAATACCTGAAATAAAAATTCACTGAATGGGCTTAATAGTTGATTAAAAATGACAGAAGTAAAAGTCAATGAACTTTAGGATAGAGCAATAGAAATGATCTAATCTGAAGGACAGAGAGAAAAAGATTAAAAAAAAAGGAGCAGAGACTCACAGATCTGTAGGGCAATATTAAATTAGGTTGAAAATAAATGAATGGAAAAAGATATACCATGTGAACTATAACCATAAGAAAGCTGAGTAAACTGTTTTAATATCAGATAAATTAGGCTTTGAGACAAAGGTTATTATAAGAGATAAAGGGGATTCCATAGTGTTAAAAAGGTTAATACATGAGAAAAATGTAACAGTCATAAATAAGTGTGTACCTAATAGCAGAACTTCAAAGTACATGAAGCAAAACTGGACAGAATTAAAGGTAATAGGAAACACCAGGGATTTGAGAGTTTTCTAGAAAATAGGGGGGATGCAAGATGTGGATATTTATAGGGAGATGCCCAGAACATGAAGATTTGTGCCTTATTTCCGAAAGCACGGTGCAGGAAGATGGAAAGCAAAGGATGAAGAAGTGGGTAAGCCTGGGGCAGCCTCACTTAGTCCTTATGTTCAGATTTTCTGAACCTGCAGGGCCATGCAAAAGTGCTGAGAGGACTGGTAGGCTAAAAGAGGGCCTGGGTCTGAATGAGGAAAATTCAGAATGTGCTGCCTTTGAGGCTGGATTGGAGTTGAGGCAGGAATTGAACACATTATTTATCAGACGCCAGTGCGTGATGCCCTGTGACCAGGTGGGGTGAGCTGTACCATAGATGCTAGTGGACCAGATGTCTTTCTTCAGCTGCCAAGATTTCTTGTAACCCCCTTGGGAAATTATGTTGTCATCAGAGGAGAAGGAAGATGGAGGGGAGTGGGAGAATCTTGAATTGATGTAATATTTACCCAGTGAGACAGTTATAAATCAAAAGTGGCAAGACTAAGGGATTAAAAACGTTTTTTAATTTTGAAATTGAACAGTGTATAAAAGTGCATAAAATATATATGTACAGATTACCAAATCATCCAGATTAAGAAATAGGACATTGCTGGTACTTGAGAATCTTTTAGTATGTTCATTCATGGTCACAGCCCCTTCCTTCTTCTTAATGGTAACCACTACGTTGATGATTGGTTGTTGTTTCTTTTTTTTTTTTTGAATAATTTTACTACCTACCATAAGAGCAATCGTGCCATAATTATTCTTGTACAGGGGCCACGGTTACATATGCACACATTTCTTTAGGACAGATAACTAGGAATGGCATTGCTGGATCACAGGATATGAATACCTTTGCCTTTACTGAATATTATCACACTCTTTTCCAAATGGTTCTACCAGTTTTCATGCCCTGTAGTGTATGCAGATTTCTGTTGTTTCACATCATTGACAACTCCTTCTTTTTGGTATGTCAGACTTCAGTGTTTTTTTTGCCAACAATGCTTACAGTATTTTGCAGTCTTCATTCTCAGATGGTGACTTTCCTTTCCATTTCTCTGAGAAAATACAATAATCAGAATAGATATGCCACATTCCCATCACTACTTCTACCTGCCTACCTGCGTCAGTGCCCCTGTAGTCTGCCTTTCCTCCCATTATTATGGAGGAACTGTCTGTAATATTAGCTGTGGCAATCATCCCACTTGTGCCCTAGATCCCATCTTTTATATCTACTCAAGGACATTGCTCCACTGTTTCTGTCCTCTTTCTTCTGCATCATCATTTCCCTTTCCGCTACTGGATTGTTTGCATTAGTGTACAGACCAGCAACTGTTTCTCCCAACTTAAAACAACAACAACAATAAAATAATGGTAGTTAATACCACTGCCAGCAACTGCTCCATTATTTGTGCTTTCCTTTACAGAACTTCTAAAGAGTTGTTTCTTCTTTCTGTCTCCAATTCCTCACTTCCCATTCTCCCTTAAACTCAATCAGATCAAGCTTTCTCCCTTAATATTCCCCAGAACTGCTCTTGTCAGTCACCAGTGACTGCCATATTGCTAACTTCAGTGGTCACTTCTCAGTCCTTATCTTACTTGATCAGTCAGCAGTATTTGACATCACTCTTTCTTTAATTTTCCGGGATACTTCATTATTCTTTCTTGGTCATCTTTGCTGGTTCCTCTTCATCATTCTGATCTCTTAACACTGGATACTCTATACCTCAGTCCTTAGATCTCTCCTTTATGTTTTCCTGCTCCATTGATAAACTTATCCAGTCTCATGGTTTTAAGTAGTATAATTAAGCTTGCAGCTCCTAAATTATATTTCCTTTCTGGACCTGTGCGGGGAACTCCAGATTTGTGTATTCAATTGCTTACTTGACAGATTTACTTGGATGTCTAATAAATACCTTAACATGCCTGAAACCAAACTCTTGATTTTTCCTAGGGCTGCTATATATTTGTTTTATGCAGATTAGAAAAAAGACTTATCTTTCTCTAGACAGAAGCTCCCTGTGTAGGGTGCACAGCTTTGGCTTCCCTTTTTTTTTTTTTTGTTTCAACTTTCCTTAACTTCCTATAGTCTTCTTTTCAGTTAATAGCAGCTCCATCTTTCTTGTTGTTTTAGTCAAATATTTTTGAGTTATCCTTGACTTTGTTCTTCTTTCCAACCATGCCCAATTAACCAGTAAGCCCTGGTGGATATACTAAGTTGGATAAGAGGGAAGAGAATCCTAGCTAAGGAATAGCAGAAAGACAGGGAGGCCAAAGAGCTTGAAACACATTTGAGGTAGCTCTCCAGCCTTGCTAACACTTCAGCTTTGCCACTGGAAATGTCTTCCTTTCTACCTTTCATAGCGCAGCTCATCTTTTGCAGCTCAGCTCAAATAGGATCTACTTTGCAGAAATTTCTTTAACACTGTTTTTAACACCAAACTATTCTTTTTACTACTTAGCATTGTTTGTGTCAGTTTTGTTTTGCCTTGGTTTCCTTATCTGTGTGTAGAATGCAGATATTAATATTACCCAACTCATAGAGTTTTATGAGATTAAATTAATAGTTGTAAAGTGCATTGAACAGTGCCTGGCACACAGTTAATACAAAAAAAAGTTAGCTCTTTTGATAAGGCTGATGATGTCACTGTCTTCCTAGTAGATTGTGTGTCTCTGAGGGGTCAGTGGAGTTATCTGAGTCATCTTTGTTTTTTTTTTTTTTTAACATCCTTATTGGAGTATAATTGCTTTACAATGGTGTTTGCTTTATAACAAAGTGAATCCGTTATACATATACATATATCCCCATAAGTCTTCCCTCTTGCATCTCCCTCCCTCCCACCCTCCTTATTCCACCCCTCTAGGTGGTCACAAAACACCTAGCTGATCTCCCTGTGCTATGTGGCTGCTTCCCACTAGCTATCTATTTTACATTTGGTAGTGTATATATGTCCATGCCACTCTCTCACTTTGTCCCAACTTACCCGTCCCCCTCCTTGTATCCTCAAGTACGTTCTCTAGTAGGTCTGCGTCTTTATTCCCATCTTGCCTCTAGGTTCTTCATGACCATTTCATTTTTGTTTTTTAGATTCCATATATATGTATTACTGTACGGTATTTGTTTTTCTCTTTCTGACTTACTTCACTCTGTATGACAGATTCTAGGTCCATCCACCTCACTACAGATAACTCAATTTCATTTCTTTTTATGGCTGAGGAATATTCCATTGTATATAGGTGCCACATCTTCTTTATCCATTCATCTGTTGATGGACACCTAGGTTGCTTCCATGTTATTGTAAATAGAGCTGCAATGAACATTGTGGTGCATGACTCTTTTTGAATTATGGTTTTCTCAGGGTATATGCCCAGTAGTGGGATTGCTAGGTGGTATGGGAGTTTTATTTTTAGTTTTTCAAGGAACCTCCATACTGTTCTCCATAGTGGCTGTTATCAATTTACAGTCCCACCAACAGTGCAAGAGGGTTCCCTTTTCTCCACACCCTCTCCAGCATTTGTTGTTTGTAGATTTTCTGATGATGGCCATTTTGACTGGTGTGAGATGATATCTCATTGTAGTTTTGATTGGCATTTCTCTAATAATTAATGATGTTGAGCATCCTTTCATGTGTTTGTTGGCAGTCTGTATATCTTCTTTGGAGAAATGTCTGTTCAGGTCTTCTGCCAAGTTTTGGATTGGGTTGTTTGTGTTTTTGATATTGAGCTGCATGAGCTGCTTATATATTCTGGAGATTAATCCTTTGTCAGTTGCTTCATTTGCAAATATTTTCTCCCATTCTGAGGGTTGTCTTTTAGTCTTGTTTATGGTTTCCTTTACTGTGCAAAAGCGTTTAAGTTTCATTAGGTCCTGTTTGTTTATTTTTGTTTTTATTTCCATTTTTCTAAGAGGTGGGTCAAAAAGGATCTTGCTGTTGTTTATGTCATAAGTGTTCTGCCTACATTTTCCACTAACAGTTTGATAGTGTCTGGCCTTACATTTAGGTCTTTAATCCATTTTGAGTTTATTTCTGTGTATGGTGTTAGGGAGTGTTCTAATTTCATTCCTTTACATGTAGCTGTCCAGTTTTCCCAGCACCACTTATTGAAGAGGATGTCTTTTCTCCACTGTATATTCTTGCCTCCATTATCAAAGACAAGGTGACCGTATGTGCGTGGGTTTATCGCTGGGCTTTCTATCCTGTTCCATTGATCTATATTTCTGTTTTTGTGTCAGTACCATACTGTCTTGATTACTGTAGCTTTGTAGTATAGTCTGAAGTCAGGGAGCCTGATTCCTCCAGCTCCGTTTTTCTTTCACAAGATTGCTTTGCCTATTCGGGGTCTTTTGTGTTTCCATACAAATTGTGAAATTTTTTGTTCTAGTTCTGTAAAAAATGCCGTTGTTAGTTTGATAGGATTGTATTGAATCTGTAGGTTGCTTTGGGTAGTATAGTCATTTTCACAATGTAGATTCTTCCAATCGAAGAACATGGTATATCTCTCCATCCATTTGTATCATCTTTAATTTCTTTCATCAGTGTCTTATAGTTTTCTGCATACAGGTCTTTTGTCTCCTTAGGTAGGTTATTCCTAGGTATTTTATTCTTCTTGTTGCAGTGGTAAATATGAGTGTTTGCTTATTTTCACTCTCAGATTTTTCATCATTAGTGAATAGGAATGCAAGAGATTTCTGTGCATAAATTTTGTATCGTGCTACTTTACCAAATTCATTGATTAGCTCTAATAGTTTTCTGGTAGCATCTTTAGGATTCTGTAACTATAGTGTCATGTCATCTGCAAACAGTGACAGCTTTACTTCTTCTTTTTCGATTTGGATTCCTTTTATTTCTTTTTCTTCTCTGATTGCTGTGGCTAAAACTTCCAAAACTATGTTGAATAATAGTGGTGAGAGTGGGCAACCTTGTCTTGTTCCTGATCTTAGTGGAAATGGTTTCAGTTTTTCATCATTGAGGACGATGTTGGCTGTGGGTTTGTCATATATGGCCTTTATTATGTTGAGGAAAGTTCCCTCTATGCCTACTTTCTGGAGGGTTTTTATCATAAATGGGTGTTGAATTTTGTTGAAAGCTTTCTCTGCATCTATTGAGATGACCATATGGTTTTTCTCCAATTTGTTAATATGGTGTATCACATTGATTGATTTGCATATACTAAGAATCCTTGCATTCCTGGAATAAACCCCACTGGATCATGGTGTATGATACTTTTAATATGCTGTTGGATTCTGTTTGCTAGTATTTTGTTCAGGATTTTTGCATCTGTGTTCATCAGTGATATTGGCCTGTAGTTTTCTTTCTTTGTGAACATCTTTGGTTTTGGTATCAGGGTGATGGTGGCCTCATAGAATGAGTTTGGGAGTGTTCCTTCCTCTGCTGTAGTTTGGAAAAGTTTGAGAAGAATAGGTGTTAGCTCTTCTCTAAATGTTTGATAGAATTCGCCTTTGAAGCCATCAGGTCCTGGGCTTTTGTTTGTTGGAAGATTTTTAATCACAGTTTCAATTTCAGTACTTTTGATTGGTCTGTTCATATTTTCAATTTTTCCTGGTTCAGTCTTGGCAGGTTGTGCATTTCTAAGAATTTGTCCAGTCCTTCCAGGTTGTCCATTTTATTGGCATATAGCTGCTTGTAGTAATCTCTCATGATCCTTTGTATCTCGGCAGTTGTTACTTCTCCTTTTTCATTTCTAATTCTATTGATTTTAGTCTTCTCCCTTTTTTTCTTGATGAGTCTGCCTAGTGGTTTATCAATTTTGTTTGTCTTCTCAAAGAACCAGCTTTTAGTTTTATTCATCTTTGCTATCATTTCCTTCATTCCTTTTTCATTTATTTCTGATCTTTATGATTTCTTTCCTTCTGCTAACTTTGGTTTTTTTTTTTTTTTTTCTCTAATTGCTTTAGATGTAAGTTTAGGTTGTTTATTTGAGATGTTTCTTGTTTCTTAAGGTAGGATTGTTTTGCTATAAACTTCCCTCTTAGAAGTGCTTTTGCTGCATCCCATAGGTTTTGGGTTGTTGTGTTTTCATTGTCATTTGTTTGTAGGTATTTTTTGATTTCTTCTTTGATTTCTTCAGTGATCTCTTGGTTATTAAGTAGTGTATTGTTTAGCCTCCATGTGTTTGTATTTTTTACAGATTTTTTCCTGTAATTGATATCGTGTCTTATAGCATTATGGTCAGAGAAGATACTTGATACGATTTCAATTTTCTTAAATTTACCAAGGGTTGACTTGTGACCCAAGATATGATGTATCCTGGAGAATGTTCCATGAGCACTTGAGAAGAGAGTGTATAATGTTGTTTTTGGATGGAATGTCCTATAAATATCAATTAAGTTCATCTTGTTTAATGTATCATTTAAAGCTTGTGTTTCCTTGTTTATTTTCATTTTGGATGATCTGTCCATTGGTGAAAGTGGGGTGTTAAAGTTCCCTACTATGATTGTGTTACTGTCGATTTCCCCTTTTATGGCTGTTAGCAGTTGCCTTATGTATTGAGGTGCTCCTATGTTGGGTGCATAAATATTTACAATTGTTGTATCTTCTTGGATTGATCCCTTGATCATTATGTAGTGTCCTTCTTTGTCTCTTCTAATAGTCTTTATTTTAAAGTCTATTTTGTCTGATATGAGAATTGCTACTCCAGCTTTCTTTTGGTTTCCATTTGCATGGAATATCTTTTTCCATCTGCTCACTTTCAGTCTCTATGTGTCCCTAGGTCTGAAGTGGGCCTCCTGTAGACAGCATATGTATGGGTCTTGTTTTTGTATCCATTCAGCCAGTCTGTGTCTTTTGGTTGCAGTATTTAATCCATTTACATTTAAGGTAATTATCAATTTGTATGTTCCCATTACCATTTTCTTAATTGTTTTGGGTTTGTTATTGTAGTACTTTTCCTTCTCTTGTGTTTCCTGCCTAGAGAAGTTCCTTTAGCATTTGTTGTACAGCTGGTTTGGTGGTCCTGAATTCTCTTAGCTTTTGCTTGTCTGTAAAGGTTTTACTTTCTCCGTCAAATCTGAACGAGTTCCTTGCTGGGTAGAGTAATCCTGGTTGTAAGTTTTTCCCCTTCATCACTTTAAATATGTCCTTCCACTCCCTTCTGGCTTGCAGAGTTTCTGCTGAAAGATCAGCTGTTAACCTTATGGGGATTCCCTTGTGTGTTATTTGTTGCTTTTCCCTTGCTGCCTTTAATATTTTTTCTTTGTATTTAATTTTTGATAGTTTTATTAATATGTGTCTTGGCGTGTTTCTCCTTGGATTTATCCTGTATGGGACTCTCTGTGCTTCCTGGACTTGATTAACTATTACCTTTCCTATGTTAGGGAAGTTTTCACCTATAATCTGTTCAAATATTTCCTCAGTCCCTTTCTTTTTCTCTTCTTCTTCTGGAACCCCTATAATTCAAATGTTGGTGCGTTTAATGTTGTCCCAGAGATCTCTGAGACTGTCCTCAATTATTTTCATTCTTTTGTCTTTATTCTGCTCTGCAGTAGTTATTTCCACTATTTTATCTTCCAGGTCACTTATCTGTTCTTCTGCCTCAGTTATTCTGCTATTGATCCCTTGTAGAGAATTTTTAATTCAATTTATTGTGTTGTCCATCTCTGTTTTCTTGGTCTTTAGTGCTTCTAGGTCCTTGTTAAGCATTTCTTGTATTTTCTCCATCCTATTTCCAAGATTTTGGATCATCTTTACTATCATTATTCTGAATTATTTTTTAGGTAGACTGCCTATTTCCTCTTCATTTGTTAGGTCTTGTGTGTTTTTACCTTGCTCCTTCATCTGCTGTGTGTTTCTCTGTCTTCTCATTTTGCTTAACTTACTGTGTTTGGGGTCTCCTTTTTGCAGGCTGCAGGTTCATAATTCCTGTTGTTTTTGGTGTCTGCCCCCAGTGGCTAAGGTTGGTTCAGTGGGTTGTGTAGGCTTCCTGGTGGAGGGGACTAGTGCCTGTGTTCTGGTGGATGAGGCCGGATCTTGTCTTTCTGGTGGGTAGGTCCACGTCTGGTGGTGTGTTTTGGGGTGTCTGTGGCCTTATTATGATTTTAGGCAGCCTCTCTGCTAATGGGTGGGGTTGTGTTTCTGTCTTGCTTGTTGTTTGGCATAGGGTAGGGTGTCCAGCACTGTAGCTTACTTGTCGTTGAGTGGAGGTGGGTCTTGGCGTTGAGATGGAGATCTCTGGTTGATTTTCACCGTTTGATATTACATAGAGCTGGGAGGTCTCCTGTGAACCAATGCCCTGATCTTGGCTCTCCCACCTTGGAGGCACAGCCCTGATGCCTGGCTGGAGCACCAAAAGCCTGTCATCCACATGGCTTGGAATAAAAGTGAGAAAAAAAGAAAAAGAAAGAAGGTAAAATATAATAAAATAAAATAAGGTTATAATAAAAAATAAAAAAAATTATTAAAAATATTTTAAAAAGTAATTTAAAAAAAAGAAAGCAGAGAGCAACCAAACCAAAAACCAAATCCACCAATGATAACAAGCGCTAAAAACTATACTAAAAAAAAAACAGCAAGAAAAACGAACAAAAAAAATGGACAGACAAATGGTAAAAAATGGACAGACAAATGGTAAAAGCAAAGCTATACAGACAGAATCACACACAGAAGCATACACATACACACTCACAAAAAGAGAAAAATGGAAAAAGAAATACATATCGTTTCTCCCAAAGTCTGCCTCCTCAATTTGGGATGATTCGTTGTCTTTTCAGGTGTTCCACAGATGCAGGGTACATCAAGTTGATTGTGGAGATTTAATCCACTGCTCCTGAGGCTGCTGGGAGGGATTTCCCTTCTGTTCTTGTTCACACAGCTCCTGGGGTTCACCTTTGAATTTGGCCCCCGCCTCTGTGTGGGCGTCTGTTCTTTGCTCAGACAGGACGGGGTTTAAGGAGCCGCTGCTTCAGGGACTCTGGCTCACTCAGACTGGAGGGGTACGGATGGGGGGCGAGCCTGCATCGGCAGAGGCCGGTGTGACGTTGCACCAGCCTGAGGTGTCGTGTGTTCTCCCGAGGAAGTTGTCCCTGGATCCCGGGACCCTTGCAGTGGTGGGCTGCACAGGCTCCCGGGAGGGGAGGTGTGGAGAGTGACCTGTGCTCGCACACAGGCTTCTTGGTGGCAGCAGCAGCAGCCTTAGCGTCTCATGCCCGTCTCTGGGGTCTGCGCTGATAGCCGCGGCTCGCGCCCGTCTCTGGAGCTCCTTTAAGCAGCGGTCTTAATCCCTTCTCCTCAGGCACCAGGAAACAAGAGAGGCAAGGAAAAGTCTCTTGTCTCTTCGGCAGCTCCAACCTTTTCCCGGACTCCCTCGCGGCTAGCCATGGCGCAGTAGCCCCCTTCAGGCTATGTTCACGCAGCCAACCCCAGTCCTCTCCCTGGGATCCGACCGAATCCCGAGCCTCAGCTCCCAGCCCTCGCCCTCCCCTGCGGGTGAGCAGACAAGCTTCTTGGGCTGGCACCGATCCTCTGTGCGGGAATCTCTCTGCTTTGCCCTCCGCACCCTGTTGCTGTGCTCTCCTCCTCGACTCCGAAGCTTCCACCCTCCGCCACCTGCAGTCTCCGCCCGCGAAGGATCTTCCTAGTGTGTGGAAACCTTTCCTCCTTCACGGCTCCCTCCCAGAGGAGCAGGTCCTGTCCCTATTCTTTTGTCTCTGTTTTTCCTTTTTTCTTTTGCCCTACCCAGGTACGTGGGGAGTTTCTTGACTTTTGGGAAGTCTGAGGTCTTATGCCAGCGTTCAGTAGGTCTTCTGTAGGAGTTGTTCCACATGTAGATGTATTTCTGATGTATTTGTGGGGAGGAAGGTGATCTCCACGTCTTACTCTTCCGCCATCTTGAAGCTCCCCTCTCTGAGTCATCTTTGGATGCCCAGAACTTTTCGGCTTGAATTTATTAATTTTATGTAAAAATCTTATAAATGCCCATGTTTATACATGTTGGGAAAAACCCTTTTTCAGACTACCCTAGACAGATTACATTCTGTAATACACTTTTTAGCATGAAGAAAAGTACCCAATATTTTGAGTCCAAGTGCCTAAAAAGTTACGTAATATTTTCTCTGATGAGGTAGTGCTTCGCAGTTAGCCTGGAGAACAGCTGTGGTCCTTGTTTATGGACCACACAGATACAATTTCCTAGTATCTGTGGGGAACTGGTTCCAAGCCCCCTGTGGATACTGAAATCTGAGGATGCTCCATTATGTGAAATGGCATACTACAGTCAGCCCTCCAGATCTGCGGATTCTGAACCTAGGGATTCAACCAACCAGAATTCCATCTGTGGTTGGTTGAATCTGTGGATGTGAATATCCAGCATTTAACATAGTGCTAAGCACAGAGTAGATGATCGGTAAGTGTTTATTGAAGAGCTGGATTCATAGTATTGGGCATGCAGGTGTTGTTGGATAGACATATATATATATGGAGGCAGCAGTGGTGCATTGGAAAAAGGGCTGCAATTAGATTTTATGGCAAAGCTCTGGCCCAGACTACACCAACTGCATGACCTTGGGCAAGCGACTTAACCTTCTGAACTTTAGTTTCTTCAGCTGAAATTAGAGATAATATATCTCAGGGTAACGTTTTAAGGACCACTTGAGATAATGTATATGAAAGTACTTGGTAATCTATAGCTCATGATGCAAATTAAGTTTGTTTGGTATTGAGGTTTGTAATTCAAAGTATACCTAGTGTAATTACAAAGCAGTGAGAGTTACTGTAAATTGTATAAGAAAATCAGTCCTGTCATTTAAAACTTACCTTTGTTATATAATGTATATGGATCTCTTTACTCTTTGTGTGGAAAGGTGACGCATGGCTTACAAGTACTTTTCACACATATAATGGAGGCTGTGAGAACGTTTCCACACTCTGCTCCCAGAAGGTTAGTTTCTGGCTTGCTTGAGTAGTCATAACTGAAGTCTGTTGTTCTTTGCAACATGGCTTCTTAGTTTTCTTCTACCTTAGAGAATCAATTTGTGAAAGATTACGTAGGCTGAGCACAATCAGACGTTATTTTGAAAGTCATTTGTAGATTAAAATTAAAAAAATCCAATTATTAATCAGTGAGAATATAGATTTTTTTCAAAATAAATTGCTAGGTGAACAAATCCACACAAAATCCTTGACACTTGAATAGCTTTCTCTTAGGTGCGTTTTTATCAGGCAGTTTATGTACAGTGATGAGTGGTCAGCTTGAAATCTTAGTCAGATAGAACCCATATCCCCCACATTCCTCACTGCTGTGGGCTGGTCTGCCTGCACTGGTGTTTTTCAGCAAATCTCAACTCTTAGGTATAGTGCAGTCCTTGAGCCAAGAGGGGCTGCTCAGACAAACTTTGTTCTTGCTCGTGCAGCTGTGTCTTATCCCATTTGTTAAGGGTTTCTTCCATGTCTCCCCACAAAGGTAAATAAAGAACTGTTTTAGTATTCTGCTGTTACCCTTTAAACCTGGCCACTTTGAAACATAATAAGCCTAGTGTCTATGTTGTAGTATTGATTACATTTCAGGCCCTGGGTATTGGTAATCTGTCTCATCATTTAGTGCTTAGAAACATTGATGAAACTGCTCGAGGAGCCATGTGCGTCATCAGTGGCAGTTGCAGATCTCACAATCGTACTGAAGCTTATATGTTATTGGTTTTTTCTGAAGGATGTGACCCAAACATGACTACCTTGCAACTATTTAAGATATTTTATTGCTTTTAAACTTATTTTGAGACTAACTGTAGTTATGGCAGTTTCAAGAACATTTTAGTGGTGTTAGAGTGACTCTCAGTTGAGATTCATTCATTTCTTTGTTTCACCCAGAAAGAGTTATATAGAAGAGTCTCTGCTTATTCTATGTAAGTAGGAAAATGATATCTGATATGATCGAATATGAAGTTTTGTATTTTAAAAATTTAGCCCAAGTTCTCATACACTCTGGATAATTCAAATTTGTGATTGGAAAAAACATGATATCCAATTTCTATTTATAAAGTCAGGTGACTCTTTAGTTTCTGTTGTGTGTGTGTGTGTGTGTGTGTGTGTGTTTACATTCCTTTTCTTGGGGCAGTGAAGACCACTGACTCAGAAGAGGAAAGTCAGGAGTCAGCAAGGAAAACCCTTAGCTTATCTTTCCAAATTTTATCCCAACACAAGTGGGAGGTATTGCTTGCAGTGCCATTGGCTACAAAGGATATCCTGTAAGTCTTCCTGTAGGAAGTGGCAATTTAACTTAAGTTTTGAAAGATGAGTGAGAATTAACTGGATCCAGAAGGTGGAGGGTGATACTGCTGGCTGGGGGGGTAGTGTATAGAAACATGGCATGAAATATCACATGTAATTGGGGAGTTGTTTTTGGACTGGTGGGATCAAAAAGAAAATATAGGGGAGTGGTGGGAATGAGCCTAGACCCACATTGGGCAAAATAATTAAGTTGTTGCTGAAGTAATTGTCATCATGATCATCATTAACATCAGTCATCATCACCACCACCACCACTGCCTTACTCTCACACCCACCATTGTTGTTATCATCATCCTGGCAAGTAGCATACCAGGCTCAATTAAGGAAGTGGCAGAAAGGGAAATGTTGAGGCAGTCTAATCTGTAGGATTTGGAGACTGATTTGATGTGGGGTGACTTATGCGTAGATGGGTTGTTGTACTTGGGCTGCATGTGGGACAGCCAGTAGAGGTGTCAAGCAGGGATATGGGCATGCAGGACTGAAACTCAGCAGAGAGGTCTGGGATGCAGGCAGACTTTGGGAATCATATCTGAAGCCTTTCTTCTTGTATTTCTTTTTTTGCAAAGCATACAGGAGAGGAAATCAGGGAAGAGAGAGCAAACTATACTTTTAGGGGGCTTGAAAAAATGTTAATGTTGTGGAAAGGAAAAAGGGAAAGAAGAGAGTTCAGAAAGAGAACAAAAAGGACTAAAGGGGAATTGGGGAAAGTGTGAGTAGCAGAAAGAAAAAGAAAGTTCATTTATTCCTTTATTGAGTGCCTATTGTGTATAGTCACGTGCTAGACACTACAGAAACAGAAAGAGTGAATGACTGTGACACAGAAGGCTGTGCTGGGTGTTATGGGCAATGTACAATGAGTCTGAAAGAGTCCTTGTTTCCAAGGAATTCATAGTATATTAGTGAAGAGAGGCATATAAGCTACTAACAAATAATATGAGGGAAAATGAAATGGCATCATGGTAATAAATTATTCCTGAACGGAATTGGAGAAGGTTTCTTGGAGATGATAACATTTAGGCAGAATCTGGAGGCTTGAGTGGAATGTCTCTCAGGGAGAAAGAGAGGAAAGAACTTTCTGGGTTGGTGGTAGCACATGAGTGTTATCCACTAAATTGTGTTCCCACCAAATTCATATGTTGAAGCCCTAACCCCCGACGTGACTATATTTGAATATAGGGCCTTTAAGGAAGTAATTAAGGTCAACTGAGGTCAGAGGGTGGGACTTTTATAGGACAGGTGTCTTTATAAGAAATGAAAGAGACACTGGAGCTCTCTTTCTGTCCGTGTGCTCACAGAATAAATTCATTTGAGGGCACAGCAAGAAGGCAGTCATCTGCAAGCTGGGAAGAGAGCTCTCACAAGAATCTGAATTTTCTGACACCTTGATTTTGGACTTTTTGCCTCCAGAAAGTGAGAAAGTAAATTTCTGTTCTTTAAGCCACCCAGCCTATGGCATTTTGTTGTGGTGGCCTGAGTAGATTAATACAATGAGCAGCTCACAGAGTCACACAGTGTGTTTAAGGGAAGATGAGCAGCTATGTGAGTCTGGAGACAAGGCCATAGGAGGGGGTGTGGTGGGAGATGAGAGAGCTAAGTGCATTCTTTGAGTAACTGGATAACCTTGAAGGAAAATGTCCACTTGGCTTAATACTTCTTGGGTTATAAATACTGATCATGGAGTTCTGTGAGCAAAAGGAGCAGACATGGGAAAATTTGGGAGCTCCTTAAGAAGGTCAGAGCTAATAGTCAAAATAGATTTACATCACAAAGGCAGTTAGGGTAGCCACCCCTTATAATGAAGACCTGAAAAATTAAGAAGTAAAACATGAAGCATTTCCCACATTTCCTAATAGACAAAGTCTGTTGCTATATAGACATTAGATATGATATGTTTCATTTTGTGATTTTTGGCTCCTTGATTAGCAGTATTTGAAAATCAGCTTGAGGGTAACGGACACACCATCCAGGTGACTATATTCATTGATCTTGTTACTGTCAGTGAATGGAATGCTCACACAGGCAGCCTCACTGAACCCTTGTGAAAATGTTCCTTTTCCATCTTGTTGAACCTGTGAGTTTCAGTGTTGATACATTGGCTGATTAATGCTAGTCTGGGCCAAGTCAAAGTCATGTACAATGCAGCCAGCATTCCCTTGAATAATCAACTCTCATTTAGAAGGAAACGGAAAGTTGTTACAAATTAAACACTAAAGGGAAAGGGGGATGACATGTTTAATTGCTTGCTTTCTTGTCCCTTCTTAATGTGTGAGATGCCCTTATGAGAAGGGCTAGAGTAGACAGATTACGTGGAAACAGCCATTTCACTATCCTCTGTCTCATCCTTATGATAATATTCATTCCTCATTTTATTTTTAATGTATTCCCTGTTTGTTACAGTTTTTCAGCATCTGATTATACACAAGGAGTAACTGCCCCCCATATACCTGTCATTGGTTGGAAAGACAATTTTGAGTGAATTTTAATATGATTTAAAAAAAATTTATTTATTTATTTTTGGCTGCATTGGGTCTTCGTTGCTGCACGTGGGCTTTCTTTAGTTGCAGCGCGCAGGGGATACTCTTTGTTGCAGTGCTTGGGCTTTTCATTGCAGTGGCTTCTTTTGTTGTGGAGCACGGGCTCTAGGCACGCAGGTCAGTAGTTGTGGCTCGCAGGCTCTAGAGCACAGTCTCAGTAGTTGTGGCGCACGGACTTAGTTGCTCTGTGGCATGTGGGATCTTCCTGGGCCAGGGCTCAAACCTGTGTCCCCTGCATTGGCAGGTGGATGCTTAACCACTGTGTCACCAGGGAAGCCCTGCATAATTTTTTGAGAGAATAAATTTTGTTGTGTCACAGACTCAGAGAGTCCTTGATGACATGTTGACAGGTATTGGAAATGATGGGATTGGAGAGCTGATAGGTGACTCATGCATATGCATGTCTTCTGTGATTATACATAGTAATCTATCTGGGGTTATTTATGGTAGCATTGTCATAGCGACCAGTGAGCAGTAAACAAGGCTCTCAAAGCCACAGGGAGAGTTTTTACAGCCTCTGTGACCAACTATTTTTTATTCTTTTCTAAATTTTTATGAAGTATAAAAACTAGGAACTGTAAATCATTGCCTATTTTCTTATAAAATATATGGATTACACCTTTTTATTTGTGTGCTTAATAAAATTTCTGAACATAAAGATTATATGAATTATCTTAAAGATTTAAAAAATAATCATAACTTTTAATGCAAATTAGAATAAATCTTTTAAATTGATGGAAGATTGTATGCAAGGATACTGAAAGCTTAAGGAAAGAAAGTTTCATTCTCTATAGATGTAGATTAACAGCACTGACATTGACCATCCATTCATTTATTTATTCATTCATAGGTATCACGTGCTTGCTGTGGAAATCTCTGTGCTGTATGCTGGGGGTTATAGTAATGAATGAAACAGTCTCTGCTGTTACAGAGATTATATTGAAATGGGAAGGAGAGAAGCAGTAAACAATTGAAAAACAAGTGCTATTGAGAGAACAGTTGAGTGCTGGATAGAGGATAATGGGGATTGGGGTTGAGAAGAAGGGAAACCCATGTTGATAGAGAACTCAGAGAAAAGTTGGCAGCAGTGGTGGGGTAGTTTTTTAAACTCCCTGAATTTCCCCCATAAAAACAGAGCAATTAGGATAGCAAAACCAAAAACTCATTGGCAACATCTACCAAAAAATGAAGTAACGAAGTATCTCCACAAACCTCAGAAATAAAAAAGGATAAGGCCAAACCACAGACAGCAGCAAGACCAGAGTAGCATCAGCAGTTGTGTGTAATGAAGCAGAGGAGAGGTAATGGAACTTCAGGAAACAAATTACCAGTAGGTGTTCATCTCAAATAGAGGAGTCCCCAGTGACTATGGAAAGCCAAACTGAGAAACAGCAATGAAAACTGAGAGGAGGCTTTACTAGTTCCCAGTTCACACATGAGTATAAGGTGACCGTGTAAAATTGGATGGTGCTGGAATGGTCTGGGCCTGATGAACTCATAATACCAATCAACTAAATCTCTTCTAGGACAGAGCTCTCCCTCACCCCCACTCCACAGAGATAGCTGCTGGGAGTAGAATCTAAATTGAGAGGACAAGAATACTAGGGCAGAGGAGAGAAATGTCAGATAGAAAAGGGAGGAGGGAGCAGGGGTGGCATATCTCAGAAGATACACAGCCGTAGTTTTTAATACTTCATGCTAACAACAGAAGAAAGAACTGTAGAGAGTGAAGCTAGGGAAGTTTTCCTGGCCCATTCCTCCTATGAGCAACAAGATTGGACCATGATCACATTCCATATAAGTTATTATTATTAAAAAAAAATAGAGAAATAGAATAATACTCTTCCAGAAAAGAAAGAATGCCCACAAAACATGAAAAAGTTAACCTAGTATTTCAAAATGATTTTTAAAAATTAAGAAAATAATACAAACTATGATCAAACAGCATAAGTAGAATTGGGGGCGGGGAATTCTTTGGTTATTTAGGCAAAAAGACCAAGGCATTTATTAAGAAAAGAATGTCAGATTTATATAAAAATTTTTGATATCAACATTTTATGCCCGAAGATAATGGGGTAACATATTTGAATAAAATGTGAGCCAAGCATTTTATATCCAGTTAAATACTGACCTTCAAACATAAAATCCTCGGGAAAGCTCTATATAATAGAACTCTGGAAATATTGTTATTATAAACCTTCCCATAGAATCTACTAGAGAACAAGTTCAGATAACAAAAATGACTGGGTAAGAAATTGAGAGTGTTCTACGTACACTGCGTATTTGCCTGTAGAACTAAGTAAATAATGGACATAAGAGGGGCAATATATTATGTTTCGAAACATTACAATTGTTAAAAATGTCAGGAAAAGCAGAATATATGGTAAGCAGGGTAAACTTATTGGTAGCTTTATAGTTATTAACTGAGAATTAAAAAATATACTTCAAATTATTCTGGAAATGAAAGAGAGGAAGTAGAAGAAGAGGTTACTGCCTAATTTCAATATTCGTCCCACTAGTAAACAAATAGTATGCAAAGAAGGGACAGGGACTAAGGTTATTAGAAAAAGGCAGTGTGAAAGAAATAATTGAAACAAAAATACAAATCTTGGGCTTCCCTGGTGGCGCAGTGGTTAGGAGTCTGCCTGCCAAAGCAGGGGACATGGGTTTGAGCCCTGGTCCGGGAAGATCCCACATGCCATGGACTAACAAAGCCCGTGCGCCACAACTACTGAGCCTGCGCTCTAGAGCCCGCAAGCCACAACTGCTGAAGCCTGCGCGCCTAGAGCCGGTGCTCTGCCACAAGAGAAACCACAGCCACGAGAAGCCCACACACTGCAACAAAGAGTAGCCCTCGTTCACCACAGCTAGAGAAAGCCCATGTGCAGCAACGAAGACCCAGTGCAGGCAAAAATAAAAATAATTAAAATAAAATAAATAAAAAAAATACAAATCTTTCTAATACCAAAATCTGTATTTGTAAAAAAATACAGATCTTTCTAATTCCCCAACAATGCAAAATCCAAGTCTAAGATATGGTACCTCTAATTTAAAAAGCAAGTTTGATGATAAGCTTATTGAACTTGAGAGTCCCAATATAATGCTTTTATTTTAAACTTCAAAATCATGATGAAGAACGTAAAGTCTGATGATATGAAAAAGAACAGGCATTGTGGTTGAACAGGAGCCAGGGTTCCAGGCCTCATTTAATAGTTGTGTGACCTTGGACAAGTCATCCATTTTGAGTCTCAATTTCCTCATTTTTAATGGGAGCTTAATAATATCTATTCCAGCATACCTTTTCCAATGAGACTGTTGTAGGGAAGAAATGAAATGACGCATATGAAAGGGTAGTTACGCATGCCCAGGAGAAATAAACCTGAAGACAACATTCTGTGAGAGAGGTTATGCATCTGGTTCTATTCATTTTAGGTGCCAGAATCTTGGACTTCATTGTTTGGGAATCTGTATTAAAAAAGAATAGTTGTGTGTGGGGAGATCTTAGTTTGGATTTTACAAAGCCGACGAAAGGATTCGATGAGAATGATTGAATTCATGTTTTCTAATGAAACTACATACACTTGACTCTACATTAGCTAGATAAGTATAAATACAACACTATAGAGACTATACAGTGATCTTCTGGAAAACTTGGATTTTCTTCACACTAAGCAGCTGATAAGAACAACTCATCAGTGTGTTGAAGATGCTCAGGTCTGCTCTTTTAGCTGTTTGTTAACACCTGTGTTCCTTTCCTGGGATTTTTCAATTTGTTTTTTTCCCCCAGGAAATCATTTCTAATTGCATATTTTTCAGTCTCTGATGATGTGATTGATCAAAGGTCATTTTGGTGATTTAGGGACTCTGCTTTCCTCTCTGTAAAATGCTACTTTTCCAAGCTGTGGAAATGCAAGACGCCTGCAGGTTAGTGGGTCTGTAGAAAGGAAGCTGTTAACTAGAGAGGGCAGAAGGTATCTTGGTAAAGTGGATGACCTACTGTGTGCTTTCCTTATCCCACACGAAGGTGCGCCCTGGGTCTGCTGGTTCATGTGGCCTGCTGGGTGGGGGTCCTGCTAGTTTCCACATGCTCATATTTTTATGCCCTTCTGTATTAGTCACACATCTCCAGAGAAGCATAACCAATAGAATATATCAATATATATATGGGGAAATTTAATATAGGAATTGGCTCACATGGGTGTGGAAGCTGAGAAGTCCCATGATTTGTCATCTGCAAGGTGGAGAACCAGGAGAGCCAGTGGTATAATTCAGTCTGAGTTGCAAGGCCTGAGAATCAGGGGGCTGATGATGTAAGTCCCAGTGTAAGTCCAAAAGCCCAAGAACCTGGAACGCCAGTCTCAGGGTAGGAGAGGATGAATGTCTCAGCTCAAGCAGAGAAGGAGTGAATTCACCCTTCCTCAGCTTTTTTGTTTTATTTAGGCCCCCAACAGATTGGGTGATGACCACTCACACTGGAGAGAGGGCCATTTGCTTTACTCAGTTCAACAATTTAAATGCTAATCTCTTCTGGAAATGACCTCGCAGACACATCCAGAAATAACGTTTTACTAGGTATCTGGGCATCCTTTAGCCCCGTCAAGTTAACACATAAAATTAATCATTACACCTTCCAACCCAGGAAGCCACTTCATTACACCCTAATCCCTGCTTGGCAACAATACACTTGTCCTGTGGCTGCTCCATAACTCAGATTTGACTTTTAGGACTTAAGAGTAGGATTTCCCGTTGAGCCACAGGGCTTAGGGTTCTTCAACTTCTATTATAGAGTCCAGCCAAGGGTCCTTTCAAGCAGCAGACTTGGCCCTGATCTTCCAGAGTTGTCAGTACTGGGAACGGATTTAAAAAACAAATCTTTGCTTGACCCTTCCTATAGTTCTTTCTCTAACCTGAGTTCACTATCTTTCCTGCTCTGGGCTGTGTTCTCTGTGAGGTGAAAGCTCCTGTCAGTTTTCACTCAACATCATTTCTATAGAGTCTATCATGGTATAGAACAAATAAATGCATGTATAAATTGAGAGCATCAAAATTACAAAAAACCCTATAAACATAAATATATTAATATCACAGTTGTCAAACACAAATTGCCAATCATCAATCATTAGTTAATTAAATTGCTTATAGTGTCATGATTTAATAGAAAAAGTTCATGAAATCAGATGGGTTGAATTTAAATCTAAGCTCTGACTTAATTAATAGCTGAGTGACTTTTGGCGATTTATTTAGCTGTTTAAAACTTCAGATTTCTTAACTTTCAAGTGAAATGATACATGTAAGTGAATAGCACAGCATTGCCAAGTAATAATTTCTCAATAAGTTTTAGCTATAATTTTTATAATATATCAAACATAGCAAAGAAATACTTTATTTTTTTTTTGAAGAAAAGATAAAATACTGAGTGGCAAATTAGTGTGTGTGAAAATTGGCATAATCTTTCTAGAGAAAAAAGTGACGATATAAGCAAAAAACATTAAAATGTGCATATCCTTCAACCAAATATTTCTGTGTTTAGGAATTACTATAACAAAACAATCAGGCATTTTTATAAATATGTATGTCAAAGAATTTCTGCTGACATTTATAGTTATAAAAAAGGAAACAAGTATTCAGCACTAGGTGGATTTCTAGTTAAGTTTTTAAGACTACCATATAGAAATATGTATTTTAAAAAGGGAAAATACCCATAAAAGGCCAAGAGAAGCAGCAGATCACAAACCATTAAAAACAATATGGTACTGTGAATACCCAGATGGTCTAATAGTCCTTGTAAACTGAACATGTCTAAAACCAGACTCTTGATTCCCTTCAATGTATTCCTTTCCCAGCGTTCCCATTTCTGCAAATGACACTTTTTAGCTGATATCCTTTTTCTTCAGAGTACTTACACTACTATGTTATATATTTATATGTGTTTTTAATCTATCTCTATTACCAGTATGTTAATTTCATGGGAGCAGGCATCCTAACTGTCCTGGTCATAGTAGTATTGCTAATACCTAGAATAATGACAAGCACATAGCAGGCATTGATGTATGTTTGTTGATTTATTGCATGAATGACTATTTAAAATGCATTAAATAGAAAAGGATATGTGAAAGTGTTACCAGTGATTAACTCTCGGAGGCAGAATAATGGTGATATTTTAGAGCTCTTCTGTATTTTTCAATTTTCTCACTAGTTAGAAGAAAGTTATTAAAATTGGTATAGAAAGACTAATTTGTAAACTTACTGAATTTTAGAAAATCATGTACACTGTTGTTTTTAATGGTCAGGAAGAAAAGCAAAGAATGAAACTGTATAGTTTGCTATAATAGGACTGTATGATTAACATATCAACAGAAGATCATCAAAATAATCATAAAAATTGACAGCAAAGAGAATTATTTAGTTCAACTATCATCCCAGAGAAATAACTCCTCCTAAGATGGCAGTGTACTATCCTCGGAGAAGCCTTGCTTCATAAAAACTGGATCAGTACTCTTAAAACAAAATCACAGAGTATCTAATTTTAGGAAACTTTAGTTCCAGTTTCCTTCATTCAAGTTGCATTTATTTTTATCTTATAGTAAATTCAGTTTTTGTTTTTCTGAAAAACAGTTGATGGAATTCTTTATGAAATTGAAATTTCTGTTGTGTTGAATAAGCCAAACTTTGCAGATCTTATGTATACCCCACAAAGTATATAATATGCTTTTAAATTCTTTACCCCAAAGAGGTCTTTGCAGCTCTCTTGATATTACACCAAAAAAAACCCCCAAAACCAAAAGAACTTCTCAACCTGTTTTCTCTGTTTACATTGTTTTATACTGTATTATAAGTTCTTAGTAAGCTAACAAAGTATAATTTTGTTATTAACTTTGATCAAGTGCCATGCACATCTCTGTGCTTAAAAAATGTTGCTTTAGGGCTTCCCTGGTGGCGCAGTGGTTGAGAGTCCACCTGCCGATGCAGGGGATGCGGGTTCGTGCCCCAGTCCGGGAGGATCCCACATGCCGCGGAGCGGCTGGGCCGGTGAACCATGGCCGCTGAGCCTGTGCATCCGGAGCCTGTGCTCCACACGAGAGAGGCCATAGCAGTGAGAGGCCCGCGTACTGCAAAAAAAAAAAAAAAAAAAAAAAAAAGATGCTTTAAATAAATCTCAACACATGGAGAATGGGAAAGAGAGAATAATTTACAAGAAAGAGTGTAAAACAATTTTCTTTTCATAATACATTATTACTACATGGTATACCCTGGGGTACTAAATATGAAACAGCTTCGATGGTGCATGTTTGTTAAATCCAACAGATAATGGCATATGTCTAGCTGTAATAAAAAAAAGAACAATTCATTTCGATAGTGTCACTGAAGTAATATTACCTCCAGCATTAGAAACATGATGTTTCTCTGAGTATATGCAATTATTTTATAGGAATCAAACTACTGTTCATGGATGTTAATAAGATAGTTTCTATCACGTACCTTGTCTTTTTAATATTCAAGTAAAAGCCTTGTTAAAATGGCTGAAGACATGCATATTTAGTTATTAGTTAGCATTTGAAAGTACAGACAGTAGGTATTAGTGATAATGCTTTGGGACTAATTTAGATGCAATTATGGAATTTTTATTACTGTTCATTATTTTTCAAAACAGCACATTTAGTCAAATAGACACTAGTTATAAAACAATTTTAATAGGGCAAATACCAACATAGGCATTCCTGTCTTTATTCCACAATGAGTTATAGTGTTATTATGCTTCCAAAGGGAACTAAGAATTATTATAATTGTGACATGGATAATAACATGTCCTTAAAGCAAAACTCATGCAGCAGATTTGGTGTTTGCTTAGTCTTTCCCTCCCTCTCGCCCTCCCTCCCTCCCTCCCTCCCTCTCTTTCCTTTTTTCCTTCAATAACTATCTATGGAAGGCCTACTATCTGTTATATGCTAGGCTAGCTTCTGGGAATACAGTGGGAAATAAAACGTATATGGTCTCTGACCTTGCGGAGCTTACAAACTAGAAGAAGAAACAATTATTCATTGATTTAACACATGTTTATTGGGTAGCTACTATGCGCCAAACACTCGACAGCAGTAAAAACTACAGACAAGGGCAATGAGGTAGAAAGCACTTGGTATATTCCAGGACAGAAAGTGGGCAGACACAATCAGTGGGTTGGATTGGGCCAAAGTGGAAGAAGAAAAGAGGCTGTTGCAGTCATTGAGGTGAGAGATGATGATGGCTGCAACTAGGGCAGCGGCAGAGCAGCTGGAGAGAAGGGAACAAATGTAAGATCCACTGAGGTGGTATAATTGACACGATACTCAGAGGGTACCCTCAAAATATTAAGATCTTTAGCTTTGCTGATCCCTCAAAGTCTACTTAAAATCTGATTTTCTACAAAACTATCTCTGATGACTTACAGCTAAGAAAGACGATTATTCACCACATATGAGGTCAGCTTTATGTCCATTGTAATAGATGTATACTGGCTTTTATTGTTTTGCAATATTTCCTTTATCTACCAGCTTGTTAGCTTTTGAAACTTTATTTTATATAAATTAATAGTAATATATATAATGTGGATATAATATTACTATAATTAAAAAAATATATATTTAAACCCTTAAACCTAATAAACATGTCAGTGAACAATTAAGGGTTTGGTACAGGTGCTCTTTACCTGGGGATTTTTTAATAGGAAGTCAAGTTCCACTACATCCTGGCACTACTTTTAAAGAGATCATTTGTCAGGACACACATCGTATAAGAGGAATAGAACTGGGCTTCCTGAGTAAATCATTATGTTTCCTCTACAGGTTTTATCCTGTAAGTCTTTTATTTGGAACTTGGATAAGCCATCAGATATTCCTAACATAGTACAGAGTTATAGCACTAAACAGACTTAAGGAAGTCTGTTAACTTCATTAAGGAAGTCATATTAACTTCATCTTGCTTTTTGCTTCGTTTGTACACCTTCATCATAATTCCTTCTCCTTGAAATCTCCTTTGGACATTATTCTATACTTTACGGAAAATCATAAAATAATTGTTCCTGAGAATCATAGGAATAATCTCATGAGCTCTCAGCAAGACAGTTTTAAAGTGAATAATATCAAATTCTCTATTTCAGCAACAACATTTTATCTTCTGTTGAATCTTTATCTCTATGATTTGCAATGGTAGTCATTAAATAATATGATGGAAAAAGGGACATGGCTGAGAGATGGGGCCAAAGAGGGATGGATCTTGACAGATGGAACTAACTTTAAGGAGAGGAGAAAATTGATTTTGGTTTGTGCCAAGTGTACTTGGAAATAGAAGGTTGTAGTCTTTATCCCGTGAGTATATTAGTCTTCATATATCACTAAGTCCCTTGGGTAAAATGGCTACTACCACAGAAGTGCTTGTCACATCAGATTTATCTAACACATTTGTTGCAGAGTTTTATTCTTCTAGGTCAGTGTGGCATATGAATCCATCTTTTTTTGTGTGTTTTTGTAAGGCTTTATCTCGGTCAAAAAAATCTGTATTAAGGTCCAAAGTCTCTAGAGCAAACCTTGGAGAAAGGTGCGTATTGTTCCAGGTTGATTGCTATTGGAACGTAGATGCAGGACTTCCTATTGTGAGATTAATGAAGAAAATCACCCGCCATTGCCACATTACTTGGCACTTTATTCTCTCCATAATGGAGAGAAGTAAAATTCAAAGAACAGCAAAGAGTGCTTAAAGGGACTCATTGGAAATGTTGAAATAGTAGGACTTATTTAAAAATAGAATCATAAAGGTTAGATCTGCAAGAAATCTTAGATGCCATTTAGGTCTGTCTTTTTATTTTACTGAGAATCACAAATCTGGATAAAATCTCCTTTTGCCCAGAGTCATAGCTAGCATCACCTATGTAGGGGCTTTAGCTAGTTCAGAGCTGGGCTAAAACTCAGGGCGGGTCATGACTCCCTTTATTCTATTCTTTGTGTCACACTCATCCATCTTGAAGCCTGAACTACTATTACTTACTGAAATTAACTGTAAGGTGCTTCCCTGTCTAACTTACTTCCTGTCATTTCTCACTACACCCTCTCTGCTTTCTGGTGAGTCTCATCATCTCCTAGGACCACAAATGTACCAGCTTGTGTTGCTTCTTACTTTTGTCAGATTATTGCTCATTTCTGGAAAACTCATGCCCTTGCTCTGCCTGTCAGTTTACAGTCTGCTACATTTGATGGCCTGTTCTGCTCAGTCAAATCTCACTTATGCCACAGAGCTTTCCCTTACTGCTCAGTCCTGACAGATTTATGGTTCCTGAATTTCTAAATTGTTTACAGTTTATAACAGTGGCTCCCAAGCTCAGCTAATCTTCAAAATCAACTGGAAAGGTTTTTCAAAAAATTATATGAAAATTTATTTAAAATATAGATTCTTGAGCCGTACTTCCAAAATTCTGTTTTGAGATAGGTCTGGAGTGGAGCCCAGGAATCTACTAAAAAATACCCCAAAAACCCCTAAAACTCCCCACGTGATTTTGATGAGCAGGTAGATTTGGGAACCGGTGATCTAAAATACATAAGAATTTAAAGTTTGTCCTATGTGAAAATTTATTTCATGTGAGTTTGTTTTGTGTTCCAGCCTGTAAGGTGAACCTTAATGTGGTTGAGGATAGTGGGAAAGGGAGGATAGTGGTAAGATCTGCTTGTAAAAGGGAGTGAAGTCTGTTTGCAAAAGAACTAGTGGGAAGTAAATTCCTTGAAACAATAGCTACTATCTGTGATAAGACAAATCTGGTGAAAATTAAAATGAAGGGAGACTCCTAAAGATATTTGTCCCACAAAACTGTTAGATAAGCATCACTTGATACTGCGAAAGAAAAAAGTACTTTAAAATCTAGCACAGCTCGTAGAGTTTAAATGTGTATGTATTCAGTTTGAGTCTTAGCAAACGCTTCTGGGGACCATATCCTTTTAAGTATTGCCTTTACTTTGTTTCTTTACTGAGTTTCTTTGGTTCTCAAACTTTTGTATGTGTCAAAACATTCTGGGGGCCTGGGTAAAGCACAGCCCTCAGATTCAGTAGGTCTGAGGTGGGGTTTGAGATTTGCATTTCTGACAAGTTCCCAGTTGATGCTGCTGCTGGTTCAGTGCTGTAAACTTTAGCTTATTCTTCACTTGACTTCTAGGACTTCATGTTCTCTTGCTGCCCTGGCCAGTCCTAAGTGTTCTCTGCTGGACACTCCTCTTCCTCCTTAATTTGAAATTGTGGCATGATCTTGGGAGTGCTCAGCTCTCAGACCTCTTCTCTATGTACACTCACTCCCTAGGTGTTTCTTTCCGTTTCCATGGCATTATATACCATCTAGGTTAGCTCAAATATATGCCTATAGCCCATCTTCTCATTTGAATTCCAGAATTGTATGTTTACTTGTCTATGAGATATCTCCACTAGGTGTCAAATAGGCATCTCACAGTTCACTTGACCAAAACTTAACTCCTGATTCCACTCCCCAGCCTTCTCTTCTTCTAGCCTTCCTCATGTCAGGAACAGACACAATCATTCAACAGGCTATATACATTTGGAGTCATCTTTACTCAACTGTTGTTCTCTAATCTCATATCATCCAATCCTGTAAACTCTACCTTCAACATATATCCCAAATTTGAACACTTGTTACATCCTGCACCAAGGTGTAGCCCATCCCTGGACCATTAACAAGGAGTCTAATCTACTCATCTCTCATCTGGATCAATGCAGTAGGCTGCTAGATGGTTCTCTCTGTCTATTCGAAACATGGCAGCCAGAATTTATTTTTTAAAAGTATTAAGTCAGACTTTCTCAGTTCCCTGATAAAAATCTCCAGTAGTTCTTATCACACTGGGAGCAAATTCCAAGTCTTTATTGTGGCCTGCAAGGCCATGGGTGAACTTGACCCTGGCCACCTCTTTGACCTAGTTTCCTACATCTCTTGTCCATGTTTTATGCCCCTTCTTGTTATTCTGCAAGTGTATTAAGTGGGTTCCTGTCTTGTTGCTTTTGTACTTGTTCTTCCCCAGGCATTCATGTGACTCATGCCTAGTTTTTATTCACATCTCTGCTCAAAATATCACTTCCTCACAGAGGCCTTCCCGATATCCTCTTCAAAATAGCATCTCTCCCCCAACCGAGAGCGTTAATCAGCATTTATTTTTATATGTCTTTTACACTAGAACCCCAGGAGAACAGGATACTTTGTTTCCCTATTTTATTGGCTATCAGCTGTACCTAGACCATACAATAAATATTTGCTGAATGAATACATTTGACAAGATGCATTTATGATAGAGAGACTGGGTTGGAAGGTTGAATGAATGACAATAAGAAAACTTTAAAAAGTAAGAAATGGCTTTAAAAGTAAGAAATGGCAATAAAGATTAAACTTGGAAATAGAGTATATAGTCTGTATAGATCAAGGATGTAAGTTCAAAGGCCTTCGGCATCAGTAGGCGATGTGAAAGAGTGAATTTGTCAGGTAAGGCCTTAGGCAGCGGCAAGGATTCTGATGGACTGGGCAGTATATCCTGGCCTAAAGGTATCCAAATCTGTTAACAAAAAACCACATATACTTTGCTGGCCAAAAACAAAACGAAAAACACTTCTAAATGTAGAGCAGAATTCTGCTCTAGCTGTTAGTTTGCAACTGCTGATAGCATACAAATTCTATGACAACGTAATGGTAGCTCTTCTAATTACTTTTATAAATGTAAAAATGTATGGTGTAAGTCACAAACTGCACTGAACAAGGAAGGTGTTTGGCCTTTAGGGTTCTGGAAGATTCTCATTAACGCATCTGTGATCTTGGATCGACTAATTAACTGTTGTGGGATTCAGGTCATCCACCCCTTGAATGTAGATAAAAATGTCACTCCCTCATGTACAGACAGATTTATGTTTTTAATTCCATAGAGTACAGGTGTCTTTTAAAATTAAAAGTAATTAAAATGATATTTTAAAGCATTTGGACTTAGAAAAAAGTCTCTTTGTATATGTATTTTATTTCTCCTCCTTTTTTCTGCCTAAAGAAAAGTAGGCATATCTTCAACCATATCTCTCATTCGAATTCATGTCCTGTCCATAAGAAATGCATAATGAATGTATTGATGAATTACCATACAAACTGAGAAGCTGCATGCTGGTTTGCTTGAGGATTCAGTTAAAATTGAACAACATTATTGTGAATAATCAAATGCTGTTTTGAATAAGAAATTCAAGTAAACAATGCAATTAGTAAAATGTGATGTTGACGAAGTTGAGTTAGTCAGTCTTTATATATATATATATATAATATAATTCTTATATATATCTTAAATATAATTTCAGAATTGAAAAAATAATAGCTTGTAGGAATGGGAAGTTTATATTGGAATTAATAATAAATTTCTGAATAAAGGCCAAGAAGTCCTTTTAGTTTGCAGTAATTATATAACTTTCCTTGATAATACAGGTTTAATAAAATTTTAATGTTTTTATAGTGCTATGTTTAGTGATAATATTAAAGATTATCCTTGCCCAGTAGGCTGCTATGTTAAATGTATGTCTATAAGTATATAACATATATGTCATTCTCTGTCCCCACCATAAGACCATACATACGATTTGATTTTTTCCAAGTAGGGAATGTTTGGGATTTTTGAGCTAAGACCTGAAGACTAGAATTTACAGACATAAGAAATATGGATGTTAGGATGTTTATGAAAAGCAGAAATAGACATTTTCATAGAACTTGACTAGAGACATGGCCAGGAAAGGGTAATATTTTAGGTTATTAGGAGTCAATAACACCTCAGGGCAGAAAGCCCCAAATAAAGAGTATTTGAGGGGAAGGGAGGGGTTGTTATTGTTGTGAGGCAGCCTTTGAAGTCTCCCCATTGTCTCTTGCTACTTTCTGGCCACCTTTACTCTCTTATAATCCCTGCCCAGCCACCTCCCTGGGTCTTGAAATGGTACCATATCAGATGGTGGGTGATAGTTTGAATCTAGTCATATCTTTGTTATACCAAAGTTACTGATAATATTGAAAAACACTAACTTTTCCAAATATTGTTGGATATTAGAAACTTAAACGTCTATACTTTATGATATATAATTAAATCCAGATACTTTACTATTGTATAGCTTAGTCATTAGCAAACTGGTACAGGTGCCAAAGCTGATAGCACTCCAAGTCACAGGTGGTTCTCATGGTATCTAAAGTGATGATTGAACTAGAGCCACAGGCAAAATGGCAAAGTAGAAGTTAACTTTGGTTCCCACCCACTTGCTCTTTGGCATCATTCTTCCAGCAGTCAGGGTAGAGTATGGTAATCCTCATACCAAAGTCTTCTTTGATAGGTTTGGCTTGGAGGTAGGTAAATGACGGAGTCACAGAAAGCCAGAGGTAGTGTACCAGGTGGCATGTCCCAGGTAGGGACAGTGACTTTCTGAAAGGGTGCAGGAGTAATGGTTTAGAAGAGGCATTATGGAGTGAGGAGTCTCCTGCACCATTCTCAGCTCTGAGGGATCAGGTACGATGAGCAGCCTTTACCTGGACGGTTGTTAGAGAAGTGGAGTCCTTAGTGGGGAGCCAGGAGAAGCAGGTGGGGTTCAGAGAGGCTGTTTCTGAGTGATTGCTCAAAGGGAAGTGAGCCTCAGCTGGGTCTCAGCACAACAGCTGTCAAGGGTGGAGGGAGAGGGTTTTCAAGGCAGTCACTGGTAGTCTGGGCTTTTACTCATTCTCTTTGGGCGTTAGGTGGAGGTGAAAATACCTAGCTGGCAAGGCTGCTGTAAGGATCAGCTATAATTGCCCTCCTTGGACATACCCTTTGTTTCAGAATGTTTTTCCAACCCTGCATCATAATGTAAAAGTTTATTCCTTAAGTGGAGCTGATCTCATCTATGGGGGAAAAAAAGATTCTTGGCTTCTGCTTTCCTCTGTATTGCTGCTCTCCTGCTGTACTTCTGTTTGCTTAAAGAAAAGGGGGTCAGCGATTTGGCTACCCCATTCCTGAACTGTTGCCAACCCTTGGTAGATGCACAGCATCGCGGAGAACTCCCAAGGCCTCATTTGCTTTATAAAACCTTAAAATCACTTAGTGATGCTTATCAACAGCTAATAATAATGGATAATGATGAAAACTGCAGATGTCTTCCCAGAACCGACAGCATAAAATTAATCTAGACTGGGCCATTTTCTTGTTAGGGAATGTTTAAAAATTATGGAAGTAAAGTAGCATATTTTCCAATTTCCATCTTGTAAAAACATTTCTATATACTTTAGTACTAAATTTCCATGCTTTTTTTGCAATAACAACCTCTAATGTAATTGGTTGAACTCTTATCTGAAGAAAAGAAAACATATTAGAAAAATTTCAAAAACTTTAACAAATTTTTAAACTTAAATCTTTACTTATAACTGTTTTTATAAAGTGGTTGTAATGTTGCTAAATAGGCCTTCAGAAGATCTGATAGATTTGTTTGGATCATGTAGGCACCTGTCATCAAACCATCATCTTTGACTATGAGATCAGCACCCTGGAGGGAGCTGAGAGAAAGAACTGTGCTATATGTTCACTGTGAACACAGTAAATACTCATGGCCACTTTGGTTTTGTTTTTGGTTTTTAGTTGGAGTCAGAAAGTTTTGTCTGAACAGTTTTTGGTTGTTAAGTATCAAACTCCATGTCTGGATACATAGTGGTAAATATTGTATTCTTTGAAGTTTTCTGTTTAAATTTAACAAATATTTACTGAGCACTTATTACCTGTAAAACTCTGCAAGCTGTTTAGTGGGATATGTATGTATATACATATAATTATAAAATATATAAAATGTATATAAATTTCAAACTTCAAATTGGATCTCAAGTGTTTCTGAATATGTGTGTATATATAAGCACCTGTATATATGTATGTATAGAACAGCAAAAAATATTATCTTTTAAAATAGCTAGTACAGTAATTATTTTTAAGAAGCTTATTAGTTTCCCTGAAGAGGAGTTCACTGATCCACTTTTGGAGAGGATATTGTCAGAGCTGAGTGAGAGAAGGAGGCTGGGAGCCCCTTGTGCAGTATTCCTTTGTTTTAATTATACCTCAGTGTTACCCTTAGCTTTGCATGGAACACAGAGCTCCTCCAGTTCAGAAGTAAACTCATCTCTGCCTATCCCGTGTTTGCTAGAAGGTGGGGACCGGGGACTCTATTTAGTCTTTTTTTTTTTAAGTAGTTTTTATTGGAGTATAGTTGATTTACAATGTTGTGTTGTTTTCTGCTGTACAGCAAAGTGAATCAGTTATACATTATCCACTCTTTCTTAGATTCTTTTCCCATATAGGCCTGTGCTATACAGTAGGTCCTTATTGGTTATCTACAATATTTATATATAGTAGTGTGTATATGTCAATCCCAATTTATCCCTCCTCCTCCACCCCCCCTTCAAAGCCCTCCATTGTTAGCCCTGTGCCACACTTCATCTATGAAGGAGGCTTTTTTTCTCATTCCTGAAAATTTCTTGACCATCTGCTTATCAGCTTCCAAAATTTGTTAACCTTATTTACTGTGATTTCCTTTACCAGACTTCTTAGTATTTTGGGTTTGTTAGTGTTAATTCCTTGACTTTTAACTTTTGGGCTTTTGGGAAGAAGCAGAGATAATCCCTTTTACACAAAAATGTGTTCAATTACCTATATTTAACCCGGTGGGATCTTTGAACATAGCCCTGAGACCAGCATTTTCATGGCATTCCTACCAGACCATTGCATGTGTTGGTCGGAAAGATTCTCAGTTTATCTCATCCATGCTGCATATTGACACAATCAGAAATTTACTATTAAATAACATCTGCCATATTTCAAGTCTGAAGGACATTACATCACTCTGTGGGGTATCTTCGTGTCATTATATGCTGTAGAGGCCTTGGTACATTCGCTAAATACTCCAGTGGGCAAACAAGTATCCCAACTGGTACATAAGGTTTGAGTAAGACATGCAGTTGGCCTTTAAGGAGTCTGGACTCCAGGTACTCTGCGGAGGGAGCTAAGAACACCCATAAGTAACTATAATACAACAAAGGAAGTACCAAGTGCTCCATAGTAGGTCTTGAGAAGGTACTCTGAGAATTCAGGAGAGGGAAAAATTAATTGGGATGGAAAATACATGAAGATCAGTGATGAGTTGGCATCTTACCTGGAATAAAAAGATGAATAAGAAGGGCATTCCAGGTAGAGGGAAAAGTGGCAAAAAAAAGGATTGGAAGTATGAACACTTGAGTATTGCATTTATCAAATTTCATTGCTTTTGCGATGCCATATATTGAAAAATAATCAACTATTTTATGTATTATTAGGAAAGGGAAAAGCCCCACTCCCAATTAATCCATGATACAATGTCTTTTCTTCGTAATTTAAATTTCATTCTTATTGAGAGTTCTTTTAGATTTATATAGACATGAATTTCATCATATTTTATTCTTGTGCATTTGTGAAAAGGAAAATATAAACAAAATAAGTTGAGTAAGGTATTTCAGATAGGTTTTTTTTTTTTTTGCGGTACGTGGGCCTCTCACTGTTGTGGCCTCTCCCGTTGCGGAGTACAGGCTCCGGACGCGCAGGCTCAGCGGCCATGGCTCACGGGCCTAGCCGCTCTCCGGCATGTGGGATCTTCCCGGACCGGGGCACAAACCCGCGTCCCCTGCATCGGCAGGCGGACCCTCAACCACTGCGCCACCAGGGAAGCCCCAGATAGGTTTTAAAATTTAGAATCTTAGTCTTCTGAATCACTAAACAGTGTAGAGTTGATGATGTCCATGTTCTTCCAAAGTGTTATCCTTGTACCTTCAGGTACTTCGGTAATGCAGCAGTTCTTAACAGAGTGCTCTACTCTTGTCTTTTGAGTTTTCTTCCAAGACACAGATCCCAGATTTTTGAGTTTTGTTGCAGGTGTCATCTTGATTTTATCAGAAGGTATCAACAGGAAGTGCTTTCTTGATCCTACCAGAAGGTGTTAATTGAACAATAATGACCCGGACTCATATACTTTCTTCAAATGACCCTTCTGTAATTTGTTGGCTGAAATGTTGAGGGGTTCCATTTTTTTCTGGTCATGCCACTAGGAATAATGCCTGAGTTCCTGTATGTGCAGGCAATGAAAGTTTGCCATGACTGGCCTGCGTGGCAGTGGTTGTAAGATGCCATTGGTATAAGGCATACACCCTGATTCTGGAAATGTTAATATATGAAAAACTTAACATCTTAGAATTGATGAGATGCAGTACTGTGATTTGAAATTAAGAACTTGTTTGTTGTAATTGAGGAATAGCTGTCTCCCTCAGCATTGATAAGGTCAGAGGTGTCTTGTTCACCATTATATGCCCAGAGCCTAGCATGATGCATGGCCCAGAGCACATGGGCAATAAATACTAATGGAGTAAATGAGAAAGGGTAAGAACGGACAAGTTGGTCTCTTTGTCTGGAGGTACACTGTCCGATACGGGAGCCACTAGCCACATCTGGCTAGTTAAATTTCAATTAATGAAAATGAAATAAAACTCAAATTTTAGATCCTCAGTCGAACCAGCGATATTTCAAGTGCTCAGTAGGCATAGATGGCTAATGGCTACTGTATTGTGTAGTGCAGGTACAATACATTTGCTTCATCACAGAAAATTCTCTGGATAGGCCTGATCTAGAACATAGGGAACGTGAAGGAGAGTATTGGGAAAGGATGGAAAGGGATTTTGGAGATTGATGGTGATCTTGGGAAATTAGACATGATGCTCAAACAGTCAATCAAAACATGAAAATACATGCCTGGGATATCCTTCAAATAGTGCGCCAGTTTTTTTAAAACTGAATTTATCAAGCGCTGGAGCACTGCAATTCTACAGCATGTATCTCTCTAGGCTATTCTTAGACTCTTCTATCTAGAAAGTAAAGAAAACCCAGAAAACTACTGTAACTGCTATGTTGCCAGGCAGTATTATAGTTTGTAAATTACAGTTGTCACCTTTTGCTTTCTTCTGTGACTTACTCAAAAGCTTTCAAAACTGCTTGAGGCAGGGTTGCATGTATGGTAGAATATTTAGAATCTTATGGGCAAGTTAGAGCAAAGAGGGATATAGTGGAGATTAGAGGATATGGAAAATTCAGGGAACCAAATATATACTCGTATTAGGAAAAACACTCAGTCTTTCCCTTTTTTAAAAAAAATATTTATTTATTTATTTATTGTTGGCTGTGTTAGGTCTTCGTTGCTGTGCGTGGGCTTTTCTCTAGTTGCGGCGACCAGGGACTACTCTTCATTGCCGCGTGCGGCCTTCTCCTTGCAGCGGCCTCTTTTGTTTCGGAGCACGGGCTCTAGGCGCGCGGGCTTCAGTAGTTGTGGCACGTGGGCTCCAGAGCTCAGGCTCAGCAGCTGTGGCACAAGGGCTTAGTTGCTCCGTGGCACGTGGGATCTTCCTGGACCAGGGCTCAAACCCATGTCCCCTGCATTGGCAGGCAGATTCTTAACCGCTGCGCCACCAGGGAAGTTCAGTCTTCCCCTTCTGAGTGGGGAAAAACCCTGTTCTCCACCGCCTGTGTCTTTCTTTCCTGTGTGTCTCCTTTTCATTCACACTACTACCACACTCCACACTCATAGCACTTCTGACACCAGATGTGTGGATTTTTTCCCCACCCAAACAATTCTGTGACACTAGCTGGGTGTTCTACAGTTTAACTCAATTCTGACACTACCTGGAGATAGTGTCAGATCCCCAGGTGAAGGGCTCAGTCTCACAAGACTGTCCCCACTTCAGATGCCAATTGCAAGTCCAGGTTGTCACCTGTGCTTCTGACAGATTGGCTATAACCCAGAGGTTCCCATGACCCCTTCCTGGGGTTGGATTAATTTACTAGAGTGGCTCACAGAACTCAGGGAAACAGTTACTTATGTTTACCAGTTTACTAAAGGATATGATAAAGGATACAGATGAACAGCCAGATGAAGAGATACATAGGGTGAGGTCTGGGTTCCCAAGTGCAGGAGCTTCTGTCCCTGTGGAGTTGTGTCACCCTCCTTGTATGTGGATGTGTTGACCAACCTGGAAGCTCCCTGAATCCTGTGCCATTGTGATTTTATGGAGACTTCCTCGCATAGGCATGATCTATTATTAACATCATTTCCAGCTCCTCTCCCTTCTCTGGGGAGGTGTGTATGGGGGGAGGGGCCGAAAAGTCCAAGCTTCTAATCATGGCTTGGTCTTTCTGGTGACCATCCCTCATCCAGGAGCCATCCAGGAGACCACTCAGGAATTGCCTTATTAGAACAAAAGATGCTCCTAGTGCTCTTATCACTTAGGAATTTACAAGGGTTTTAGGAGCTCTGTGCCAGGAACCGAGGGAGGGTGGGGGGTGGCACAGAGACCAGTATATATATATATATTTTTCTATTATCTCACAGTCTTCTTTGTGTAGAATTCAGATTTACTTTAAAGCCGAATAGTTCTTTAAATCGTTTTTTTTGTTTATTTTTTTGGTGAGTGCTGAGAAAATTTATTATTCATTGTTTTTGTTTTTTTTTGGCCAGTGAGAAACACAGCTCTTCTAAATTAATTATAAAATTAGGACCCATCTATAGCTCAGCTAACTTCCTCATCTAATTCAAGGCACTAAATAAAATGGGAACCTCTTTTTTGTACTCTGTAATGTGTAATCAATTATTCCATGAGTATTTCAGCAGCTAAATAGTGGCCTTTTCTTAGGGTCATTACTTGGGCAGAGTGGTAGTGTGACCTGGGGGTTAAGAGGATGGACACTGGAGCCAAGTGACCTGGGTCAAATCCTGGCATTGGCAGCTGTGTGACTTCAGACAAGTCATTTAATCTCTTTGTGTCTCAGTTTTAGTCTCTGTAAACTGGGGATGATAACGATAGTGGTTCTCTTGCACGATTGTTATGAAAATTAAGTGAAAACATACATAAGCTCATTAAATAAAATATGGTAAATAAATAAATAATAAAGCTTAGAACAGTACCACGAGCAGAGTAAGCACTATGTAAGTATTTACTATTATTTTCTGATATTGTTCCAGGTGTCTTCTGCCAGGTTGAATGATTGAATGTCTTTTAGCCACGTTCTTTTTCATTCCCTTAACATGAACTTGTATCTGGTATGACAGTATGATCTGTACATGGAGATAGCAACAAAGGAAAGTTTTATATAATAACCACTATTTTCTATACGCTTTGGGGAGAATTGAGCCTAGAAGATAGCAGATTTTATTTTTATAGTTTTCTGTAAGAGAATATCCTGGTTAACAGTTGAGCTCACAGTTGTTTTGGGAGGTGGTTTGACATTTGTAAAGTGAAGTACAGGAGTGTCACTTGAAAGGCCACATGGTGTCTGTCAGAATCTGCCACACAAAATTCTAGACAGTTGGAAGAGACATGGAAGGATACAGAATCGTCTTTGTACTTTCGTGACCCGGGTAGCCTTCCCACCTTTCTCTGTTGTAGCGTGAGCAGTTACTTACATCCAGAGTATATGACTCCCTGTGTTTATATTAACTTAATAAAGGATATTTTTATCTCTGTAAGGATGGATTTGATTGTACTACTGGGTAAAAATAAGAAAAAAATGGTGGAGGCATTGTATTGGAAATCTGAGTCTAAATTGTACTATCTTCCTGATTTAGAAAGTCTATCCCTTTTATTTAGTAATTATATAATAAACATATAATAATATATAATTATATAATAAATATATAATTATATAATAAATATATAATATAATGATATATAATTATATTATTATTTAATAAACACTTGTAAAAATATTTAAAACTTCGGGGTAAACTTACCAAAGCATACATTTCATAAATTCTTTATTGAAACAGAAAGCGGATTGGTGGTTGCCAGGGCCCAGAGGGAGGGCACAGTGGGGAGTAACTGCTAAATGGGTACAGAGTTTTGTTTTGAGGTAAGGAAGATGTTTTAAAACTAGATAGAGGTGGTGGTTGCATACACTGTGAATGTACTAGATGTCACTGAATTGTTCACTGTAAAATGGTAAATTGTATGATATGTGAATTTCACCTTAGGAGAGAGAAAGCAAAAAACCAAGACAAAACAAGCACAAACACGCGCAAAACTTCCAAGTCCCAAATTTCTGAAGCCATGGTCTCACAAAAGAGTAGGCCATTTGCCTACAAAACAGAACAAAAAACAGAAGGATAACCTTGTTTTTATTTAACCTTTAAAATTGTTAGGCATGTTTATTACTTTCCCAGAAGAACATGGCTTATTTTGCCACCTGTGAGGCTTCGTGACTGCAAGTTTTTGCTGACTTAAGGGGAGTGTCAACAATCTTGTTCTCTTATGTCATCTGTATAGTTTTCATTCACCAGTATGTTGTTTTAACTTAATAAAGGATATTTTTATCTCTGTAAGGATGGATTTGATTGTGCTACTATGTTCCCTTAAACTTGGTTTATGGTGACATAGGCTTTTATAACTTGCACTGTGTACATATTTTTTGGTTTACTATTGCTTCTCCCTCTGTCATGTTATGAGTATGTATTTATTTAATTTGAAAAATGTAATTTAGCATCAATGGCATGCATCCTTTTGGTGTGATCAAACAGGCACTTTCCCTGTAGCGGTAAACAAATTGTGAAGTGAATGCAGTATCTAAGCTACGCTGATGATGGTGATTTATATTGGCTCATATTTAACCGATGGGAAGATAGTAAAGCTCATACAAAAGCTTTTAGAAACTGACATTGCATTAAACAATCTTTCAAAGCCCTGTGGCTCAGGATCCCTGGGCCCACAAAATCCTGCTGTACAGACTAATGGTTTTTGTAACCTAAGGGTCTGTGTTGAATTTGCAATTTACTGCACCTTTATTCCAGTTCAGCTGAAAGTATTCTCAGCTTCTGGGAGAGCAACGAGTGTTTAACTAAAGCCTTTGGCCTCCATCTGAGAAAGAGACTATGAACCTTTGAGTCCCAACCTCCTATTTGACTCATTTACTCTAGGTTTAAATCCAGCTCTTTCACCTCCTGGCTATGTGATTTTCGACAAGTCATTTAATCCTAATTCTCAGGTACTACTTTAGCTTTAAAATGGGGCTAACGAAGTACCTCAAATACAAGGGTATTGCTCAGATTTCCTGTGATAAGTATAAAATGCTTAACACAGTATCTAATATACAATTAGCACTTGCATTATTGTAGTTGCTATTGTGATTATTAGTCTACCTAGAAAATTGGCCCTTCCCTAGTTGGTAAGAGATATGGGCATTTTATCCTTGCCTGTGAGAACTTTGGCACTTACCTAGAGGTCTTTCCCCATTTCCATATTAGAGAATCTTGAAAGATGAGGCATTGATAACTGAACTCCTGAACTTCATTGCTAGCTCAGAGGGAAAATTTATTCTAAGTCTGCAACTGAAACTGATATAGGCAGTAATCATATGCATCAGAAGTTAGTCTTACTCTTGTCTGGGAAGAATGGGAAAGGGGGCTTTTAAAAGACAGTCTGGTTTCTGGAGTTACCAGGCTACATCTTGTTATTTTTCAGCTTTTTAACAGCAGATAGAACTTGCAGCAGCCATCCTGTGACCTTAAGGAAGAAAGTCATACACCAGGAAAGGCAAAAATATAGAAGACCTGGGTCCTTGATGACATAGCAGCTTGGTAGAAATTCCTTCAAAAGTTGTGGCTGGAAATAAATAAATCCCTCTCAAGTGAGGTAGGCATCTGGTATTGGCAGCTGAATGCAATCTTAACTAATAAATTCTTCAGATGACTTCTAGCTGCGTTTAATTAGCGACATTTAAGAAGTATAATGATTTAATTCCATGGAGTGCCTCTCATGGGGGCATATTGAAGAGAAATTTTGGCAGAGCTTGGTGTCCTTCAGCCTTCATCCTGTGGCTGACTGACCAAGGATAGAGCTAGCCCTCTGTCGGTACCGACCCTGTGGTTGCCTCTTAAGGTAGTTGTGTTTCTATGCTGAAGCTAGCTAAGGAAACAGGGAGTCGGTTAAAAATTATATGAAAAAAGAATCCTTTTCACACAAAAAGAGTCTTTCCTTGTGTATTTAAGCAGTGCTTTTTATTGAGATATTTAGCTTGGTCAGTAGAAAGTCCACTCCTTTGGAGTTAATGACGTTAAAGTTAAGTGTTCTCTTTCACAGCATTTATTTTGTGTCAGTGGACCTGATTCATCAGCTTTTTCTTTGCATTGCCCAGTATCAGGTTACCATTTTGCTCCAGAGGCACCATTGTGTTCTCTGGGACTTGTGCCCTTGGATTTGTGCCACAGCACTGCTTCTTTTGGGGGGAAATGATAGCTTCTGCCTTGAAACCACATATTACAATGGCTTTTCCTAAAGTATTTCTCTTCTTTGCTTATGAGGCAACAAAGCTTTGCCCAATTCAGCCTCTGTTGGTTCCACTTACTCATTATTTTTGGAAAGGGTCTGTGTTCTGGGAAGGATACACATTAATCTTAGCAACTGAAGCTTTTAGTATCTGGGCATCTTTAACGCTTTAATCATTTAATCAAATGGTTGGAAAGAGTATTGATTACACCTTCTAGACTGGATAAAATTAGGAACCCATCATGGTTTTTGGTTGCTGTTTCTTTTAGAATTGTTTTTCCACTCTGCATTTTTCAGTTTTTCATTGTTTGCTATTCTGTCTCATTCTCAACGTAGGCAGATTACTATTTTTTAAGAATAAAATTAGACTCAACTCTGAATTTATAATTATTATTGCAAAATATTTTTTATTACTTTATATGATTTTCTCTTTTACAGAGTAACTATCCTGAGTTTGCCAAAACTATTGATGTTTTAAAAATTGGTGTCCCGGGCTTCCCTGGTGGTGCAGTGGTTGAGAGTCCGCCTGCCAATGCAGGGAACACGGGTTCGTGCCCCGGTCCGGGAGGATCCCACATGCCGCGGAGCGGCTGGGCCCGTGAGCCTGCGCGTCCGGAGCCTGTGCTCCGCGACGGGAGAGGCCACAACGGTGAGAGGCCCACGTACCACAAAAAAAAAAAAAAAAAAAAAAAAATTAGTGTCCCTTGTTTGTTATTTAACCTTAAATAACATGTGTGCTTTTTTGTTTTTTGACAGCAAATTGTTTCCCCTTTATAAGCTTTGTTCAGCTTGCACTTAGTTCTTCTTTTTCTTATTTCTGCCTTCTGTTCATCAATTTAGTGTAGAGCTATTGTAAAGAACATAATGAGCTATACTGGGATTCAGTTAGAGTCTGTATTTTAACATGTTATGCCTCCCTGTTTTGACAAGTTTCTTGCATGCGCAACAGGGAATTATTATTACACAAATGTACAACATGCAATTTTTGATTGAAAAGTTAATTTTTATATTGCAGGGAAATTTCAAGGTAGTTGCATTTGGTAAATACTAAGGCTTTTAGTGAATGAATCTCTTTCACAAGATAACAAAGCTATAATGTTTTCCATTTGTTATTTTAAAAAAGTCCCAGAGACAAACAAATTGATGGCTTTTCTTAGAGTTCTGTTTTAAGGACATTTCAGGTTGCTTGCTGAAATCCTCATCTCTTCAAGTTGTATTAGTGCTATAATTTTAAAAAAAATTATTTATTTATTTTATTTTGGCTGCATTGGGTCTTAGTTATGGTACGTGAGATCTTTCGTTGTGGCGTGTGGGCTCCTTGTTGTGGTGTGCGGGCTTCTCTCTAGTTGTGGCACATGGGCTCAGTAGTTGTGGCTTGTGGACTCTCTAGTTGTGGTGCGTGGGCTCCAGAGCACATGGGCTCTGTAGTTGCGGCATACGGACTCTCTAGTTGTGGCCTACATGCTCAGTAGTTGTGGCGCACGGGCTTAGTTGCCCTGCAGCATCTTAGTTCCCTGACCAGGGATCGAACCTGTGTCCCCTGCATTGGGAGGTGGATTCTTAACCACTGGACCACCAGGGAAGTCCCTAGTGCTATAATTTTAATCTTCTTCCTGGGGCATCACAGTGGACAAGTCTCTTCGTGGTGGGAGAGAATTAACAATTTATATTTGTTTAACCCATTTTGTACACTAGTACTTTTTTTGTGCTGTGGTTATGTGTTCTTTTTAAGTCTGTTTTTCATATAACTCATTGATACTTATCATTAATAATAAATCCCCTTAAAATAACACATTTTAATTATAAAAGCATCATACAATTAAAATACAGATAAGCAAAATGAGGAAATGTAAAATTCATCTTTAATCCTACTGCTCGGAGATGATGAGTTTATTATAAATTCTTAGAATGTAATATATTAATATAAACTATATAGATTATTACAAAGATGAGATCACATTATCCCGACTGTTCTGGATTCTTCTTTCTTATTTAAGAGAAAGTATATATCTTATCAGTCATCATTTTTTAACTGTCATTAAAAATAGGATTAAAATTTTTATTTCTGCAATTAAAAATACATGTTTAATAGATAATAGTAAAAAAATAGGTGATTATAATGAAAAAACAACTGTTAATATAACCATTCAGAGACATGTTTTAATATCATTTTAGTCTATATCTACCTGAGTTTTTAAAAATGAGTGTGTATCATATTCAATTGTGAAATGTTGAAAGCTTTTCCTCTAAGGAACAAGACAAGGGTGTTCACTCTCACCACTCTTATCAACATAGTACTAGAAGTCCTAGGTAGAACAACTGGGTAAGAAAAAGAAATAAAAGGTATCAGAATTTGAAAAGAAGAAGTGAAATTGTCTCTATTTGCAGATGACATGAGATATATATATGTATATATATATATATATAAAATCATAAAGACTCAACTAAAAAAGTGTTAGCTCTAATCAATGAATTCAGTAAAGTTGCAGGACACAAAATTAGCAAATAAAAATCAGTAGTGTTACTTACATTAACAGTGAAATTTCTGAAAGACACAAAAAGTGATCCCAATTACAATAGCATCAAGAACAATAAAATACTTATTCATAAGTTTAACTAAGGAGATGAAAACCTCTATGCCGAAAGCTACAAGACATTGATGAAAAAAATCAAAGAAGACACAAATAAATGGAAAAGCATCCCATGTGTATGGATTGAAAGAATTAATATGTTAAAATGTCAATACTACCAAAAGACATCTATAGATTCAATGCAATGCCTATGAAGATTCCAATGTCATTTTTTTATAGAAGAAGAAAAAACTCTCTTAAAATTTATATATGGGACCACAAAAGACCCCAAATAGCCAAAGAAATCCTGAGAAAGAAGAACAAAGCATGAGATATCACATTTAGATTTCAAGCTATACTATGAAGCTATAGTCATCAAAATAATGTGACACAGGCATAAAACCAGAAATAGACCAAATGAACAGGATCAAGAGCCCAGACATGTATGGTCAACTGGTATTTGACAAGGGAGCCAAGAATACTCAGAAGAAGCCATGACCAAATAAAAAGACAACCTACAGAATGGGAGAAAATAATTTGCAAACCATGTATCTGATAAGGGGTTAATATCCAAAACATAAATAATTCATACAACTCAATAGCAAACCCCCAAATAACCCAATTAAAAATGAGCAAAGGACCTGAATAGACATTTCTCTAAAGAAGGTACATGAAAAGCCAACAGGTACATGAAAAGATGCTCAACATGACTTGTCATTAGGCTAATGCAAATTAAAACCACAATGAATATCATCTCATTCTTTTTATATTCTTTTCCATTATGGTTTATCACAAGATATTGAATATAGTTCTCTGTGCTGTATATTAGGAACTTGTTGTTTATCCTTTCTAAATGTAATAGTTTGCATCTACCAACCCCAAACTCCCAGTCCATCCCTCTCCCTCCCTTCCTCTAGAGAATGGACTTGAGGACACGGGGAGGGGGAAGGGTAAGCTGGGATGAAGTGAGAGAGTGGCATGGACTTATATATACTACTAAATGTAAAATAGATAGCTAGTGGGAAGCAGCCGCATAGCACAGGGAGATCAGCTCAGTGCTTTGTGACCACCTAGAGGGGTGGGATAGGGAGGGTGGGAGGGAGACGCAAGAGGGAGGAGATATGGGGATATATGTATATGTATAGCTGATTCACTTTGTTATAAAGCAGAAACTAACACACCATGGTAAAGCAATTATACTCCAATAAAGATGTTTAAAAAAAAAGAATGTATATGTGTATAACTGAGTCACTTTGCTGTACAGCAGAGATTGGCACAGCATTGTAAATCAAATATACTTCAATAAAAAAAAATAGAACTACCATATTATCCAGCAGTTTCACTTCTGGGAATAACACTGCTGTATGAATATATGAAAGTTATTAAGAGAGTAAACCCTTAGAGTTCTTATCGCAAGGAGAGAATTCCTTTCCTTTCTTCTTTTCTTTTTTCTTTTAAAAAATTGTATCTATATGAGAAGATGGATGTTAGCTGAACCTATTATGGTAATCATTTCATAACATATGTAAATCAAACCATCATGCTGTATGCTTTAAAATTCAACCCCAAGTTTTATCTGCTATAAGTCAGTTTCACCCTCTTTTTTTGTGCAAAGCGTACACTTGTCAAAAGGACTTGGGCATCAAAATTTGGATAGGGATTAGAAGCGCTGTATCAGGGCTGACCTCAAAAATTCAAAATTGAGGGGCTCAGAGAGGGAATGAAACCAGAATTCTGGTAAATGAAACATCTTAGTCATCAAGCCAAGCCACACCTAGAGCCCTACCCAGTTTCAACACCCAAGGTGTTAATTTGTCCCCAGACTCCAACAGGAACTCAAGGCTAGTTAATTACATCCCTGACCTCTTGGTCCCCGCCCAGAGTGTAAGCCCATTGTGTCACCTCTCTGCTTTTCCTTCATGTTTGCTCTTTCTTTCTTCCTTCCTAGCTTAACTTTCCAGGGCTGCCCTTTCTTCCAACACTTTCACCTACACTCAGAACATTAATGCTAGTGGTAGCATTAAATATCCTAGTCATAATAGAATTTTGCACCCAGAAATGCAATGCTGCCATAAAAACATCTAAAATACGTGACATTGGCTTAAGATTGACTAGTGTTCAATAAGAATACTGAGACTGGAGGCTGAAAAATGAAGATTCATCCAGTGCAAGCTCTTTAAGGTGCTTGTGATAACTTGGAAGGCAGATGTGTGTCTAATGAGCTTGTTACTCTACAGGGAGAGGTTGGAAAGGAGAATTTTAGTAGTGTGTGTTGATAACCACTGTGTGCATTTGTCAAGGTATTACAAGAAAGAAGTGAGCTCAAGCTTGCAAGCAGAAATGAAAGAGCAAAGAGGAACACAGGTTTCTATATTCAAACACAGTTGTAAGTTTCTTTAAATAGGTTTCTTTAGTCCTCACAGAAATCCTGTGAAATTTATTAATGACATTTTATACATAGGAAAAAGAGGCCTAGGAAGTAAATAATGTGTCCAAGATGAGCTAGTAAATGGAGGATTTGGACCTGAAGACTTGCTATTTAAACTCCAAAATTCATCTTCAAAACAATGTTTTCTGGTCCATTTCCAGAATTCCTTAAGAACTCTGGCATCTGGATTACAATATTTCTCTTTACCACGAACCTGGCTGTTTAAAATATCCACCTGGGCAGTCCCTTCAACTCCCTAATTTACAACTTTCTTGCCATTTTTTATATCATGCCCTTTACCTCCACACCACCTTGGTATGTTACTCAGAAGGTCTCTTCACCTTTCTCTACTCTCAAAAAAATGATTTAACAACCAGAATTCCATTTTGCAAACACAACCACAAAATTTCTCCCTCTGTAAATACCACATCCCCAGTATTTCTTTTCTAATCCTTCCAGTTTTTCCTTTGGTCTATCATCCCCTACCTGGCTTCCCTCCATTAAAAAAAAAAAGTCTATCTAGGACCTACTTTATCCAGTGAATAACGTAAATTATTCTCTCACCAGAAATTTCAACTCCCTTACCGTCTGTTTTCTATGGCACCTGCTTATCAAATTTGCAACTCTAGACCAATATAAGCATCTACCTTCTAAACTCACTCATTGGAGAAAATTGAACAGTTGTGTCCATTGGAAAACTCCAAACTATGGCTTCCAGTTATACCAGTTGTGAAGCTATGGTCTCTTGGCTCCAGATCCACCCCTGTACACTCTTCTCTGAGAGATGTGAGTATCTCTGCTGAAGCTGAGACACTGAAAACTTCATTTTCCCCATCCTGTATTTGATCCATAATGAACAGGATGGAGCTTGAATATAAGCAAACCTTTTTGATATTCCAACACTTTTCATGGTAAAATATAATCTCATCATTTCATTCCATCAGTTTTGAAAGTTATATGATGAAGTAGTAATGTGAAGTTAAAAAGATCTTATTTTAGATAAGAATATTAAAGATTGCAGTATCTTTAATGCACTCTAAATGTAATACATCTAAAGGTAATAATCTATAAGTATTTAGCGAAAAATATGCACTGGTTACTTTAAATTGATAAGTTAGAATGAGGTTTTTCAATAAATAATAAATTAAAAATGACATTATTTTGTGTTTGATTTTAGGATAAAATAGATATTTAAATGTAGATTAATTTCTAAAATTTTGAATAAGTTAAAAACCTTCAGAAGAGTTATAAGAAAGGGACAAGGAAATTTTTACCCCCGACCCTTTCAAGAGCAGGCTGCAGACATAATGCCCCATCACATTGTTTGGAGGTATCTAAAATAGAAGAAAATATGTGTGTGTTTTAAAAAAAACTAATGTATGGTGTTCTTGCATTTTGTGCTTTAAATAAAAAGCAGTTGCTTTATTTTGTATCTTTTTTTGTGTGTTTTGTTTCCCTGTGATAAGAAACAAAAAACTTTCTGCCTGCTACTGCTATTTTGTAAGCACTTTTCTGTACTGCTTTGCAGGTGTGGATAACCTTTATTTCCTGCAATGAGTTAAAATGCCACATTTAATGTAACTGTCACTCTGTTTCATCTTCTTAACTTTGTTTTTTAAGTATTGGAGATATCTTGAGATGCTATATAAGAATCTTTATCAGAGGAATGCAATTTAGAATTCTGGAAAAGATCATTTTGAGGTGAAATGTGAGAATTATTATCACTTTTATGCTCCTCTTTAAATTGGGCGTTGATGTTTCTTAAACTTCTTGAATTTAACCATAGTTAAATAGTCCATTATGGGTGCACATTAAGCAGTTGACTATTAAAAATAAAACTACAACTTCTTGGTGGCCACATGCATTCTGGCAGCTGTCTGTACTCAGCCGTGTGGGAAATAGGGTTGTGGGTGTGCTTTTTGGATCCCTACTACTGATACCCACACAGACTTGAATCATACCTGGAGGCTCTCAGAGTGCTGTTTTAAAGGGGAAAATGTTAATTACTTGATTTATTGATTTTTTTTTAAAGTAAAATTGAAACATGCCATTAATGCCTTTATTGCTTTCAATGACATAAGGCGTATGGGATAGTCTCTGTAAGCCTCTGAAGACTTTGGAATCTGAGAAAAGCATACTTATGCACAAACACGCTGAGCTTTGCATACAACTTTGGAAGGTTCATGCATTCCAGGTTAAGCCCCTTTCTTAAACTTTTTTTTTAATTGACATATAGTTGATTTATAATTTTATATTAGTTTCAGGTGTACAACATAGTGATTCAAAAATTTTATAGCTTATACTCCATTTAAAGTTATTATAAAGTCTTGGCTATATTCCCTGTGCTGTATGAAAATGTTTGTTTTTATGGTTTGTAACTAAATTTAGAAAGTGGCCCAAAATGATTAATTCCAAAGCAGTAAGAGATCAGGGATTCACTTTAATTTCTAGTTTGTTTCTTTGAGAAGAGACTTATGAGAACAGATCTACTTCTGAAAACATAGCTTAATTTTGATCACCTTCAAGATATAAAAAATTTGATTAAAATGTTTTATCGACAAATACCATTTAAAAAAAGTGATTTCACATTAGGTTTCGGTTTTCCTGTTATGCAGCAAGCTGAGTCAGAAAGAGGACCAACATTTTGTGCTTTCACGGCAGCCAGGTTCTGAATGTCTGGGCAGTGTGCCTCAGTTTTGGGATTTGTGATGGCAAGCATCCTGGCTTTTTTTTTTTTTAACATCTTCATTGGAGTATAATTGCTTTACAATGGTGTGTTAGTTTCTGCTTTATAACAAAGTGAATCAGCTATGCATATACATATATCCCCATATCTCCTCCCTCTTGCATCTCCCTCCCACCCTCCCCATCCCACCCCTCTAGGTGGTCACAAAGCACCGAGCTGATCTCCCTGTGCTATGCAGCTGCTTCCCACTAGCTATCTATTTTATGTTTGGTAGTGTATATATGTCCATGCCACTCTCTCACTTTCTCACAGCTTACCCTTCCCCCTCCTTGTGTCCTCAAGTCCATTCTCTACATCTAAGTCTTTATTCCTGTCCTGCCCCTAGGTTCTTCAGAACCATTTTTTTTTGATTCCATATATATGTGTTAGCATGTGGTATTTGTTTTTTGCTTTCTGACTTACTTCACTTTGTATGACAGACTCTAGGTCCATCCATCTCACAACAAATAACTCAATTTCATTTCCTTTTATGGCTGAGTAGTATTCCATTGTATATATGTGCCACATCTTCTTTATCCATTCATCTGTTGATGGACATTTAGGTTGCTTCCGTGTCCTGGCTATTGTAAATAGAGCTGCAGTGAACATTGTGGTACATGACTCTTTTTGAATTATGGTTTTCTCAGGGTATATGCCCAGTAGTGGGATTGCTGGGTCATATGGGAGTTCTATTTTTAGTTTTTCAAGGAACCTCCATACTGTTCTCCGTAGTGGCTGTATCAATTTACATTCTCACCAACAGTGCAAGAGGGTTCCCTTTTCTCTACACCCTCTCCAGCATTTATTGTTTGTAGATATTTTGATGATGGCCATTCTGACTGGTGTGAGGTGATACCTCATTTGTAGTTTTGATTTGCATTTCTCTAATGATTAGTGATGTTGAGCATCCTTTCATGTGTTTGTTGGCAATCTGTATATCTTCTTCAGAGAAATGTCTGTTTTGGTCTTCTGCCCATTTTTGGATTGGGTTGTTTGTGTTTTTGATACTGAGCTGCATGAGCTGCTTGTAAATTTTGGAGATTAATCCTTTGTCAATTGCTTCATTTGCAAATATTTTCTCCCATTCTGAGGGTTGTCTTTTAGTCTTGTTTATGGTTTCCTTTGCTGTGCAAAAGCTTTTAAGTTTCATTGGGTCCCATTTGTTTATTTTTGTTTTTATTTCCATTTCTCTAGGAGGTGGGTCAGAAAGGATCTTGCTGTCATTTATGTCATAGAGTGTTGTGCTATGTTTTCTTCTAAGAGTTTGATAGTGTCTGGCCTTAAATTTAGGTATTTAATCCATTTGGAGTTTTTTTTTGTGTATGGTGCTAGGGAGTGTTCTAATTTCATTCTTTTACATGTAGCTGTCCAACTTTCCCAGCACCACTATTGAAGAGGCTGTCTTTTCTCCATTGTATATTTCAAGTGTAATTCTTATAGACAGGGAAGACTCCCCTACAAGTTCCTACTCGATATCTGTCTTTTCCACCTTAGACTCTTGCTGCTCCTTATAGTGCACATAGAAGCCCTTACTGAGTTCACCCAGCAAGCTTTAATGATAGCTAGCAAGCCTGTCCTTATTGAACACTGAAATGTCTCTAATGAGAAAAGCTGTCCTCAAAGATAGGATGGCCTTGGACATTATTACTGCCTCGCAAGGAGGTACCTATGCCATTATCCAAACAGAATGTTGTTTTTTGATACCTGATGAGTAAGGTAATGTATCATCTTTATTAAGTCACATGAGGGTACAAGTAAATGCCATCAGTGATCTGACCCTGTAGCCTAGGGGGACTTCATAAATCAGTGATTCAGATCATGGGGTTTTTGGTGGGAAAAATTGTTACCTATTTTGGGAATCATTATCTTAATCTATTTTTGAACCTACACTCTTCATGTACCTATACTGTTCCTGTGGTACCTATACATGTACCTATACTGTTCCTGTGGTTCCTATACACGTACCTATACTGTTCCTATAGTATCTGCCTCCAGGGTAGCTACATAGCCACCAAATGAGCCACCTCCATGCTAGTGGAACCCCTTGCTGACCTCTCAAGGTACTTTGTGAAGAGGGTGCCAGTCAGGAGGGGTGGAATGTTGGAGGAGGTGATTGAGAGGACGTGACCCATGAGCTGGGCCCGAGTGATTGGAGGCTTCCACCCCCTCCCCTGTCCTTGGAATGTGTGTTCTGCCCACCATTCCCACAGTGGGAACCAGTTTCACGGACATAGCCTTGAGACAGTAATGTGTTGTTGAGACCGTCTGGATTGTATATGTGACTGAACCCAGTTAAGGCCTGTGTATAAACTTTTAAGATTCTGGCAGGTGGGTACAGAGAGCTACTTGTCTTTTGGCCACCTAAGACAAGCCTCATATTTAAGTTCCTTTGTTTATTAAACCTGCCACCTACCAATCTGGAGTGTTCTGCCTCTTTCTTTGGTCTCTCTTTGCCCTGCATGTACTGGGCCAGTGTGTGGACCAACAGATACCAGTTAAATTTGTATTTCAGATAAAGTACAAATAACTTCTTTTTATAAATTGAAATATAGTTGATTTACAATGTTGTGTTAATTTCTGCTGTACAGCAAAGTGATTCAGTCATATATACATACATTCTTAAAAAAATTTTTTTTCCACTATGGTTTATGACAGAATATTGACTATAGTTCTCTGTGCTATACAGTAGGATCTTGTTGTTTATCCATTCTGTATATAATAGTTTGCATTTGCTAACCCCAAACTCCCTGCCCATCCCTCTCCCACTCCCCCTCCCTCTTAGCAACCATAAGTCTATTCTCTATGTCTGTGAGTCTGTTTCTGTTTCATAAAAGTTCAACAAATAACTTCTTAGTATATCCCATGTAATATTTGGGACATTTACATTTTTGATGCATTTTATTTGCTAAATCTGGCAACCCAAATGTCAGTGCCCCTGGTAAGTATAAGTATGTCCCAAGTATTGCATGGGATATGCGTACACTGAAACATTATTTGTTTTCCTGAAATTCAAGTTTAATGGAGTGTCTTGCATTTTATCTGGCAACACTGATTGACATCAAATGGAAGATGGAATGGTGGGTGAGCATGGAGGATCTCTTGGGAGGTTTTTATGGGCCAGCTCTAAAAGTGGCATGCATCAGTTCTGCCCCTATTCCCTTGGTAACAACCTGTCTGTGGTATAGTCTCTCCTAGATGTAAGGGGTGGTGGTTGGAAATGGAGTCATGGGGTGGACATTTACCAACAACAGTATGAATGGAAGGGTGGCACAAGTCGTAGACAGCTAACCATCTCTGCCTCGGCACGTGAGCAGGCATCACATACGTTTCCAGGTGGGCCTGTGTCTGCACGTAGAGGCAACATGTCACAGAAAGTGAGCACTTTGTCCTGACAAATCTGGACTTACACCATAGGCCATTTTCTAACTAGCTGTGTGGTTTGGGCAAGTTGCTTTACCTCACTGAGGGTGTTTCCTCATTGATCAAATGTAGATAATATAGAACATCCTTAGAGAGCTTTTATAAGGATTAAATCAGATAATCCATATAAAGTACTTTGCACAGTGTCTGGGAGCACATAATGGTAGCTTCTTTTTCTGTGGGTCATAGAAATATTTGTCAGTCTATTTACTTTGTATCTCTTTCTGTTCCTAATGTTTTCTGATGTCTAACAGAAGGTAAAAATTACTTTTTAAACTGACACTCTGGAACTGGTAAAGCCTGGCTTTTAGGTGCTTATTTTGTGAATCGTGGCAGAAAACATAGAATTATAATTAAAAAATACATAAAGGTGGTAAAAGCTAATATGTGTTTTGTGTTGGTAATAATTAAAAACTGTGGAGAAGCTGAATATCTGCTTGGGTAAAAAAGTATTTTCAAGGCAGGAAAACTATTAAAAATGAATGATAAATAATGAGTATGCATTACTTATCAGATGTAAATATTTACCTAGACTGTTCACACACACACAAATTATTACTCTGACTTCTCATTGCACTGCCTTATAACTTTTTCTGAGCATGCTTAGTGCTTAGAACTAAAATTATGTCGTTCTTCAGAATGATGGGTCTTATGAAGATTTATCTGTCAAGTAGCCAGCTATGTTATGGCAGGTCTTTCAGATTCTTTCTCTTCTCACTTTAATTTACTTTCGGGAGAGAGATGGCTGGCAAGGTTTAAGCAAGCATGATAAAGACTAATTAAAGAGTTGTTCCTCAAATCTCCTTGAAATTAGAGGTTGATTCACTGAAATAATTCATATTTCAAAACCCAAAATAAGCAAAACTTTGAATCTTAACAAGGAAGTTGAAGAGCTATATGGATTACCCAGTTCTTTGCTGTGGAATTGTGCAGTTGAATTTAGAATATAATAGAATTTGTGTTTCCAGTAAAACCAATTCAGAACAGCTTTGCATCATAGAACTAAATTAGACCATAACTGCCTCTAATTAGTTTGGATAGTAATATTTTTAGTCCTTAATCACACCTTTTAGTGAAGAATTCCAAAGTCTTTAGAATAAAGTCTATTGTCCTACATCCTTGGGGGTAGTTCTTGAGAGAGGGAAGTTAACAAATGCAGAGACAAAAGAGGTAATCTAAGGAGTATTTCTTTAATTGTTGGAGAGGTATGGAGCTACTTTATACCTGCTCATTTAAATTTTTGCCATGTACTGGAGCTATCTTGTCACATTATCCCGGGGTGCAGAGACAACAGAGGGAACACTGCCCAGAGCCAAGCAGAACTGGATGGTTCATCTACAGGGGTTCATTGGCCTGCATTCAGTAGTGCCTCCAACTTCTCTCTAGGACGTTTCCTTGATTCCTTTTCATGAAATGGGCCAGAAAATGGATGTGTGGAAAGCCAAAAGAAGTGGTGAAGAGGTGTTTGGACTACTCAGAATTACTAGAATTGAGGCACATGGATTTTGCACAAATTACCCACTTGATTGCATCAGCCTTCCATTTCATTTTCCAGAATCTAGTTTGTGAGTTTTTAAAAATGGAAAACTTGGAAGTGTGATGTAACTGCTAACATGTATTTTGAAGCATGATTAGTGGTAGAACATATAATGATTATATATTTCATTTTCTGGAAACTTTGTTAAGGTTATGAATATCAGTTGCAAAGTTGTACCTTAGATGAATTACGGGGAAAAAGACCTTCTCTCATGATTTATTTTCAGTGTCTGCTCACCCCTTTTCAAGAACCAGTCAACATTTACAGATCAATTCTTTATTGTGTGTAAAAGCCTTTATCTCGTTCCTTATTATAGTGTTCAAATCTGTCTCCCCTTGATACCTGCTATTTTCTAGGCTGAGAACAGAAAGGCATCATTAGAACCTCACCAAGGTTTGGTTGTAGCACTTTAGAAGCAGTGAGATGTGAAGATGGTGAGGCGATTGGAGCATCCTCAGGGAGTTATTTAGATGGAATCTCTGAGAGTATGATTCAAACCAAAGAGAAGAAAAATGGGACAGAAATTATTCTTTGATGTCTGCTCAGTTTAAATCTGAGGACAAGCTTATTGAAAGCAGGTTGTTTGCTTTGCAGTTAAAGGCCTGAGTAGAACAACGGGACTTAAATCTTCTCAGCAGTGACATTCTCATTGATGACATTAAGAATTTATTGAAAACCTGAAGGGCGCATAAGAACAAACTAGGGAAGAGGGGACGGAATGTATCTGTGGGATAGGGTGAGGTGGATTTTGAGGATGGGAACTGCTTGGAGGGATGGGGTCAGGAGTTCTCAGAAGAGTGGCAGTGATCCCTTTAGATGTATTTAGAAAAAAATTGTGAAAATCAACCAGGAAGGCTTATTTGTTCCTATTGCCCTGAATTTTACCTTCCAAATATATTTAAACAGTAGGTAGCCATGTTGAGAAAGGAGGAGCCCTACTGATAAATATGCTTAGTCTTCTATTTTGTTGTTATTGAAAAGTTGAATTAAACCACAGACTCTGGGCGAATCATTTTAGTATGATTAAAAACATTCATTACACTTCCCTCCTAAAAGCAGCTTCCCTAAAGCACGGAAAAATGTTAAAAATGCATTGACATTAAAGTGTGATTCTTTTTCTAAATTGGAAGACATGAAAGCACATTAAATTATTTTTCCAGTAAACAGTCATTAGAGTAATTAGGAATTTGCTGGTGATGAATGTCTAGAGGGAACATGACCCTACCTCATCTTTTAGTTTTCTTCTCGTTAAAAACAACATTTGGTGATAACCCAATCATGATTGCAATAGAAAGCTTATAGAAAGTAAAATCCATGGACATTGAGGTTGACTTGACCTTGAAGTAATAATTCCACAGTACTACATTTCATGAAAGGCAGGAAAAAACTTTAAATATATGATTACTTAGACCTTGTCCATGAGTTATCAGTCTCACCTGTGTCTCTGTATGTACTTATTTCTTTTTGTACCATTTCATGTCTTGGCAGTACCTTTACCAGAGTATTGTAACATGTTATGTGTAGGGCAGTTTTTTAGTAACCATAAGGTATGGTTGCTATCCTACAGACCAGCTAGGGACAGATGTTTACTGGTGGATCTATAGATACCATTATTAAAGTAATATCAGCTAATAAGAGGCAACCCCCCCTGAAGTTAGTGGATTAACATAATAGTAGTTTTTTTCTCACTCATGGGAAGTCCAAAATCTTTTGTGGTATATGCCCGCTCACCCCAAGATGTCCGTATCCTAATCATCTGAGCCTTACATGGCAAGAAGGACTTTGAAGATGTTATTAAATTAAGGATCTCGAGATGGGAAGATTATCCTGGATTATTTGGGTAGGCCCAATGTAGTCACAGGGGTTATTAAAAGGGAGGGAGGGAGGCGGGATAGACACAGAAGGCATGTGATGACAGAAGTAGAGGGGCCAAGAGAAAAACTGAAAGATATTATGCTGCTGGTTTTAAAGATGGAGGATGGGTCCATGAGCTATTCAGTGGTCTCTAGAAGCTATAAAAGGGAAAGAAACAGTCTCCCCTTGAGCCTCCAGGGTAATACAGCCCCGTTGAACCATTTTAGGACTTCTGACTCATGAAATGTAGGAGAATAAATTTGCATTTTTTTTTTTTTTTTTTTTTTGCGGTATGCAGGCCTCTCACTGTTGTGGCCTCTCCCATTGCGGAGCACAGGCTCCAGACGCGCAGGCTCAGCGGCCATGGCTCACGGGCCCAGCCGCACCGTGGCATGTGGGATCTTCCCGGACTGGGGCACGAACCTGCGTCCCCTGCATCGGCAGGCGGACTCTCAACCACTGCGCCACCAGGGAAGCCTCTGAATTGTTTTAAGCCAATAAATTTGTGGTAATTTGTTACAGCAGCCATGGGAAACTAATACATTTTCCATGTGGTCAACCAGGGACCCAGTCTCCTTTCTTTTATGGCTCCATCAGATACCAGGTCCTTGGAGTCTGCTGCACTTAGCCAGTAGGTAGAGAAACAGAATGAAGGTTGGTAGTGGGAGGTTTTTATGCACCAGGGTAGTAAGTGGCAAACACAATTTCTATTCACATTCCACTGTTTTCACCCATGTCAAGATGTCATACTGACTGAAATTCTCCTTTATAATTTATGATCCCTTTATCAGTCTAACACTTTTCTTTATGTCATTATATACTCTGGTCCATGCAGCGGCTAATGCTAGCCATTGGTAGTCATATTTGATGCCTCCCTCTCTCCTCATCTCCCACATCTAATCTGTTACTGAGTCCTAATGATTCTACCGAACCTCAAATCTATCACTCTTCTCCATCTCCACTGCCACCATCCTCTTCTAAATTGCCACGAGGCTACACTCAGTGTAGCTGTGCATCCAGGAATACGATGCAGCCTGTTTGGTGAGTAGGTAGTCTGTTTTTGCGACAGATGCCAAACTGAGTAATCAGCTGACGGTCATTATCTTTTCCTCGTAGCCATGATTTGATATTGGATTTTAAATAACATTACTTAGTTTTTCGAAGTGTTAAATATTGTGAGGTGAGTCTTGGTGTTTTCCTCATTTTAAGGACGAGCCTCATTTAAAGGTCTGTAGTGACCTCAAGCCCTTTGAGATGAAGGCAGAAAATAATGAGTAAATTAAAAAAATACATTCATGCCTCTAAATGGTAAAATAACTTGACTGATATGAGCCAGAAAGCCTGGGGTAGAAGTGAAAAAATTCAAATAAGTTCATGTTCTTTCTGAGAAATGATTTTGCCTTAATTTCTCAGTACTATTGATGAGCTCTGTTGGGCCATGAGCATCAGCCTTGCTTGCTACTTTCTTCAGTGTGGAGGAAGTTAACACCCTAGGGAACGTGTGAATAGATGTTGTGAGCTTTGGAATATTACTCTGCCACACTTCACCAGATAGATGAGTTTGATCTGAATACCAGATGGTGGTACCTCATTTGTATTTTCACAAATATGCAATTCTTTCTTTTTTTTAAAGAAGAAATAGACATCATACTGATCCCAGAAAAATGGTTGTATTTTGCTGCAATCTTGCCTCATCCTTCTATCTTATATAAGCCTTATTACAAAATATATATTTAATATATATTTTAAGATTTTTAAATACTATTTTGTTTGAAATATCTCTATATTTTTAATGCTGTAAAGTAATAGGTGTTCATACCAAAACATTTAGAAGATATACATAAGAGACCATCATACTGACTTAGAAAATATTAATTATTTGTTGCATATTCTTCTATAAATATATTCATGCATCCTTCTCAAGAGCTCACCTTTAAAATATTCTTACCTGTACCCAAGATGCCATATTGAAAAATGGTTTTCTTCAGACTTTATGACCTTCTTATCAAATACCTTCATATTCACCTCATTATAGGACACTCCCGTGAACATGGTTGCTCACGATAGACATCTGGTAGAGTCATTTTTGGTGCCTCCCTGTCCTTTACGTCCCACATCCAATCTGTTACCAAGTCCTATTGATTGTACCTATCTTCACTTTCCTTCATCTCTGCCACCACCACCTGCTTACTGGCCCATGCGTGTATTTCTTCCTGCCTGGAATACTTACCTTTCTCCATATCCCTACCCCTAGCTTTCCCAAGGCTACTTTCTTACTCATCATCACCTTCCTAATAATTGCTTGCCCTTTAGATTTCATTTCTTGGTAACTTCTTCCAGGAAGCCTTTTCTGATAAACCCATTTAGATTGCCTTCTGTATGCTTTCTTAGCACCATATACATATCTCTATCATACCACTTATCACCATGGTACTGCATCCTGTTTACTTGTCTGTAATCTTCCTAATGCTTAGAAAATGCCTGTCCTTGAACGATTGTTATACATTGTTGAATGGTTGAATAAGCATAGAAGGAAATTAGATTAAATGGATAAATGGGATCAGTTTTGGCCTCTGAGAGCCATGTTGATTTTTGAGTAAAGGAGTGATGCAGAAACACATAGCTTTAGAACTGGTAGTATTATGGAGGACAAATTGGAAAGAAGTGAGATAAACCAGAGAGTCCTGCTTGGGAATTGTTGCTTGATCTCAGAGTGAAGTAATGAGAACATTGACTTTTGTTATTGGGAATAGAAAGGTATGAATATGAGGACCCTCAAACGAATAAACAAAGACCTGCTCCTGGTCACTCTGGGGTTAAATAATACACATAGCACTCTCAGGGTTCCATCCCAAATAAGTGGGAGAGGAAATTTCAAGGGAAGAGGTGATGGTTACAGTCTAGAAGGACACTTTGAGGAAAAAAACGTGGAAGGTCACTAAAGGCAGCCCTTTTCTTTCCTGCCACCTGCTCTTCAGCAATGGAGCCACGTAGTTGAACTCTTTCTGACCTGGTTACACAAACGTTTTCCCAAGGGGAGGGGATCTCACCACCTCTCTGGGTAGTGTATTTATTCTCCCAAGGGCTGCTCTTTGTTTTTCTTAGTTTGCATTTTAACACGGACTAGTTTCAGTAGTAATATAAGGAACAGCACATAACACAATCTGTCATCCAAAAGTTGGAAAACAGTCCCAGGAGGTTAATTCCTGGTGTTTTCAAATACTGAGGAAACACTCCCAAACAACATATGTGCTTGTATGTAGGTCATGCGATGGATCATAATTATAAACAAGAACATTTTTTAATAAAAAGGCAAAAAGATGTCAATATAGAGCCATAATTAATGAGCAACTATTTAAAGCTGGCTTACTATATTCAGTGTATTACAATATTCAAATAATATATTGCATGTATAATTGTATATTCGGTATATTACTATTGTGTGTGTGTGTGTGTGTGTGTGTGTGTAAGGAGTATAAAGAATAGTCTTTGATTTCACGGAGCTTATACTTTGGGTGAGGAAATAAGCTGTAGTTTTTTGGAAATGTAAACAAAATATAACAGTAACTAATTTAATGTATAGGTGTATGATTACTTAAGGCTTTGGATTTTAGGTAGCAAGTCAACTCAAGGAGAATTAAACAACAAAGTGGAATTTATAATAAGGAGACAGGAATACGTCACAAGAGCAGGAATGCATCAGGGACCCTGAAAATGATCCGGAAAGACTGGAAAGCCGTCACCTCCTTTCTGTTTTCTAGCCGCCCCCACACCTGGCTCATTTTCTAGGTGCTCCAGAGTGCCTGTGTCGGCGTGCTGCTGATGGGCTGCTTGATTCCAAATCCAAATTTTCAGTTGAAGCAATCTGATTATGTTAATTGGGTTGAGCATCCATGATTTGCACAATTGTGTAATAGAAATAGAGCTGTCAGAGTTCAGAACTGTTTTCAGAGAAGATGCCCATTATAATGTATTGTTAAATATTTTGTTTAGGGGTGTCTACTCTTATTTTTACTACCAGTAGGTGTGGCTGAGCCATTAGATTCCAAATGGGTAACAGTTTCCAGGGTTGGGAAAATAATGAGGACTTGTCATGACAACCCATGATTTGGTCAGAATTTCTGTTTGGTGCTGTAGAGATTTTTCTATTGAATGGTTATTTGCACATACATTAATCACAGCTATGCTTGGTGGGAATGTCACTCTGCCATCTGTCATATTAGCTAATAGTCATGCTTTTCTTTCCTGTATGTCAAAGTTTCCTTTTGGAGAAAAAAGTCTTTGCGGGGTAGTGTAGGATTATATCTTTGTTACCAAATTAACTTTTATTAAGTATAGTAGAGACAGTCTCAGCATTGAGGACAGGTCTGTAAGTACTCAGGAGAGCACTGAAATTTTATTACTTATGTATGGTTCTCTCTCCAATTTTTAAATTATTTGCATTTCCCCTTATCTTCAGTTTCTGTTAATGTGCTGTGCTTGGTAGGAAAATACCTGAAAACTGTGGTTCTTTCAGAACGTCTTCTAATGTGACATGAGGCAAAGTGGACACAATGGCAGTGCAGCACAGAGGGTGGAATGATTCACTGCAGTTCAGGTGGCTTGAACTGAACTCTCAGAAGATCTTGGATGGTTTTTAAAACTGTCCTTGACATAATTTTGATAACGAGGTAATGTGTACAGTGGCATTTGTTCAAGTTTGCTTTTGAGAAGGATTCATTTACTGCTATTAGTTCCTTAACCTTTTCGTTAGTTTATTACTTAAATACATACAGCCAAACTTTTTATCAGGAGAGCTTGTGAGGAGTACTGAATATGGTTTCATGTAGGACACATAGGCATAGTGATTCTTTAGTATTACGTTAAAAAATGGAAAGACCCAAGATAAATTAAAATCAAAGAACTTTTTAGAAACTTCCCATAGGGAACTTAAAGAAATAGAAAGGGCTTTTATGTCTTTTTATGTCTATATATTCAGAAATAAAGTCAAGCTATTCTTTTCTCATCTTTTTTTTTGTGTGTGTGGTACGTGGGCCTCTCACTGTTGTGGCCTCTCCCGTTGCGGAGCACAGGCTCCAGACGCGCAGGCTCAGAGGCCATGGCTCATGGACCCAGCCACTCCGCGGCATGTGGGATCTTCCCGGACCGGGGCACGAACCCGTGTCCCCTGCATCGGCAGGCAGACTCTTAACCACTGCGCCACCAGGGAAGCCCCTTTTCTCATCTTTAAATGAAATTTCAAATTAGTGAAAATTAATTACAGGGTTTGAATGTAATTGGAGAATGTAATATGAAAAACACTTTATATTATTAAAATCCAGGGATGTATGTTGCATACAACATATTTGTTTCTGTGTAGAATGCTCATTCACTCATTCATTTTTGGCCTGGCCATAGAGATCCAGATGCTTATGATCTCATACTAGGAAAATGAAAGAAGTGGAATTACAATGAGATTTCTAGAGTAAGAAAGAGTTTCTTCTCCACAATGGCTCAAGTCAGTGAAGCTGATGGGTCCTGAGCTGGGACTTTGCTATAAAAGTAAGACCTCAATTTACTACAGCGTCAATGGCTCTTTTTCTGTAGGCTGATGTGGATGTAAGTGGTATGGCAGGTGACTTGCCCGCTTTTCAGATCAGTGGGGAGACTCGAAGGAGCTGGAGGAGCAGTTAATTAATCTGGCTTCATGTGGAAATTAATGCCTGGAGCCTGAGTGACACAGCGTAGCATCTTTCTGGTGTCCCTGGGCTACTTGCTGATAGCATCCTTCATTTATTCACACAACATATTTGTATTAAGAATCTAGCAGTGGCTCAATACATGTGTGTCAAGTAAGCTAGATGTGCACTGATTTAGGATTCTGACTGTAACTTTAATAGCACCCAAAACTGCCTAAAACAGAGGTAACAGGTAAAACAGAAGCTTATGAAAAGGCTTCTAAATCTCAAAAATTCTTTGTTATATTGTCTAGATTTTAGAGTTTATATCTGACTGTGACACTAACTTGTCTTGGTTAATCTACATCAGGGCTTTGCCTCAGTTGACTACTTTGTAAAAACAGTTAAATTTGTTTTATTCATAGAAGATTTGTGGTATAGTTATGCTTGAATTATAATTCACCCCACGTATTGAATACATACTATGTGTAAGGCATTTTGTTAAATTCTCTGAGGACAAAAATACATTGAATATATACATTAAATATAAGGTATCGTCCTTTTTCTCAAAGAGTTCATGGTCTAATAGTGAAACTGAGATGTATGAAAATATAGTAACACCTATCAGACTGTGATAAATACATGTATAACAAAATTAAGTTTAGCTATGTGAGTTTATAGTTTCTTATAATAAAGCTGTTCAGAATGCCATTTTTGGAATTATTTAAAATTTTCCTGGGTATTTTAGATTAAGGAGAGCCTGTGTGTGCACACATGAGCACGTGTTTACCCTAGTGTGCAGGTGCAGGCACTTTGCTGTGTCCGCTTGTCTTGTTGGATGCTGTGTGTGATGTAGTGGAAGGCAGAGGACTAGATGTCATTCTTCTTTAACTTTCTGTGTGACATTGGGCTTATCATCAAATATCTTTGGGTGTTGTAAATAGAGGATACACATACCTCTCCTGGGTAAAGGATTGTTCTCTAGCTCAAATGAGTAATCAGGAAAGGTATTTTGGAAATGCTAAAGCCACACACAATAACTCTAAGGAATTAGTTTCCTTTGATTTAAGGTATTCTCTCCAATTCTTATGTAAGCATTTAAATATTATGAAGAGTGGTTGCTTTATGATGATAAAATGTTATAGTTTTCTTTGTACAGATCAAAAAGCCATAAGTGTTTTTATTTTTTTTATTTCTGAGGTATACATTTTAAAGTAATAACTAGAATTATGACTTATAACATTATACCAGAACATATAAGGTTTTTAGAAATTTCATGTAATGTCTGAAACATTTATATTAACATATTTCCATACAAATAACCCAAAGAAAGTTTAGTATTAGTTGTTTTTATTGTTTGTTTTTTTATACTACAGGTTCTTATTAGTCATCAGTTTTATACACATCAGTGTATACATGTCAATCCCAATCGCCCAATTCAGGACACCACCATCCCCACCCCACCGCGGTTTCCCCCCTTGGTGTCCGAACGTTTGTTCTGTACATCTGTGTCTCAACTTCTGCCCTGCAGATTGGTTCATCTGTACCATTTTTCTAGGTTCCACATACATGTGTTAATATACGATATTTGTTTTTCTCTTTCTGACTTACTTCACTCTGTATGACAGTCTTTAGATCCATCCGCTTCTCAACAAATGACTCAATTCCGTTCCTTTTTATGGCTGAGTAATATTCCATTGTATATATGTGTACCACAACTTCCTTATCCATTCATCTGTCAGTGGGCATTTAGGTTGCTTCCATGACCTGGCTATTGTAAATAGTGCTGCAATGAACATTGGGGGTGCATGTGTCTTTTTGAATTATGGTTTTCTCTGGGTATATGCCCAGTGGTGGGATTGCTGGATCATTTGGTAATTCTATTCTTAGTTTTTTTTTTTTTTTTTTTGTGGTACGTGGCCTCTCACTGTTGTGGCCTCTCCCGTTTTGGAGCACAGGCTCCGGACGCGCAGGCTCAGCGGCCATGGCTTACGGGCCCAGCTGCTCCGCGACATGTGAGATCTTCCCAGACCGGGGCATGAACCTGTGTCCCCTGCATCGGCAGGCGGACTCTCAACCACTGTGCACCAGGGAAGTCCCTATTTTTAGTTTTTTAAGGAACCTCCATACTGTTCTCCATAGTGGCTGTATCAATTTACATTCCTACCAACAGTTTAAGAGGGTTCCCTTTCCTCCACACCCTCTCCAGTATTTGTTGTTTGTAGATTTTCTGATGATGCCCATTCTAACTGGTGTAAGGTGATACCTCATTGTAGTTTTGATTTGCATTTCTCTAATAATTAGTGATGTTGAGCAGCTTTTCATGTGATTCTTGGCCATCTGTATGTCTTCTTTGGAGAAATGTCTATTTAGGTCTTCTGCCCATTTTTGGATTGGGTTGTTTGTTTCTTTAATATTGAGCTGCATGAGCTGTTTATATATTTTAGAGATTAATCCTTTGTCCATTGATTCGTTTACAAATATTTTCTCCCATTCTGAGGGTTGGCTTTTTGTCTTGTTTATGGTTTCCTTTCCTGTGCAAAAGCTTTGAAGTTTCATTAGGTCCCATTTGTTTATTTTTGTTTTTATTTCCATTACTCTAGGAGGTGGGTCAAAAAAGATCTTTCTGTGATTTATGTCACAGAGTGTACTGCCTAGGTTTTCCTCTAAGAGTTTTATAGTGTCCGGTCTTACATTTAGATCTCGAATCCATTTTCAGTTTATTTTTGTGTATGGTGTTAGGGAGTGTTCTAATTTCATTCTTTTATATGTAGCTGTTCAGTTTTCCCAGCACCACTTATTGAAGAGACTGTCTTTTCTCCATTGTATATCTTTGCCTCCTTTGTCATAGATTAGTTGACCATAGGTGTGTGGGTTTATCTCTGGGCTTTCTATTTTGTTCCATTGATCTATGTTTCTGTTTTTGTGCCAGTACCATATTGCCTTGATTACTGTAGCTTTGTAGTATAGTCTGAAGTCAGGGAGTCTGATTCCTCCAGCTCCATTTTTTTCCTTCAAGACTGCTTTGGGTGTTCACGGTCTTTTGTGTCTCCATACAAATTTTAAGATGATTTGTTCTAATTCCATTAAAAATGCCATTGGTAATTTGATAGGGACTGCATTGAATCTGTAGATTGTTTTGGATAATATAGTCATTTTCACAATATTGATTCTTCCAGTCCAAGAACATGGTATATCTCTCCGTCTGTTGGTATCATCTTTAAATTCTTTCATCAGTGTCTTATAGTTTTCTGCAGACAAATCTTTCGTCTCCCTAGGTAGGTTTATTCGTAGGTATTTCATTCTTTTTGTTGCAATGGTAAATGGGAGTGTTCCCATAATTTCTCTTTCAGATTTTTCATCATTAGTGTATAGGAATGCAAGAGGTTTCTGTGCATGAATTTTGTATCCTGCAACTTTACTAAATTCAATGATTAGCTCTAGTAGTTTCCTGGTGGCATTTTTAGGATTCTCTATGTATAGTATCAAGTCATCTGCAAACAGTGACAGTTTTACCTCTTCTTTTCCAATTTGTATTCCTTTTATTTCTTTTTCTTCTCTGATTGCTGTGGTTAGGACTTCCAAAACTATGTTGAATAATAGTGGTGAGAGTGGACATCCTTGTCTTGTTCCTCATCTTAGAGGAAATGCCTTCAGTTTTTCACCATTGAGAATGATGTTTGCTGTGGGTTTGTCATATATGGCCTTTATTATGTTGAGGTAGTTTCCCTCTTTGCCCATTTTCTGGACAGTTTTTATCATAAATGGGTGTTGAATTTTGTCAAAAGCTTTTTCTGCATCTATTGAGATGATCATATGTTTTTTATTCTTCAACTTGTTAATATGGTATATCACATTGATTGATTTGCATATATTGAAGAACCCTTGCATCCCTGGGATAAGTCCCACTTGATCATGGTGTATGATCCTTTTAGTGTGTTGTTGGATTCTGTTTGCTAGTATTTTGTTGAGAATTTTTGCATCTATATTCATCAGTGATATTGGTCTGTAATTTTCTTTTTTTTAGCATCTTTGTCTGGTTTTGGTATCAGGGTGATGGTGGCCTCATAGAATGAGTTTGGGAGTGTTCCTTCCTCTGCAATTTTTTGGAAGAGTTTGAGAAGAATGGGTGTTAGCTCTTCTCTAAATGTTTGATAGAATTCACCTGTAAAGGGGCTTCCCTGGTGGCTCAGTGGTTGGGAGTCCACCTGCCGATGCGTAGGGCACAGGTTCGTGCCCTGGTCCCGGAGGATCCCACGTGCTGCAGTGTGGTTGGGCCTGTGAGCCATGGCCGCTGAGCCTGCGCGTCCGGAGTCTGTGCTCTGCAGCGGGAGAGGCCGCAGCAGTGAGAGGCCTGCGTACCGCAAAAAACAAGCAAACAAACAAACAAAAAATTCACCTGTGAAGCCATCTGGTCCTGGACTTTTGTTTGTTGGAAGATGTTTAATCACAGTTTCAATTTCATTACTTGTGATTGGTCTGTTCATATTTTCTGTTCCTTCCTGGTTCAGTCTTGGAAGGTTATACCTTTCTAAGAATTTGTCCATTTCTTCCAGGTTGTGCATTTTATTGGCATAGAGTTGCTTGTAGTAGTCTCTTAGGATGCTTTGTATTTCTGCGGTGTCTGTTGTAACTTCTCCTTTTTCATTTCTCATTTTATTGATTTGAGTCCTCTTCCTCTTTTTCTTGATGAGTCTGGCTAATGGTTTATCAATTTTGTTCATCTTCTCAAAGAACCAGCTTTTAGTTTTATTGATCTTTACTATTGTTTTCTTTGTATTTTATTTATTTCTGCTCTGATATTTATGATTTCTTTCCTTCTGCTAACTTTGGGTTTTGTTTTTTCTTCTTTCTCTAGTTCCTTTAGGTGTAAGGTTAGATTGTTTATTTGAGATTTTTCTTGTTTCTTGAGGTAGGCTTGTATAGCTATAAACTTGCCTGTTAGAACTGCTTTTGCTGCATCCCATAGGTTTTGGATCATCATGTTTTCATTGTCATTTGTCTCTAGATATTTTTTGATTTCCTCTTTGATTTCTTCAGTGATGTCTTGGTTATTTAGTTACGTAGTGTTTATCCTCCATGTGTTTGTGTTTTTTACATTTTTTTCCCTGTAATTGATTTCTAATCTCATAGCGTTGTGGTCAGAAAAGATGCTTGATATGATTTCAAATTTCTTAAATTTACTGAGGTTTGATTTTTGACCCAAGATGTGATCTATCCTGGAGAATGTTCCATGCGCACTTGAGAAGAAAGTGTAATCTGTTTTTGGATGGAATGTCCTATAAATATAAATTAAATCTATCTGGTCTATTGTGTCATTTAAAGCTTCTGTTTCCTTATTTATTTTCTTTTGGATGATCTGTCCATTGTTGTAAGTGAGGTGTTAAAGTCCCCACTATTATTGTGTTACTGTCGATTTCCTCTTTTATAGCTGTTAGCAGTTGCCTTATGTATTGAGGTGCTCCTATGTTGGGTGCATAAATATTTATAATTGTTATATCTTCTTCTTGGATTGATCCCTTGATCATTATGTAGTGTCCTTCCTTGTCTCTTGTAACATTCTTTATTTTAAAGTCTATTTTATCTGATATGAGTATAGCTACTGCAGCTTTCTTTTGGTTTCCATTTGCTTGGAATATCTTTTTCCATCTGCTCACTTTCAGTCTGTATGTGTCCCTAGGTCTGAAGTGGGTCTCCTGTAGACAGCATATATATGGGTCTTGTTTTTGTATCCATTCAGCAAGCCTGTGTCTTTTGGTTGGAGCATTTAATCCATTCACGCTTAAGGTAATTATCGCTATGTATGTTCCTATGACCATTTCTTAATTGTTTTGGGTTTGTTTTTGTAGGTCCTTTTCTTCTCTTGTGTTTCCCACTTAGTGAAGTACTTTAGCATTTGTTGTAGAGCTGGTTTGGTGGTGCTGAATTCTCTTAGTTTTTGCTTGTCTGTAAAGCTTTTGATTTCTCTATCGAATCTGAATGAGATCCTTGCCGGATCTTGAGTAATCTTGGAGTAATCTTGGTTGTAGGTTCTTCCCTTTCATCACTTTAAGTATATCATGCCACTCCCTTCTGGCTTGTAGAGTTTCTGCTGAGAAATCAGCTGTTAACCTTATGGGAGTTTCCTTGTATGTTATTTTTTGTTTTTCCCTTGCTGCTTTTAATAATTTTTCTTTGTCTTTAAAGTTTGCCAATTTGATTACTGTGTGTCTCAGTGTGTTTCTCCTTGGGTTTATCCTGTATGGGACTCGCTGCGGTTGCTGGACTTGCGTGGCTATTTCCCTTCCCTTGTTAGGGAAGTTTTCGACTATAATGTCTTCAGATATTTTCTTGGGTCCTTTCTCTCTCTCTTCTCCTTCTGGGACCCCTAGGATGCGAATTTTGTTGCGTTTAATGTTGTCCCAGAGGTCTCTTAGGCTGTCTTCATTTCTTTTCATTCTTTTTTCTTTATTCTGTTCCGCAGCAGTGAATTCCACCATTCTGTCTTCCAGGTCATTTATCCGTTCTTCTGCCTCAGTTATTCTGCTATTGATTCCTTCTAGTGTAGTTTTCATTTTAGTTATTGTATTGTTCATCTCTGTTTGTTTGTTCTTTAATTCTTCTAAATCTTTGTTAAACGTTCCTTGTATCTTCTTGATCTTTGCCTCCATTCTTTTTCCGAGGTCCTGGATTATTTTCACTATCGTTGTTCTGAATTCTTTTTCTGGAAAGTTGCCTATGTGCGCTTCATTTTGTTGTTTTTCTGGGGTTTTATCTTGTTCCTTCATCTGGTACATAGCCCTCTGCCTTTTCATCTTGTCTTTCTTTCTGTGAATGTGGTTTTTGTTCCACAGGCTGCAGGATTGTAGTTCTTCTTGCTTCTGCTGTCTGCCCTCTGGTCCATAAGTGTTTTTAATTGTCCTTAATTCTCCATGGCATGTTCCTTTTCATTCTTAATGACTCCACATGGCTTAAAATTAATTTACATCCTTACCTAATGTCATATCATGGCTCTTTGATATACTTTGATATAATTGCAGAATCTTTTGATAAAGCTTAAGATGCACAAAGATTTCCTTTATGTGTGTATGAATAACTAACTATAAATATGACCCAAATTTTATAGTCTTTATCCCCCTTCTCATTCTCAAAGGATAATCGTGTATAGATTTCACATAATGGCTAAAATACTAGACTCAGCTGAAATACAATTAATTTTTATAAATGAAAAGATTTACAAATTGTAGGTCAAGGACAACTACTCCTTAGTAATAGTAACCCTTTATTTAATGCCTGGATTTGACTTAACACAAAGTTCTGCTATGAAATGAACACACACTTCCTGACTTTCCTGGCTTGCTGGCGGATGAGCAGCCTGAATAGGGTTTCAGTAGATGCTCTGTGGGGCTTCATTTTAAAATTTTTATAGAGGTATTATGATTTTAGTCTGTCGAGTAAAAATATAGTTTCTCTCCTTTAGGAAGCCCCAGAGCCTTAGCATGATGCTGGGTTTGAAGATGGAGAAGTCAAATATCAACTGGGAGAGGTAATGAGCAGGTGACTTTGGAGCTGGCTGGGAGATAAGGAGGTTTCTGGGCTTCAGTCTTGAGCAGAGAGATAGAATGCAGAAGACCAAGAGCACTATTGAGTCTGTCAAACTCTGGGATAAATTAAAAGCATCTTTTCTTAGTAGGAGCCATCAATTTAGGAAAGGAGCAATTAGATGATACCAGTAGGATATTAAAAAAGCAGTTCTCGCCTTTAAACTAGAATAGGAGAGAAGTGATGGTAAACTAAGCAATCAGGAATTGTTCAGAAGTAACTCTATAGGGTAAAAAATATACTAATCTGCTTTTAAGGAGGAGGTTTTCAAGCTTTATTTTAGCAGCATTAGCTATTTCTTTCAAGTGGAATCTTACATGGCTTCCCACATTCCCTCTGTACCCGCTTCATTTATAAAATAGGTAAAAGTAGAGTTGCTGCAGTTTGAACCAGGGATGGGGGAGCCAGGGCTCATCTGATTGTCATTCTCCCTGTGGTCCCTCAGGTAATCTCTTGGAGCTTGAGGGTTCCACAGACCACAGTTTAAAAGCTACTACCTCAAGTTATAAAGGAAAACAGAAGTTTAGACCAGAAAAAATGCTAACTGTATAGCTTGGTCAATTCACTTAAGCTTCCTAAACCTCAGTTTTCTTATCTGTAATCTTGGAATAATAATATTTACTTCGTGTGGTTGTTGTGAGGGTTAAATTAAATGAGCTAATGGACTTATTAGCTGCTTAATACCATGCTTGATATATTACAATGACTCAGTGCAATCAAGTATCTATGACTTAGTTTATCTATCAAATCATTTCTGAATCTCTTCCTTCCAACTGAAATAAACCATTATGTGTCAGTTACTAAGCTGTTGTCTCTCTCAGCTCCAAACCTATCATACTTCTATTCCCTACTCTGTCATGCTGAGGCTGGGACTCTGTATACCACATTTCTGCTTAGTCAGGAGTGTCCGTGTTGGGCTTTGCCAACAGGGGGTGCCAGGGAGCATGCACAGCTGGTGGAGGGAGAAGGGACTTGGACTTGCTCTTCTCTGTTGGTTCATGCAGGCTTTTTGATTTTGTCAGGGTCACCCTTACCTTACTTCACCCTGGCCACAGCAGTTGAGTCCAAAGAAGCAGTTGAATCCAGTTTTCGTTTCACTAATGCTGGTAGGATCAGCCTTGTCCAACTCCCTCAGAGACACACCAGCATCAGGCAAGCAGTGCCCCCTCCTCGATAGTCTGGGTCCCCACAGAAGGCCCCTTCAGCAAGCTTCTAAATTTTAATAATTTCAACCTCTTCCCTTTGTCTCTCCAACTCTAGGTGTGGTAATGGCTTCCTGTGGTTTTTACCTCTGTGATACCTTAGAGTTCTGTCTGCCTTTTCAGCTATTCAATATATAGTTAACAATTATCTATATTAAATTCTATCTATTAAAAGTAAGTGTGACTTTTGTGCCCTAACTGGACTCTGAAAGATACTGACACCTGTTCCCTCCTTTGTTTCCCTACTGGGATTTGTTTTTGGGTCCCAAGTGCCTTCATAATTAACTGGTGCATGGTAAGTCCATATATACAGCTGCCTACTGAATAACTCTAACTGAGTATCTCTCTTTGGATCCCACACTCAGTATTTCCCAACCTGTATTCATCATCTTTGCTCATTGCTACACCTGCAGTTCCTTCTTTATATTGGTCTGTGGCATCAGTGTGTGCTTTTAATTAATTAATTAATTGGCTACACCACGTGGCTTGCAGGATCTTAGTTCCCTGACCAGGGATTGAACCCATGCCGTCAGCAGCGAAAGCGTGGAGTCCTAACCACTGGCTCGCCAGGGAGTTCCCTCAATGTGTGCTTTTATTTTTTTTATTAATTTATTTTTAATAAACTTATTCATTTTAATTTTGGCTGTGTTGGGTCTTCGTTGCTGTGTGTGGGTTTTCTCTAGTTGTAGCGAGCGGGGGCTACTCTGTTGCGGTGCATGGGCTTCTCATTGCTGTGGCTTTTCTTGTTGTGGAGCATGGGCTCTAGGTGTGTGGGCTTCTCTAGTTGTGGCTTGTGGGCTCTAGAGCTCAGGCTCAGTAGTTGTGGCACACGGGCTTAGTTGCTCTGAGGCATGTGGGATCTTCCCGGACCATGGCTCGAACCCGTGTCCCCTTCACTGACAGGTGGATTTCTTAACCACTGTGCCACCAGGGAAACCCAATGTGTGCTTTTAAAAGAATTGAACTCACAGTGATCTGAACCTGATCTCTACAGCAATTGAACCAATGTGAACAAATGAAAACTACTAACATCTTGGAACTTCAAGATGCTGTAATAGCTGAGAGAAATTTTGGTTTTGAAGATGTTAACACAATTTATTTTAGAATTTCAATCTGTAAAAGTTAATAATCAGAAGAGATGTACTTGATTAGGAACTGGGAAACCCAGATCCTATTCCTTTTGTTTCACACATTTTACAACTCATTAGTCTTTCATTTTCTCCATCAATAAAAATGGGATTAATAATAATTGCTCCTATATATGTCAGAGATACATTTAATATATACATGAACATACACATTAAATAACGTATCTGCAAGTTATTATAATTTTTAAAAATTTGAAATTATTCAAAGTTTTAACATATTTTAAAGAATTTTCCCCCCAAGTCTAATTAAAACACATGAGTCCATAGTACCATCTATAAAAGGAGCTTAAACTATACTTAAAATTTTAGACTATTCCACTTAACCTAAAAAATTCATTGTGTTTCACCAAATAAATATTATTGACTAAAAGTTGGGAGAGTTTGAATTACATAGTTATTAAATAATTGTCTAACATAATTGTGTTTTTTTGAGAAGCTGTTCCTGTCTTGCATAACTGTGTCTGAAAAAGGGAGTGTTTGTTATAGAAGAATGATGCAGTAGCTCAATTTCACTGGCATAGAATGGGGGGGGGATGAAGAGTTATTTTATTTCTAATAGTGAATGGGTGAGGGAACAGTACAAGTAATGAATTTTAAATAATTTCAGTTTTCATGCTGGATCAGTGTTTGCTATTGCGGAAATTTTTTTTGAGTAATTTTAGTTTGGAGAAAATTAGAATTGATTTACTGGTAATGTAGATTCAGAATGGAAACAACTAGAAGCCATGCTGAATAATAAACTAATATATAGATTTCTTGTCTCAGTGTTTAAAAGTCATCATTTTTGAAGGAAAATAAGTGAACTGTGGTTAATCTAAATGTTTATCTGGGTGGATATGAATGATATCTATAGTATAGCAAGAAAAACTTGATGCCCATAATGTGCCTATATATTATCAAAGAATTCAATAAAACTCCAATGAAATGCCAGATCGTTCTTGCTTTTAAATATGCTTAGGAATTGAAATACCATCAAAAGAATTCAGTTCTGCATGCAGTGAACCAGTTATTTATAATGGGGAAACAATTATATAAATATCTCCTTTGAGCAAATAGGCAGTTGAATTTCAATGATTTAAACAGTTTTCTTTTCAATTAAAAATGTTATGGAGTAAAGTTATAAAGAAACCTGATAAAAATAATAAAAATACATTTGTAACAGATTCGAGCAGTTACTTTCAGATGAGATGTTGTTTGGTTTCCTTTACTGAGGTTTTTCAGTATAAAGTCCATTTGAATTATCATTCCTTGGCCTCTTGAGATTTTCAAATGTATAAGGATTTCTAAGAATATGTATATTTCCCCCTATATTTAGCTACAAAGAAATGCCAGTAATCTGACAAACATTTATGAGATGTACTGTTCTGGAAACTGCCCTAGGTCCTGGGGTGGGGTTAGAAGGTATGGGAGGAGATAATAAAGATAAGTACGACAGCCCGATCAGATTGCATTTGCAATGAAGCATGGGAACCCTGGAGTTTCATAGCTCACCATGGTTCTCAGGGGAAAAGTGAAAAAAATAAATGAAACAACTGGTGTAGGAGTTCATTATTTTCCATGCTGGCCACTTTCTGGCTGTAGTCGTATTGATTTTGTGTCAGTCCATCAGACTATGACCAAAAGCCATAACTTAGAACAGTGCATAAGAACTTATCCATATGTTATTACACATCAGTAGCAAAGAGAAGATCACCAATACCTCTCTCCATTTTGACTAAACCTTATGGAAACAGTTGATGCCATCCATGGGATTTGCAATCTGGAAGATGCTCAGCAGGTCCCACCACCTGGTGAAGTGCACAGCAACTCCTGAGGTTGCTCTGTGATGGCATGACTAGTTGGGTTGGAAGTGATTCTGTCCTGCCTGTTTCTGCTGTAAACAGATGTACTTATGCATTATGCTTTAAAATAAAATAAGGAAACTAGAATCCAATATTTGACTTTAGTATGAATCCCTCAGGCAACCTTTCATTCATTCAATTATTTAGGACTAAGCAAGTTCTGAAGCATCTCATGCAGGGAAAAACACACTGGTACTAAACCCTGGGGACATGATGAAAGACTTGGTCTCTACCCTCTGAAAGCATGAATTCTAACAAGGAGGAACCTATTTGCACTGTGGTAAGGGCTTATTGCAGAATGGCTTCTGACCAAGTTTTTTTCTAAGAGGTTGCCAAACTCAGTTATGTGTTTTGACCAAATTGAGCACTCTTTCCACCAGGCGCTTGACAAAGTTGCAGAACAAATAGTGGACTTGGTGGTATGGAGCAATCCACCTCATATTTGCCCCTCCTGATCAGAACCATAAACTTTATGGGTCAGCCAGTGCATTTCCCCCTACAGGATAATAGCATCTCAGAGGAGGGAGACTCAGCTGTGTAATCTCTGTCTTCCCTCTTTCCAAACTCCAGTATAGGGGATGTTAGAGGAGAAAGGATTGGAAGTGATCTGAATGCAAGAGGTTTAATGTCTCTGTGATTAGGTCTCAGACTTCTTCATAGAGCTCCCTTCCCCCTCCTCCATGCACACACTCATGCTAACTCCTGTCTGGTCCTTCTAACAGCAAGGCTATTACACCTCAGCTGCGAGGCAGAATGGTGTGGGCTTATCTTCTATCCACTCATTTCTCTGTAAGGCACAGAAGAGACAGATGCTAATTGCTCAAGGAGATAGAGTGTGGTTATCAAAACTTTATTTTTTGTCAGGTCTTGGTCATCTGTTCAGTGTTATCCCATCAGACTCACAGAACATAAACATGTCTCTTATTTTTCTTTCAAAACAAGTGATATTAATAGTATATGGTGAGATAATTTCTAAAACATAGACTGACACTTTATTTTACTTTCCTCACCTCCAAGATGAGCTCATTATTCAATAGAACTTTTTTTTTTTTTTGCGGTACGCGGGCCTCTCACTGTTGTGGCCTCTCCTGTTGCGGAGCACAGGCTCCGGACGCGCAGGCTCAGCGGCCATGGCTCACGGGCCTAGCCGCTCCGCGGCATGTGGGATCTTCCCGGACCGGGGCACGAACCCGTGTCCCCTGCATCGGCAGGCAGACTCTCAACCACTGCGCCACCAGGGAAGCCCTATTCAATAGAACTTTTAAGAAATGTCGTATATCTTGTTAAAAGAGACTGCAACACATCTGCTACGGTCTGAATGTTTGTGTTCCCCCCAAATCCGTATGTTGAAGTCCTAACCCCCAAAAGTATTAGTAGGTGATGCCTTTGGGAGGTAATTAGATCATGAGGGTGGAGCCCTCATGAGTGGGATTAGTGCTGTTAAGACACTCAGAGAGCTTCCTTGACCTTTCCACCTGTGCGGATACAATGAGAAGGCTGCAACCCAGAAGCGAGTTCTCACCTGACCATGCTGGCACCTTGATCTCAGGCTTACAGCCTCTAGGACTGTGAGTAATAAATTTCTGTTGTTTATAAACTCCCCAGCCTGTGGTATTTAGTTATAGCAGCCTGAAGGGACTAAGACAACATCTCTTTTATAACGGTAACTAGAGACTATCTTTGAATGTACACGTTTAGTACTGTTCTTATCTCTCAGTGTTGCAGAATCTCTCTGCTTACCTTTTTCCTCTATGGACTCTAAGCATCATGAGGGCAGAGATCTTCTTATCTACATGTTTCCAGTGCTGGGTACAGTGTCTGGTACATGGTAGGGTTCAATAAATATTCGGTGCGGCAATATTTGTTGAGTGGATATTTTAAAAAATTTCCGAGTTAGAATGGAATTCCATTGTTTGATTTTTGTTCGATGTCCAATTTCAAAGAATCCATTTTCCCATCTGAAAGATCTGATAATATCATTTTATAATTGTTTGATTAAATCAAATGCACCAGCATTTCCTTGCAAATATATCAGCTTATTATTCTGTAATTTAGTCATCTCTCTCTAGGTAATGAGGAGCTCTGAACTCTAAAAGACAAAAGCTCTTCATAATTCAAATGTATTATACTCAAGGCAAAGTTTCTCTTCAGATAAGAATACTTCATTTTTTTAATCAAGTGAAAGTTAATATTAATGTTCACAGAATTTCTGTTCCCATTACAAGTCTTCGGCTTTCATTTGTTTGTGACCAATTTTTTTCATAACATTTAAGTAGATGCTGTCTCCTTTCAATGAGTAATAGGGGAAAAGGAGGTAATGAATGAGGCATACATGGAACGAGGTAATACAGATGGAATAAGTGATACAGCTGTGACATTGATATTATCACCATAATCCTTTTCAACATAATGATCTGAGGTGATTTATTAGTGTCAATGGTATTTACTCATCTATAACCTGCTAATAAACATAGAGTGATGAGTCATCACTGTCACTGTATGAGTTTCCTTAGGGAATTTTATTTAATGGCCAGTGGCATTTACTGTATTTTGAGATGGTTGCTCATAAGACTTGGAAGAATTTGTTGGCTATAAAATGTAAAATAATAAACTTTCAGATGATTGCAATGGGCAAATATAGTTAATTGAAGTATACACTTAGTACTTAATGTCATAGGTTAATTTTTATGTGCAAGCAATTATAGACTTTTGTGCAAGCAATTTAAAAGTTATTCCCAAGTTGTAAAATTATACCCGTTTTGAAAATTTTCCTTGACTTAAAAATATACTTTTCAGATCAGATAATCAAAGGATATATTTCATAAACCAGCAATATTTTTCCAAAGTGATTGGCTGTGTTTTTCTCAAGCTTCATTAGAAGATTAGGAAATTCATAACTCATCCAATGACTAAAGATAAAAATTGCCATCTATTTTAGATTTATTCTTTGGTTATTATGTCTGTATGGCTAGACATTCCAGAAATGAGTTGCCTCCATTCTGGTTTGGAGAATTATACTTAGGTAGAGGAGAAGAGGAGGGATGGGAGGGAACCCTAGGATCTGTAAGTATTGAGCTAACATGTAAAGTCTTGCTTCCCATTTTTTTTTTCAGAATGTGATAGATACTACTGGGATAAAAATAATTCTCTAGGAAGGAATAACATGGAAATTATTTTAGCATTAGTACTAAACTTCTGATTAATAAGTATGGCAGACTGATGAAAATGTCAAGTCCTGGCAAAAATGTTAGTAATGGAAAAATGTTTTCAACCTGTCTGTAAGATAGCAATGCATTATTACCTGAAAGTCATTTCATTAAAGATAAACATTTATTTTACTCTCTAGATTCATACTTCACGTAAAGTCAAAGTTGAAAATGTGGTAATTAGTTTCAGTGGAATTTGTGTCTCAGCTTCCATAAAGGTCGTCTAAATTTTCCCAGATGTTATGATTAATTTTCATTATTGCTTTTAGCTTATCTTTCTTTCTAGTTCTCCATTTTCTTTTTTCTTACCTCACCCTGTTCTATCACAACAAATTCCATTTCTCATGTAAGGAACAAGGAAGGATTAGAATTACTGATAATTGAAACGTTTGACTTGAACCTTGTTCCCTCTTCCTCGTTTTGGCTGTGTGTCTCCATTTTCTACTCATTCAAACCCTTGCTCAGGTTACTTTTACTGTTGTCTTTTACATTGAGCAGTTTGGAAAAGTGAAGTCTCAGCCCTGAGTCTTTCAAATATTATTCTTGTGGCGCTCAAACGTTCTGAGCATTAGTATTTGATTCCCTCATTTCCAAGCTTAATTTGCAACTGCTTTCCTCTTGTATTTTATTATGGATGTTAATGGAAATTTTGAAGTGATTTTTGCATGAAATTAGGATTATGAATAGAATATTATGTTGAATTTAGACTATCCTGACCTTCTTAATTTATGAGACTATTTAAAGTGATTTTTGTAAGGCACATGCTTTACAAAACTGCTTTATTACAAGATGAAGGAGCTAGGAGAGCATACTCAGCGGTAAATCGTCAGCCTTAGTATGGCTAATCCTGTGTCCTGATAATGGAGCTAAGGAACTTTTGTGGGAGGGCAGAGTAATATTATTTTAAAAGACTAGAGAATATATCCAAAATATTCGGAGATTTCAGAAATGAAAACTGACTAATCATGATTTATCTAAACCCTTCTTGGATTCATTATATTTTTAGGCAAGTAGATATTAGATATTCAAGAAGGCTACTTCACTTTATTCATTAGTTTTTGTCTTCAAACTCATTATTTCAATCGTTAAGAAAGATTTGTAGACAAAGCTTTGGTAAACAAGTACATGTCTATTTTTCTCACGTCTTACGATCAAGATCACATTCCAGCACATCCTTTATATTTATAACATATTTTAAAATATTTTAGTAAGAAATATTTTAGACATACAAAACAATTTTAAGCATAATGTCTAAATCAGGTCCTGGAAAATTGAAATAAATTGAGGAGAGCTTAATAAGGAATTATTAACCAGAGTTTGAGGAAACCTGGATGATTGTTTTAGTAATCATAGAGCTAGTAACAGCTGGTTATCTCCCCAGGCCTGGAGAAGTGTGGTGAGCAGTCTCTAAGATGGCCCACCCATCCCCTCCCAGTAAGTATGTGTTCACGCCCTTGTGTAGTCCCTTCCTCTTGAGTGTGGGCTGAACCTACTCACTCGCTTCTAATGAGTAGAACACAATGGAATGTCACTTCTGAGATTAGGTTGTTGTCTTACTCACTTGCTCTGGGGGAAGCAAGCTGCCATGGCTTGAGCTGCTCATGGGGAAGCTGTTATGACAAAAAGCTGAGATTCCTCATCCCAGCAACCTGTGATACCATGATGAGTGAGTTGGAAGTGGATCTTCCCTCAACTGAATCTTTAGATGAAACCGCAGCTCCAGTTGAACCCTGGGTTATAGCCTTGTGAGAGACCTTGAGGCAGAGGCACTCAGAATCTGTGAGATAGTAGATGTTCATTGTTTTAACTTTCTGAGTTTTTTATGTGTGGTAAATAACTAATACAAACGGAGCAGTTACTGGAGACAGAGAGGGCTGTGTGGAGATTTCCAGCTATGAGCTATGGCTTTCAGTCAAGGGTCACGCTCAGTTTGCAGGAAGCTGAGAGAACAAATGCCCTGGCTTCAGTTCCTTTCTCTGAGTCATGCTGGAGCTGCCTATTTGCCACACCCAGTCATAAGGCAGGAGGCAACGGAGCCTTTTGATGCAGTCCACCTAGGTCACCTACCATGGCTTGGAGACGAAGGGGTAAAGGGGCAAGTGGATCTGGAAGACATGTAGCACACGCAAAGAAACGAACCTTTTTGTACTTATCGTTCAACCTAAGAAACCGTTGTACTTCTTATTCAATCGAAGAAACCATTGTTGTAAATATAATTGAAATTATCGCTACCCTTCCATGAGCACAGTCTTATCCCTTTACCCAGAGATAGTTGTGATCCTTATTTAGGGGTTTATCATTCCCATATAGGCTTTCATTCTGACTGTTTATTTAGATTTCATGATCACACTGGCCTACAGTGTCCCAGGCATGTGCTAGAATAGTGTTTTATCCTTTAATTCCTTCTGTCTTTTTTTTTGTTGTTGAACATCTTTATTGCAGTATAATTGCTTTACCAATGGTGTGTTAGTTTCTGCTTTATAACAGAGTGAATCAGCTATACATATACATATATCCCCATATCATCTCCCTTTTGTGTCTCCCTCCCACTCTCTGTGTCCCACCCCTCTAGGTGGTCGCAAAGCGCTGAGCTGATCTCCGTGTGCTATGTGGCTGCTTCCCACTAGCTATCTGTTTTATATTTAGTAGTGTATATATGTCCATGCCACTCTCTCACTTTGCCCCAGCTTACCTTCCCACTCCCCGTGTCCACAAGTCCATTCTCGCTGTCCGCATTTTTATTCCTGTCCTGCCCCTAGGTTCTTCAGAACCATTTTTTCTTTTTTTTAGATTCCACATATATGTGTTAGCATACGGTATTTGTTTTTCTCTTTCTGACTTACTTCACTCTGTATGACGGACTCTAGGTCCATCCACCTCACTGCAAATAACTCAATTTCATTTCTTTTTATGGCTGAGTAATATTCCATTGTATATATGTGCCACGTCTTCTTTATCCATTCATCCAATGATGGACACTTAGGTTGCTTCCATCTCCTGGCTATTGTAAATAGAGCTGCAATGAACATTTTGGTACATGACTCTTTTTGAATTATGGCTTTCTCAGGGTATATGCCCAGTAGTGGGATTGCTGGGTCGTATGGTAGTTCTATTTTTAGTTTTTTAAGGAACCTCCATACTGTTCTCCATAGTGGCTGTATCAATTTACATTCCCACCTGCAAGTGCAAGAGTGTTCCCTTTTCTCCACACCCTCTCCAGCATTTATTGTTTCTAGATTTTTTGATGATGGCCATTCTGACCAGTGTGAGATGATATCTCATTGTAGTTTTGATTTGCATTTCTCTAATGATTAATGATGTTGAGCATTCTTTCATGTGTTTGTTGGCAGTCTGTATATCTTCTTTGGAGAAATGTCTATTTAGGTCTTCTGCCCATTTTTGGATTCGGTTGTTTGTTTTTTTGTTATTGAGCTGCATGAGCTGCTTATAAATTTTGGAGATTAATCCTTTGTCAGTCGCTTCATTTGCAAGTTTTTCTCCCACTCTGAGGGTTGTCTTTTGGTCTTGTTTATGGTTTCCTTTGCTGTGCAAAAGCTTTTAAGTTTCATTAGGTCCCATTTGTTTATTTTTGTTTTTATTTCCATTTCTCTAGGAGATGGGTCAAAAAGGATCTTGCTGTGATTTATGTCATAGAGTGTTCTGCCTATGTTTTCCTCTAAGAGTTTGATAGTTTCTGGCCTTACATTTAGGTCTTTAATCCATTTTGAGCTTATTTTTGTGTATGGTGTTAGGAAGTGTTCTAATCTTATACTTTTACATGTACCTGTCCAGTTTTCCCAGCACCACTTATTGAAGAGGCTGTCTTTTCTCCACTGTATATTCTTGCCTCCTTTATCAAAGATAAGGTGACCATATGTGCGTGGGTATATCTCTGGGCTTTCTATCCTGTTCCGTTGATCTATATTTCTGTTTTTGTGCCAGTACCATACTGTCTTGATTACTGTAGCTGTGTAGTATAGTCTGAAGTCAGGGAGCCTGATTCCTCCAGCTCCGTTTTTCCTTCTCAAGATTGCTTCGGGGCTTCCCTCGTGGTGCAGTGGTTGAGAATCTGCCTGCTAATGCAGGGGACACAGGTTCAAGACCTGGCATGGGAGGATCCCACATGCCGCGGAGCTACTAGGCCCGTGAGCCACAACAACTGAGCATGCGCGTCTGGAGCCTGTGCTCCACAACAAGAGAGGCCGCGATAGTGAGAGACCCACGCATCGCGATGAAGAGTGGCCCCCACTTGCCACAACTAGAGAAATCTTTTGCACAGAAACGAAGACCGAACACAGCAAAAATAAATAATTAATAATCTCCTACACCCAACATGTTCTTTAAAAAAAAAAAAGATTGCTTTGGCTATTCGGGGTCTTTTGTGTTTCCATACAAATTATGAAACTTTTTGTTCTAGTTCTGTGAAAAATGCTCATGGTAGTTTGATAGGGATTGCATTGAATCTGCAGATTGCTTTGGGTAGTAGAGTCATTTTCACAATGCTGATTCTTCCAATCCAAGAACATGGTATATCTCTCCATCCATTTGTATCATCTTTAATTTATTTCATCAGTGTCTTATAGTTTTCTGCATACAGGTCTTTTGTCTCTTAGGGAGGTTTATTCCTAGATATTTTTATTCTTTTTGTTGCAATGGTAAATGGGAGTGTTTTCTTAATTTCACTTTCAGATTTTTCATCATTAGTGTATAGGAATGCCAGAGATTTCTGTGCATTAATTTTGTATCCTGCTACTTCACCAAATTCATTGATTAGCTCTAGTAGTTTTCTGGTAGCATCTTTAGGATTCTCTATGTATAGTATCATGTCATCTGCAAACAGTGACAGCTTTACTTCTTCTTTTCTGATTTGTATTCCTTTTATTTCTTTTTCTTCTCTGATTGCTGTGGCTAAAACTTCCAAAACTATGTTGAATAATAGTGGTGAGAGTGGGCAACCTTGTCTTGTTCCTGATCTTAGTGGAAATGCTTTCAGTTTTTCACCATTGATGATGATGTTGGCTGTGGGTTTGTCATATATGGCCTTTATTGTGTTGAGGAAAGTTCCCTCTATGCCAACTTTCTGGAGGGTTTTTATCATAAATGGGTGTTGAATTTTGTCAAAAGCTTTCTCTGCATCTATTGAGATGATCATATGGTTTTTCTCCTTCAGTTTGTTAATATGGTGTATCACGTTGATTGATTTGCGTATATTGAAGAATCCTTGCATTCCTGGAAAAAACCCCACTTGATCATGGTGTATGATCCTTTAAATGTGCTGTGGGATTCTGTTTGCTAGTATTTTGTTCAGGATTTTTGCATCTATTTCATAAGTGATATTGGCCTGTGGTTTTCTTTCTTTGTGACATCTTTGTCTGGTTTTGTTATCAGGGTGATGGTGGCCTCGTAGAATGAGTTTGGGAGTGTTCCTCCCTCTGCTATATTTTGGAAGAGCTTGAGAAGGATAGGTGTTAGCTCTTCTCTAAATGTTTGATAGAATTCGCCTGTGAAGCCATCTGGTCCTGGGCTTTTGTTTGTTGGAAGGTTTTTAATCACAGTTTCAATTTCAGTGCTTGTGATTGGTCTGTTTATATTTTCTATTTCTTCCTGGTTCAGTCTTGGAAGGTTGTGCTTTTCTAAGAATTTGTTCATTTCCTCTAGAGCATCCATTTTATTGGCATATAGTTGCTTATAGTAATCTCTCATGATCCTTTGTATTTCTGCAGTGTCAGTTGTTACTTCTTTTTCATTTCTAATGCTATTGATTTTAGTCTTCTCCCTTTTTTTTTGGCGGGGGTGTACGCGGGCCTCTCTGTTGTGGCCTCTCCCATTGCAGAGCACAGGCTCCGGACGTGCAGGCTCAGCGGCCATGGCTCACAGGCCCAGCCGCTCCACAGCATGTGGGATCTTCCCAGACTGGGGCACAAACCCGTGTCCCCTGCATCGGCAGGCGGACTTTCAACCACTGCGCCACCAGGGAAGCCCCCTTTTTTTCTTGATGAGTCTGGCTAATGGTTTATCAATTTTGTTTATCTTCTGAAAGAACCAGCTTTTATTTTTATTGATCTTTGCTATTGTTTCCTTCATTTCTTTTTCATTTATTTCTGGTCTGATTTTTATGATGTCTTTCCTTCTGCTAACTTTGGGGGTTTTTTGTTCTTCTTTCTCTATTTGCTTTAGGTGTAAGGTTATGTTGTTTATTTGAGATGTTTCTTGTTTCTTGAGGTAAGATTGTATTGCTATAAAATTCCCTCTTAGAACTCTTTTGCTGCATCCCATAGCTTTTGTGTCCTCGTGTTGTCATCGTCATTTGTATCTAGGTATTTGATTTTCTCTTTGATTTCTTCAGTGATTTCTTGGTTATTTAGTAGTGTATTGTTTAGCCTCCATGTATTTGTATTTTTTTACAGATTTTTTCTTGTAATTGATATCTATTCTTACAGCATTGTGGTCAGAAAAGGTACTTGATATGATTTCAGTTTTCTTAAATTTACCAAGGCTTGATTTGTGACCCAAGATATGATCTATCCTGGAAAATGTTCCATGAGCACTTGAGAAGAAAATGTATTCTGTTATTTTTGGATGGAATGTCCTATAAATATCAATTAAGTCCATCTTGTTTAATGTATCATTTAAAGCTTGTGTTTCCTTGTTTGTTTTCATTTTGGATGATCTGTCCATTGGTGAAAGTGGGGTGTTAAAGTCCCCTACTATGATTGTGTTACTGTCTATTTCCTCTTTTATGGCTGTTAGCAGTTGCCTTATGTATTGAGGTGCTCCTATGTTGGGTGCATAAATATTTACAATTGTTATATCTTCTTCTTGGATTGATCCCTTGAACATTATGTAGTGTCCTTCTTTGCCTCTTGTAATAGTCTTTATTTTAAAGTCTATTTTGTCTGATATGAGAATTGCTACTCTAGCTTTCTTTTTTTTTTTGCGGTACGCGGGCCTCTCACTGTTGTGGCCTCTCCCATTGCGGAGCACAGGCTCCAGACACGCAGGCTCAGCGGCCATGGCTCACGGGCCCAGCCGCTCCGTGGCATGCGGGATCTTCCCGGACCAGGGCACGAACCCGTGTCCCCTGCATCGGCAGGCGGACTCTTAACCACTGCGCCACCAGGGAAGCCCCTCTAGCTTTCTTTTGATTTCCATTTGCATGGAATATCTTTTTCCATCCCCTCACTTTCAGTCTGTATGTGTCCGTGGGTCTGAAGTGGATCTCTGGTAGACAGCATATTTATGGGTCTTGTTTTTGTATCCATTCAGCCAGTCTCTGTCTTTTGGTTGGAGCATTTAATCCACTTACGTTTAAGGTAGTTATCGATATGTATGTTCCTATTACCATTTTCTTAATTATTTTGGGATTGTTATTGTAGTTCTTTTCCTTCTCTTGTGTTTCCTGCCTAGAGAAGTTCCTTTAGCGTTTGTTGTAAAGCTGGTTTGGTGGTGTGAATTCTCTTAGTTTTTGCTTGTCTGTAAAGGTTTTAATTTCTCCGTCGAATCTTAATGAGATCTGGGTAGAGTAATCTTGGTTATAGGTTTTTCTCTTTCATCACTTTAAATATGTCCTGCCACTGTCTTCTGGCTTCCAGAGTTTCTGCTGAAAGATTAGCTATTAACCTTATGGGGATTCCCTTGTGTGTTATTTGTTGTTTTTCCCTTGCTGCTTTTGTTTGTTTGTTTGTTTTTTTGCGGTACTTGGGCCTCTCACTGTTGTGGCTTCTGCCGTTGTGGAGCACAGGCTCCGGACGCGCAGGCTCAGCAGCCATGGCTCACGGGCCTAGCCGCTCCGTGGCATGTGGGCTCTTCCTGGATCGGGGCATGAACCCGTGTCTCCTGCATCGGCAGGTGGACTCTCAACCACTGCGCCACCGGGGAAGCCCCCTCCCTTGCTGCTTTTAATAGTTTTTCTTTGTATTTAATTTTTGATAGTTTGATTAATATGTGTCTTGGCATGTTTTTCCTTGGATTTATCCTGTATGGGACTCTCTGCACTTCCTGGACTTGATTGACTATTTCCTTTCCCATATTAGGGAAGTTTTCAACTATTATCTCTTCAAATATTTTCTCAGTCCCTTTCTTTTTCTCTTCTTCTTTGGGAACCCCTATGATTCAAAGGTTGGTGCATTTAATGTCGTCCCAGAGGTGTCTGAGACTGTCCTCAATTGTTCTCATTCTTTTGTTTTTTTCTTAATTCTGCTCTGTGGTAGTTATTTCCACTATTTTATCTTACAGGTCAGTTATGCGTTCTTCTGCCTCAGTTATTCTGCTATTGATCCCTTCTAGAGAATTTTTAATTTCATTTATTGTGTTGCTCGTGTTTGTTTGCTGTTTAGTTCTTCTAGGTCCTTGTTAAACGTTTCTTTTATTTTCCATTCTATTTCCAAGATTTTGGATCATCTTTACTATTATTACTCTGAATTCTTTTTCAGGTAGACTGCCTATTTCCTGTTCATTTGTTATGTCTGGTGTGTTTTTACCTTTCTCCTTCATGTGCTGTGTTTCTCTGTCTTCTCATTTTGCTTAACTTACTGTGTTTGGGGTCTCCTTTTCGCAGGCTGCAGGTTTGTAGTTCCCATTGTTTGTGGTGTCTGCCCCCAGTGTCTAAGTTTGGTTCAGTGGGTTATGTAGGCTTTCTGATGGAGGGGACTGGTTCCTGTGTTCTGGTGGATGAGACTTGATCTTGTCTTTCTGGTGGGCAGTACCACATCTGTTGGTTTGTTTTGGGGTGTCTGTGACCTTATTATGATTTTGGGCAGCCTCTCTGCTAATGGGTGGGTTTGTGTTTCTGTCTTGCTGGTTGTTTGGCATAGGGTGTCCAGCACTGTGGTTTTTTGGTCCTTGAGTGGAGCTGGGTCTTAGCGTTGAGATGGAGATCTCTGGGAGAGCTTTCGCCATTTGATATTACATGGAGCCCGGAGGTCGCTGGTGGACCAATGTCCTGAACTCACCTCTCCCACCTCAGAGGCACAGGTCCTGACACCCAACCAGAGCACCAAAACCCTGTCAGGCACACAGCTTTGAACTGGTGGAACACAGCCCAGAGCTCTGTGATATTGGTCGCAGAGGTGATGTCTGTGTCAAGGACGATGACCGTATCCAGGTTGGCAGGAAGAGTCTTGGTGAGGAAAAGCTTCATCAGACCATAAATCACAGAGTAATGTTTGTTGGGGATTCAGGAAACTTCAGACTTGAGCTCATCTGCATTGTAGAAGTCTACTCGCACAGCAGGCACCATCCAGGTCTGGAATAGCGTCGCCATAATCTGCTCAGCAATGGAGTCGGCGATGAGGTGGAAATGCAGGGGATTCTGCCTGTGAAACAGGACAGCCTTCACCAAGGTGACAGTGTCCAGGCTGACGTTGTATCTGGCACAGACAGTAGCAACATGGATTGTCTCGCACTTCACTGCGACTGGCTGCTGCCCACACTCGGAGCTGTTGCCTGCCATCATGCCAGCTCAGAGGTTCTCGCTGTCGTCAGTGCCCTCCTCTTTGATTCTCAAATTCTGCTGGCTTAACTGAAGATTAACACCATTCTGTTCTTTCATCTGTCGAGGGGTCAGCAATCTTTTACTGTAAAGGTCTAAAAAGTAAATATTTTAGTCTTTGTGGGCTATAAGGTCTCTGTGTATCAAACTGTTCAACTCTAGCATTGTAGTGGAAAGCAACCATAGACAGTATTAAAATAAATTGCTGTGACTGTATTTTAAGAAAAAATTTATGTCCAGAATTAGGAGGCAGACTGGATTTGGCCCATGGGATGTATCCTTGATCTACAGCATCCCTGAGGAAATGACAATGGGATTAGTCATCCTGGTGTCACACACAACCTCCGGAGGAGATAGTTTTAAGCATGAAATCCTAAAAGGGTCATAGTCCCATGGGAAAAGCAGCTGTGTTTAGGGTCTCCTCTAAGAGTGGGCAACATCAAGGAGAGGGAAACAGAGCACTGGGAAGGAGCAGGGAATGTAGGAAACAAGGTGTAGTGCTGGCTCGTGTTGGCTCAGAGTCAGGGTGGGTGGTTTGGAGAATAAACAGCACAGCCAATGACAATGACAGTGTGCTGGTGTGGGGAGATCATGTGGGTGGTAGCTTGAGTGAGAGCTCAGAGATGTGTTCCAGAGGCATTGAGTGTGGTGCACTATGGGCAGCACAGAGCTGAGTGATTCTGGGGCCATGGGCAGCAACCTGCTCTAACACGGTTTAGGGTACCACTGAGCTGACAAAGAGCCCTGGCGGGGAACAAACCTGGGAAGGTTTGTGTGTGTGTCAGGGGTGGGGGGTGGGAGATGAGATTCTGTAGGGAGTTTTGAGCTATCAAACTGCTGATCTAACCATTGATGGGATACTTCCTGTACCCACAAGTGATGGGTAAGGGCACTGTATGAGGTCCTGGGGCACATGAAGATTCTATAAGTAGCTGATTTACTTTTCCTTACATGTGCTTCCCAACATTTACCTACCCTGAAATGCCAGTTTGCTATTTTTTCTTTTCTTTTTAAAATTTGTGATTTAGAAGAGTTCTATGAAACACATCCTGCAGTATGTTCTGCAATACAGCGAAGGATTTCCATAATCAGAGTTTTTAAAACAAAGACATTTCCCTCTAAAAGAAGAGCTCAATTCCTGGATATAAGATACTGAATTATTTTAGCTTTGTGGCTAATAGCCAAATCTTGAGTTCTGTTAGAGCAAAGTGCTTTGTTTAAAGTAGTTGGGAGTGGATTGGCATGGATTGGAAGGGGAGAAAGAAACAATCTCTTCTTATGGATCTCAATGCCTGTTTAAAAATGATGAGAAGTCTTAAGAGTAGAAATAGAAACAATAGTGAAAATCTGTTTAATTGTGTTTAATCTAGAATTTTCCAAATTTATTTGGCCATGTATCTCTTTTCTGACACCCACTGACATTCTGTAGAACCATTGTTCTAAGGAACAGTTTTTGCCTTTAAACCATTTCTCTAGTTGTGATCAAACTCTTCATTTAAAAGTAATCTTTAAAATAGACTTTATTATAGGTTTCTGCAAGTTACTGATATTTTTGAACCTCACTTCTAAGAAATTCAGACTGAATTAAAAGGGAACATGAGGATCATCTTCATAGAGCATTGACAGGGCTTGATAATCGCCTAGGTTTGGAGAATGGGGGAAGAACAGAATCAGGTGATGCTCAGGCTGCTGGCTCGAGCTCCTGCACAGATGGTGGGGCATTTCCTGGAATGAGGAGGCTTGGAGAAGACACAGGTCAGGGGTGTATCATCAAGAATGAAGGAGAGGCCAGCTGGGTCAAGAGCTCTGAGAGGTCACATTAAAACGTGGGGGGCTTCCCTGGTGGCGCAGTGGTTGAGAGTCCGCCTGCCGATGCAGGGGACACGGGTTTGTGCCCCGGTCCAGGAGGATCCCACATGCGGCGGAGCGGCTGGGCCCGTGAGCCATGGCCGCTGAGCCTGCGCGTCCAGAGCCTGTGCTCCGCAACGGGAGAGGCCACAACAGTGAGAGGCCCGTGTACCGCAAAAAAAAAAAAAAAAATGTGGGAAAGAGAAATATTATTTAGCTCTGTGCTGAATGAGGCACTATGCTTAATGCTTTAATACGTATAATTCTTATAAAAATCATGGGAAGAAGTTATTACTTTATAGATGAGAGAATAGGCTCAGAGAAATTATGTAACATACCCAAAGACAAACATCTAATTGCTGGTAGCAGGAATTCAAACAGAAGTCTTTATTCTCTGAGCTATCCTTCCTTCCAGAGCTCTATATTACAATATCAGTGTTTGCATTTTCCTATGGCTGATCATCAAGTCTTGACAATTCACATTGTAGAGGATTATAATTCTTCTTTTTAAAATTTATTTATTTATTTATGGCTGTGTTTGGTCTTTGTTGCTGTGCACAGACTTTCTCTATATGTGGCGAGTGGGGACTACTCTTCGTTGAGGTGCACAGGCTTCTCATTGAGGTGGCTTCTCTTGTTGTGGAACATGGGCTCTAGGTGGGCAAGCTTCAGTAGTTGTGGCACGTGGGCTCAGCAGTTGTGGCTCACCGGCTCGAGCAGGCTCAGTAGTTGTGGCGCATGGGCTTAGTTGCTCCGCGGCATGTGGGATCTTCCCAGACCAGGAATTGAACCTGTGTTCCCCTCACGGGCAGGCAGATTCTTAACTACTGCACCACCAAGGAAGTCCCAAGGATTATAATTCTTAACTCTAATTTCTTAGTCTACTAATGCTGCCTTTCGACCTTGTTATTCCTTGATGGAGGGTGGGAAGAGACAAGATATTTCCTATAAAGATTTTTGAAGGAATACTGATGAAATTGTAACTTGTTAAAAGGCTATAAAATGTAACTGTAGGTGACTTCATCCTCTATTAACACAAAAAAATTATGGTATGTCATAGTTCATTCTGAAGTTTATTGCCACAAATATTGAATAAAGCATGTTATAACATTATATTGACATCCTACATCCATCAATAACTCAAGTACTAGAAAATTCTGCAGTGCTGCCAGTCAAGCCGTAATTCTTGGTATAATTCCCAATAAATGTTGAAAAACTGATAGAAGAAAGCAACATGATATAGTTGAATATTTGAGCAAAGAAGAGGTCTTTCGTGTAGCCACACTGTTCTAGAAGGTGTTTAAAATTTGGTTTAAAAAATGAGTCTGGGGCTTCCTTGGTGGCGCAGTGGTTGAGAATCTGCCTGCTGATGCAGGGGACACGGATTCGAGCCCTGGTCTGGGAGGATCCCACATGCCGCGGAGCAACTAGGCCCGTGAGCCACAACTACTGAGCCTGCACGTCTGGAGCCTGTGCTCCGCAACAAGAGAGGCCACGATAGTGAGAGGCCCGCGCACCGTGATGAAGAGTGGCCTCCGCTCGCCGCAGCTACAGAAAGCCCTCACACAGAAACGAAGACCCAACACAGCAAAAATAAAATAGATTAATAAACTCCTACCCCCAACATCTTCAAAAAAAAAAAAAAGAGTCTGACCTCTTTAGATGTTTTCCTTAGGATGTTCTAATAATTTGCAGCATAAATAGTTCTAGATTGGCCAGGTTGATGAGTGTCAGGTGAAACTTCTCAGTTTTGTCATAGGTAGGCTGTGAAGTAAACTATTACCAGCTGGTTATTCCTGTGTGTGCAACACCATTTACTTCTACCAGTTGTTCAGTTATTTCGCAGATGATTATATTTGGCTGCTTAAGCACTGGATTTTTATAGAATCAATTAACTTAAGATTCTACTACCCAGCAGGCTGAATACAAGGGTATCATTTTAGTTCAGGTTTTTTTTTTTTAAATAACAAAAAACCTTTTGTGTAAATTTCAGGGAAGGAATTATGGAAAAAATAAAATCCTGGCTGTACAGCTGCTATGCTCGGATTAATTGTTTTAAAATAGCACAAACTGGCACATAGTGGAAGCTCAATAAATGCAGTGGTTGATGCTACCGATGTTATGGAGAGCATTTAGCATTTTAGATGACTGTTTATCTTTCACCCTTCCCACAAAAAATATCTCCTGATTTGAGCCATGACACCCATGGCTCCCAGAGGCAACTGCTGTCTTTCTAGGGGAAGCGGTATAATGTAATGTTGGGAGCAAGACTTCTGGAGCTAGCCTCGGTTTGAATCCCAGCTCCTGCTAGAATAGCTGTGTGACTTTGGCAAGTTGCTTAACCTTTCTGTGTCTCAGTTTCCTGAACTGTAAAATGAGGCTGATGATAATAATAGTTCCTACCTTGTAGGGTTGTTACGAGGTTGTTATGCCTGGCACATAATAAATAAAGCCCTGGGAAACGTACAGTCACTATCCTGGCTTGGAATTCCTTTATCTCAGTTCATTGTCTGTACTTTCACTCTGCTTCTGGAACTCACTCTCATGGTCACACCTTGGATCCAGTCACCATTAGGAACTCATCTGCTTTTGGACCACTGCCTTTCTCTTTTTAGCTGTCCCACTTTCTAAGTTCCATCATTTATTATTTATTTATTTATTATTAAAATAATAATCCAAGCCTCTACTCCAGTATGTCAAAGGAACTAGGTATTAGATCTCTATGAAGTCTTTTCTTCTAGAAAAGTTTTTCCTCTATGATTAGTACAAAAGCATAGAAATATTCAGTAATTAAATAAATTCTCGACTGGGTTAAGTGACGAGCAAATTTACTAACACTGGTAATTTACATGGAAATCAGAGAAATAGTGAACCTAACATTGCATTCCAGTAAGTTTTTTTTAGACAGAAATGATTAAACATGTAAATTCAAATTTAAATTATTCAGACTATAGTAGTTGCAGTATTAACTTCAAGAATTATTAAAAGTAACTGTTTTGCTAATTTGATAAACCATATATTAAATTTATGATAAATCAAAGCATTTCAGATCTTTAATATGAGCCTCCTGAATTTTTAATAACACGACGAGGACTGGACTCTCCCCAGTGAATCTTTCTTTGTGAAGACATTTTCCAAGGGGGAAATAAGTCCAGAAACAAGATTAATGCTATTCTGTCCATCATGCTTAATATTTTAGCACGTGTTTGGTTTTTTTCTTTCTGTTTCTAAATTCAGAGCATAGGCTATTTTTGTTCTACTTACAACTTCAAACAGCTTTGGAAAAAAACCCAACTTTATATAATAATCCAAAATTGGAGCTGTAGTGTCTAGTTGGTTGCCACAGATGCAAAGGTGGAGTGCATTCACCCATGTCTGCAGAGTAAAAGCTAATCTGTTATGTATCTAACATAGGAAATAAAAGACATTTCATATTCAACAATTTTTCTTTTTTGACACCATCAAAGGATTTGTTTTGTGTCTATCATAGATAAAGTCATAAGTCAATTAATGTTGCTTTATAATCAGCACATCAAAAGATTGATTTTGGGTACCATTTTATTAGGAGATCTTAGCGCTTCAAGAGGTTATTAATATTAACTCTTAGCCTTGGGAATTAGAGTATGCACAAACATAAATGATCATTTTGCTAAGTTTAACAAAATTGTGGATGTACAAACTATCTGAGGGATGAAATTAGCCATAGAGTTTTAGAGATAAATCAGTTAAACCTTTAAGTTGATACCAGAAGTGTCAATATAAGCGAAGTGCACTGATTTGCCTATTAAAGACGGACATCAGCTGTTGCAAAGACATTACACCTGACATTTCTACTTGTACTGTTAAGGCTGACCCATGTTCATCTGAAATACTCAGATAATAGAGGCTACGCTTCTTTTTCACTGTCTGAAGACAGCGATTTTTGCTTTGTGTTTGCATACACAGAACCTATGGCTTTACAGATGAACATATCAAGTGATGGATTAGTGACAGCCTGGATCTTTGCTGAATTACCAGCCTGGGAGTTTCTTTTGGTTTGTAGATGGTTTTGTGCTAGCTTGTGGAATGCATTTTGTGCTAGCTTGTGGAATGCATTTTGTGCTACTGTAGACTTGAAATATTGAGTATATCTTTCTCAACTTGCTTGTTGGCTAGGAGGAAGTAGACAAAATTGAACTTAACCAACAAAGGGATTAATTTCAAAGGTTATGGGAAGAAATTTATGTGTGGTATGTTCAGGTATAATAACAGGGAAGAGCTTAGAGGGAAAGTACAATTCATTGTTATGGAGGAACAGTTTCCCAAGGAAGAGGTGTGTTTAAAGAAAATAAAAGGCTAAATTAACTGGGAACATAAAATTTTACAGAGTCTCTTACTGTTGAATCAAGCCATGATATCTGAGATTTTCTTACCAACATAGCAGGAAAAAATCATGTTCTCTGGGGTGACAAAATGTGAAAGAGTTCTTGCCTGGCTGTTTTGGTTTAACAGAATTTGGTGAAAGGAAGTTTGAGCTGCAAGGAAAATCTACTTTTCTTCTTGAAAGGCTGATTTTCCCTATGAGAAACTCTGAAGTGAAAATTGCTACTTTCATGCTACCCTTTAGAGAAATATTAATAAATGCCATTTAAGTATTAATTAAAATAGTACTTGTTCAATTTTATTTTATTACATATTGTAAGAAGAGTGGAGATAAAGCTCTCGCACTGTCCTTTTGGATGTGTTAATCTATCGGACATGTAAAAGTATACAAGCAAATTGGATTCTCTAGGAGTTGTTATATTCATTCATTCATTCATTCATTCAGCATTTATTTATTGAGCAGTAGGTACTGGGAATATCATGATGAGAGATAGTCTGTTTCCTTGGGATCCCACAGTCCAAAGGGGGAAGACAGACGTGTAAATACATTGAAATATAATGTTGGAGTTCTTCCTGAAGTATGTACAAGGCAATTGGGAAGGATTATCAGGGAATGATTCAGAATTACATTTTTAGGGGAGACTGAGGTATTGCCAGTCAAGCTAGACCTTCAAGGTCAAAGGATTTTGTTGGATGAAAATATGGGCTAGGCATTCTAGGTAGAGTAAAACCCTGGAAGCATAAAAAGGCTGACGGGTTAAATGCTGCGACAGGGTTCCTTTTCCTCTTGTTAGGGAATTGCTTCTTGAGGGATGTATAGTTTTAAAAACACCTTTAAATTCTGAAATGGGCTTGGTCATGGAAGAGAGCAGCAGGAGTTGTCTGGTCGTGGGGACCCATGTGGGAGGGTAAATTTTCACTGGGGACAGCAAGTAGGCACATAACAAATATTTGTTGCTTTGATGTTGGTGAATTTTATTTGCCCAAGTAGAATGGAGGAAAACAGTGTAGAACGATGTCTGGGAAGTAAGGGTGAGGCATTGGGGGAGGGCTTGTGTCCTTAAAGGTTTGCGAAAGAGATTATCAGGACCACAGCTCTAAAAGAGAAGCAATTCAAATGCCAAACATCCTAGTGTTTACCAGCAGGAGATTTAGTTTGTACTGCAAGAGAGTGTGGACTTACCCCCAAAGCAAATACACAGTTGTGTGTGTTTTAGTCTGCTGAAGGCTCTTGAAATCAATTTCTAACCCATAAAATAGAAGTTTCCCAAACCAAACCCACTATAAAATTTATCTCTGTAGAAAGGCCATAGCTGTTACAGGAGGGCAGGATGGTAGATCAGGAGGCTTTTCTGTTTAAATATTTAAATAGATTTCTATTTGAACAGCTAAATGAAACCAAACTCCCTTTCTTATCTCAATAATTAAAAAGAAAATTGCTGAGCTTTCTTTGCCAAGTGTTCATCCCATTTACCCCTTTCTTGAGCATTCTTAGGGTATTCAAGTGCCTTTGGTTTGGTTTCTTTTTGGAATAACTCAAAGCAGTCTCTCAGCAAGCCGTATTTCCAGAGCCCTGACTTCATTGGCTTCTTAATGAAGAACAGACTGGCTTAATGATTAATTGCTGCGTAAATGGGACTGAACCATTCCTCAAAGGGCCTGCTCCCTGAGAGGACAGCTTTCTGGGGCTCAGCACATTTCTTCCTGTAATTGACATCTATAGATCTGTTTCTCTTAGTGATGTTTGCATTGGAAGATGCCTCCTTAACTTATACTAGGCAGGAGAGCTTTATTATTATTTAAAATTTTTTTTATTGGAGTATAGTTGATTTACAATTTTGTGTTAGTTTCAGGTGTACAGTGAAGTGAATCAGTTATGCATATACAAATACCTACTCTTTTTTAAATGCAGTCACAGAACCTGCTTCCTGGAGAAGCCAGCCTATGATAATGATCCTTTTTTAAAATTCTTATTTTATTTTTTGGGTGCGTTGGGTCTTCGTTGCTGTGAGTGGGCTTCCTGTAGTTGAAGCGAGCGGGGGCTACTCTTTAATTGCAGTGCGTGGGCTTCTCATTGCGGTGGCTTCTCTTGTTGCGGAGCATGGACTCTAGGCACATGGGCTTCAGTAGTTGCAGCATACAGGCTCAGTAGTTGTGGCACATGGGCCCTAGAACACGTGGGCTTCAGTAGTTGTGACACGTGAGCTCAGTAGTTGTGGTTCATGGGCTCTAGAGCACAGGCTCAGTGGTTGTGACTCATGGGCTTAGCTGCTCCACGGCATGTGGGATCTTCCCGGACCAGGGATCGAACTCATGTCCTCTGCATTGGCAGGCAGAGTCTTAACGACTACACCACTAGGGAAGTCCCTATCCACTCCTTTTTGATTCTTTTCCCATATAGGCCATTACAGAGTATTGAGTAGATTTCCCTGTGCTATACTGTAGGTCCTTATTAGTTATTTATTTTATATATAGTAGTGTGGGAGAGTTTTGATGTTAGGTCTTACCTATCAATGTTTCCCCTGGTAACATTATCTGTGAATTTTTCTCTCTTCATTTTTTCATTACTCTAGTAATTCATGGTTACTTCAGAAAAAAATTAGAAAGATATAGATACACAAAAAATTAAAAGCAGCTGAAAAATTTGCCAGCTACTGATTACAATCATTAGCATTTTGAAATATTATTCTTTACCTTTCTTCCTACAGATAGGTGTATATGAAATATGTATTTACAAAATTAGATGCACACCACATATATGTATCTATATCTATTTATATATACATACATGCACTGTATGTGTAATACTGTTTTAATCTATTGTTAATGTATTTTCAAGTCAATACATACATACTTATTTTGTAGTTTTGTAGAATCAAAGATTGGGACCATCAGTTACTTGAAGCTCTTCACTTTCCCTGAGATCATGGAACTTCGGTGACATTAATATTTTATATTTCTTTGGTATGGTTATATGGTCCCAGCAAGACTGGCATAAAGCCACTTAAAATTATGGCCGTAATAAAAATGATACAAATATTAAAGCAAGTCAGGGCCACTATAAAACAGCTATAAAGAGATTTACCAGTCTTTGTTTCCTATTTAATATCCTGCCTATCATTTACAGACTAAAATGAAAGTGAACATTCTGCACTACTGGCCTTTTGTAAATAGTTTATGACCATGTGGTTATCTGGGGTGCAGCACACCAGGGGGTTTAGAACCACCACTTAAACAAAGGCCAGCCTTGCACTGTAGGTACCAAATTTGCGCTTGTTTAAAAAGACACCAGCAGAGGGCACCATGCCTCCAAGACATAATCCACTACAGTCAAGGGCTGCTCTATAAATACAAACCGACACTATTTTATTGGAACATTATTCATCTCTTAGTGAAATATTTTAAGAATGTAAAGTCCTAACATTATACGATGCGGGCAGTATAGCAAAAGTGAAATATTTATTCATGTAATAGACTTTTATTGGCTACATAAAAATGCTGTGCAGTAAAAAAATATATATATATATTTATACATATATTTATATAAATATAGCACCAAATATATATACATAAGACCGAATCCCTGCCACAGATCAGGAAATGAAGATGTATTAAAAGGGTCCAAAGCTGCCATGACAACACTCATGATGGATGAGTTAATTCTATTCTACAGGAAGTCAAACAAGACTCAGCAGAAGAGTTTCATTTGAACTGAGTCTTAAAGGATAGTAGGAATTCTCTAGGTAGGTGGGATCAGGGATGCAGGAAGGGAGGTACACAGGTGAAAAGGTGTGGTTAAAATGTTGGGGCGATGGTAGGTGATTTTGTTTTTTAGTATCCCAAAATTTAAGCCTAAATTTCCAGAAGAAGGTTCCAGATCACAACAAAACAGTAGTGAGAAAGATGCTATTTGCTACTGGATTTCACGCTGCTGTTTAGAACAAGTGGCTGAAATGTAATAAATTCATTAAATGCAAAAAGTACCAGCATCAACAATGATGTTTATTACCACCTGCCTTCAGATAATCACCAACTTCTGACTAGGGCCTTGTCTTCTGGTGGCCTCAGTTAGTCAGCCAGTATTTACATATACATGTACTGTGGTTTCTTCTGACATGCATAGGAAAGGGGAAGTGAAATATGTGTTCATCTTGTATCTCTTCATTGTTCTTACAGCTGGTGGACTCTTGGTACAATGGGGCTTTCAGCAGTGATATGTTCCTATGACCTGCTTATTTCACATATTGTTTCACATTCACTGAGAGCCTGTAATGCCTTTGGATCTGGACAGGGGTCTGTTTTTCCTTTGTATTTTCCGACAGTGGCTAGCCAATACAACATACATACACAGCACAGCCATAAATGTCAACCGACTTTATCTATAAGGCCATGCTCTCTTCTCACAAAAAAGAAAATGATGCTAGAGGAAGAGAGGATGATGGAAAATACGTAGGGAGGCTACAATTAACTTGACAGGACACATGACACATGACAGGACAATCCTAATGTTAGATCTGAGTTGTAGCCTGGAGGAATAATTTCTGGGGGGAAGACAATGTAGAACTTTCCACTGAACAATGCCTTCCGTGTTTCCAGCTGCTCAAGCCTCTTGCTTAATTAACAAATGTTTGTATAGAATGGTGAAGACATTCAATCTGCTAGAAGAACTAATTATTTATGATTATTTTATATTAAATCCCTCTCTGCAGCTGCTTTAAGTGTATTTTGGAAAGTATTCACAGAAATTACTCAAAGGAGCTAGAGTGGTTTGTGTTCATGGCTCTTATATAAATTTCCTTTGTCTTTCTTTTCCTTTTTTTGTCTATATCAGGAAGTAGCTGGCAGCCAGTCATAACCAAGGTGACAGTATTTGTTTTCTTTTGACTAGTCTTTCCATAATTGGATAATCACCTGCTGTAGAGTTTTAAATGAAATTTAGGGGATCTTCCTAAGCAAGGCAGGAACCCCAGAAGCCGAGGAACGGAAGACTACTGAAATAGGACAAAAAACCAAACTGCTATTGCAAAGAGCCTCCTCCTCCAAGTGACTCAAAAAGCACAAAAGCTTATTTCTCTCTCATGTTATGTTTCAGGTGGTGGTGGGCTGTGGGTGGACCATGTGGTCGTTCAGGAACTCAAGCCCTTTCCAAGTTAAGTCGCAGTGTGCCAGTTATCACTTTATTGCCACATTCACATTATGTGAATATGTGTTCTGTGATGGTGAGTAGAATTCCTTTAGCATCTTTCCTTTATAGCATGCAAAATATTAAGCTTTCTCAACAGGGGGTGCTGGACAGACATTGCTGGAAGAAGGGGCATCTGTGGTTTCTGGTGGTTGCATGGTGGATCATCAGTGTGGGTATGAGGACATCCAGTAGAGTTCCGCCCCCAAATGTGCACCCAGAATGAGAGATCCTTGGCAACCTTACAGCCTCAGCTTGGCTTGGCGATAACCTTCCTGGGGCCTACTTCACACAGAAACCAGCTCTTGAAGGCCTCCCGCCTGTGAAGGTGCCACAATTCCCTTTGCAGACCTGTGCCCCAGGCCCCACCCTCTCTGCATGCCTCTGCCACCAGGCTAACAGTTGCCAATCACCTGTGCCTGCCTGCACTCTGGAGGACTGCTTCCTGCTCTTCCAGTGACATAGACCAGCTCTGGCTTGAGCAAACAAGTAAAATTCTCTCCTGTCTAGTGGGCTGAACTTTACTTCTAAATGAGGTCTGACCCCAGCCTTAGGGAAGGGGCTCCTTTCTAAGTTGGCCTTGGATGCCCTCCCTCAGCTCTAGGGTCCCATATAGTGTTTCGTTATAGTTATTCGTTTATCAGAGTTTAATAATCCTTTATATTAAATTTATCCGTGGTTTCTGTTTCCTGATTGGACCCTGGCCGATACATGTGCCTTTGTCATCTCTTAAGATTTTGTCCCCTCCATGGTCAAACTGGGCTGTAATGTTCAGGTTCCAGCTGGTGGAAGGAGAAACAGAGCTTGGAAGAAGCGTGGCTACTTTTTAAGGCCTCAGTCTGAGAAGAGATGTACAGTACTTCTGCTGACAGTAGACTGGTGAGAGTAGTCCCAGGCCACACCTAACTGCAGGGGAGCAGGAAAGTATAGTCCAACCATGTGTCAAAGAAGAAAGCAGAATGGATTTTAGTGGGTGACTGGTAGTCTCCGCCATAATTATACAAAAAACTTTAAAACCATATGGCAAAAGATATCATAAAGAAAAGCAAACCATAGACTGAGAAGTAAGTTTATAACACATATAGAGATTTGTAGAAGAGTTTTGAGGGATATTAACCACTTACCAGATGAAGGGTTAATATCCCTCAAAGATCTCCCACAAATTGATTAAAATAAAACTCAAGTTAGGAAACTGAAAAGGCTAAACAAACCAATAAAAAACAAAACAGTAAATACTGTAGAGGAGATATTCAACCTCAGAAGTAGTTAGGGAAGTACAAATTAAAGCAGCCATGAGATACTACTTTCTTTTTTTTTTTTTTTCTTTTTTTTGAGATACTACTTTCTGTCTATCAGATCAGCAAAAATTAAAGAGTAACAATAGCCATTGAGAGAACATGCACTCATTTCTTCCTAGTAGAGCTATAAATTTCTGTAACATTTAAGAAAAGTAGGCTGTATATCTAAAAATAAATAATACATGGGACTCTTTTACTGAGGAGCCCCGTTTTTGAAAATCTATCCTATTGAAATAAAAACTCCATTATGTAAGAAGTTTATCGATGTATTGCGTGTAGAAGCAGAAGTCTGAATGTAGCCTGAATGGACTTTAATGCGGAAATGATTAAATAAATTGTATTACATGCATACTATGATATATTATTCAGCTGTTAACAAGAATGAATCTGTCCTATTTTTCTGATCTTTATATCCACTATATATATATATATAAAAAAAAACCAGTAAAAGTAATTTTCAGAATAATATGTATAAGAAAATTCCATTTGTATACAAATAAATAGCCAAGAAACTCTATTACATGTATACCTGTGTTTCAGTATGTTTGTATGAAAAAGATATGGGAGGATGTATACAGGGCTCTCATGGGGAGGGAATAGAGAGGGTTTCGAGGATGCTTAGTTAGAAAAATAATTTCAAAAATAGTGAATCTTTTTCCCCTCCATTATTTTTGCAAAAGAGAAAAAAGAAACTTGCCCCTTGACAGGTGAAAATTTCTGCACACCCTACCTGCAAACCACCAAGGCCTAAAGAGAAAGAGCTCATCTGAGTTTCACAGTTTAGTTGTAAAACTTTGAAGTGTTTAAGGAGTGGTTAATTTTCTAGAAGTCCGATTCAATGAAACCCTTGATCCTTGGGAAAGCAAATCAATACCGGTCTGTCTGCCTTGGTGGTTGGTTTTGTTGATACTGTTATAGATACGTTATTTTGCTGATAAAGAGAAAAAGTAAGCACTTCCTAAGAGTAGTGGTGAACTAATTGCAGATCCAGGATTGAAACTCTCCATCATCAGTTGCCTGAGTTACCCCTTGTTTTCAGATTCTTCTCTTAATCACAGTGTATGTTCCTACAGGTGAAATGAGATCACTGAAGGAACCCTGAGTCAAGAAAAGCACATTTGACATTCTTTTTCTTGTTGTGGTTGAAGATTTTTGCCGTTTGCTAGAATAAGGACATGGATTGTTTTGTCAAACTTCTGGCAAACTTTTTGTCAGACTTCTGGCACATGTTGAGGGGATCCTCCTGCCTCTCGTGCTTCAGGGGCAACAGGGAAACTGATGGAAGTCAAAAGGTGAGATACTCTCAGGCCATGCCTGTAAGCAATAGGTAGGAACTGGGGCAGCCACCCTGCAGCCCAGGATGCTGAGCCGGGGGAGTGAAACAAGGACACAACCCACCTAACAAATGCAGCAACAAATCTTCTGTTGAAGAGCAACACTTCCTGTTAGTGGTTTTCAACAATTCAGTTAGTGCAAGATGATCTTAATTGTGTCACTGGTAGCACTGAGCAGAGAACCTTGGCTGAGCAAATCTGGGGAGGCACATGAAACAAGTCCAGTACGTTATCTGTTGTAAAAATTTAATTTTGTTTTGTCAGCTATTCAATACCTTTTTTGAGTAATTTATTCTGAGGATATATTTGTAAATTACTTAAATATTAAATTATTTGAGACATATATATTCTGAAAATGCAAATTGAATAATAATTTAATAACAAATTAGCCCAACCTCCTGTTCCCTCAGCTCCCTCCTAAAAGAAAAAATATATATCAGGTTATGAAAGTTGTGTTCAATTAGTCAGTATTTGACTATTTTTTTGCATTAGTTTCAATAATTGAGAATCAACCTATTTCTGTAACTATTGCAGAAACTGAATCAGTAATTACAAACCTTCCAACTAAGAATAGTCCAGGCCCCTAACACTTTACCCATGGTTTCTATCAAACATTTTAAGAAGAAAATCATCCCAATCCTGTACCAACTATTCCAGTGAATAGACAAGGAGCATTTCCTCTCCAACTCTGTGCAGATAGCCTAACCTTGATGCTAGAAACAGAAAAACTAAACATATCATTAGGTCTGAATATTTAGGTGGTAAAACTATAAAGAGAAGTAAAGAAGTGATTATCGTTAACACTCAGGATAATACTTAGCTCCAGGCAGGTAAGAGTGGACACTTTGATCAGAAAGGGCACATTGTGGCATGTGTGCTTGACAGTAATGATGACTTTCGGCAGATTTTTCTTCTTTCCCCTCACTTCCAAGTGTGGGAGGTTGTCTGTCATTCTCACAGTGGTCTTCGCTATTCCTAAATGTATATGCCCAGCTCAGATGTCTTCTTTGACCTCTAGATTCATGTATGTGAGCACCTAGATGACAGTCTCACAGGCATTCCAAACTCGACATGTTCAAAACTGAATTCTTGGTTCCGTCTCCCAAACCTGCTCCTTTTCCTCCACCTTAGTCAGTGGCACCATCATCCAGCCAGTTGTCCGAGTCATCACACTGGGAGTTATTCTTTTTTTAAAATTTATTTATTTATTTTTGGCTGTGTTGGGTCTTTGTTGCTGCACGTGGGCTTTCTCTAGTTGTGGCGAGAGGGGGATACTCTTCTTTGCAGTGCGCGGGCTTCTCATTGCAGCGGCTTCTCTTGTTGCAGAGCATGGGCTCTAGGTGCGTGGGCTTCAGGAGTTGTGGCACATGGGCTCAGTAGTTGTGACTCGCGGGCTCCTAGAGCTCAGGCTCAGTAGTTGTGGTGCATGGGCTTAGTTGCTCCGCGGCATGTGGGATCTTCCCGGACCAGGGCTGAACACGATTCCCCTGCATTGGCAGGCGGATTCTTAACCACTGCTCCACCAGGGAAGCCCCTGGGAGTTATTCTTGATTCCTCCCTGTCCATCACCTCTCTATTCCAATCTGTCCTTAATTCCTGTCAGTTTTATCTCAGATCTCTCTTGAATATATCCATCTCCTAATTTCTCAGCTGGATTGTTCAAAGAGCCTCCTTCCGTGTCTTCTGTCTTCTATTCTTGCCACTTACTGAGTATCTGGAGTTTGCCAAGCTCTGTGCTATTTATTCTCTATACAGCAAAAAAGATAAACTTTTAAGCAAGAAAATTAGACCATGTTTCCCAGTCTAAAGTTCTTCTTCAGCTTCCCATTGTGCTCAGACATAGTTCCCAACTTTGTGGTGCCCTAGCAGGCTTGCTCAGTCTTGCTCCTGCTATTCTTGGCAGCCTAATCTTGTGCCTTTCTTGTCTTCCCTCTCTTCGTACCATGCAGAGTGGTCTTTTCCTTCAGTTCCTTGAACATGCTGGGGCTTTCTTGTCTTAGGGTATTTTAACCATGCATTTTGGCAGAAACATTCTCTCTTCCAGTTCTTACAAAGTTGGTTGTTTCTCATCCTAAGATTTCAGCTTAAAGGTCAGCTTCTTAGAGAGGGCTTCCATGCCCACCCTATCTAAAGTAGATGTCCTCTACTCATTATTTTCTATCACAGCATCTTTTGTTTGTTTCACCTACTTATTTGTTGGTTTCCTTATATTTTGTCTATAATCTCCCTGTGAGTATGGATCATATGTTTTTTTACTTCTCCAGTGCCAGTGTCTGGTCTATAGCAGGTGCTGCTGAATGAAGGAGGCTACACTTTTCCTTTAGCATTGTCTATAACACATTCTTCTTCTGGTTAGTAATTTCTGTATCTGTATTAATTTAATAATTGAGAGTTCCATTTTTTTCCGTTCAGAATAAGAAGAACTTTCAAATGGGGTTCTTACAGTTTTCCAGAGTGCATAATTTAACATGTATAACTAGATATCCTAGTGCCCTTAAAAATATTAATTAACTTTGACCTAGAAATTTGCACATTCCTTTTTAAAAGTCATTATATTTACAATGCTTCTTGTTATACGTTCTGCTTAGTAACATATGTGCACTTGGGGATTTACACAAGCTTTATTTTCCCTGTTGAATCAGACAGAGCACTAACCTGTGGGCCCCCTGTAGGTCCTTGGTCTATTTTCCAAGGCAGACATCTCCACCCCTCTCCAAGATTCCCCAGGACAGATGAGCTGGGGAAAAAGTTGTCCTGTGTCCCAGTCAAGACTGTGGCTTGTGGCTTATTCAACCTCAAATCGTGGTGCTTTCTGATACCTCAGGGGATCCATACATGTGACCTGTTGAGATGTTATTAAGTGTGTTTAGAGTCTTTCCCCCCACCATTTTTCCTTTGTCTTCCCCCCGACTCCCAGCTCAACGCTATATACCTTAGGCTGAGATATGAACTGGCTCTGAGACTTCTCAAGCAAGAATGAAGCATCTTTGTGTAGCAGGCAAGAATTCAGATTAACCTGGCATAAATCAGCTTCTCAAACTGTTATTTTCCCTAAGTCCACCTCCCTTCCAACTTAACTATCTCTGTTAATGATGTCTCTCTCATCTTAGTCACCCAGGCTCAGTTATTTTTCATTTATTCCTTTCATCCGTATGTAAAATCAAGTGTTTAGAACTTTCAATTCTATCTTGACAAAGCTTATACTTCTGTTTCTTTTGTTTCTTGCCTCTATTCAATTTTGTATTATTATTTTCTTGGACTACTACAGTGACTTCCTAAATGGTTTTCACCTTCTTTTCTGTTTCTCTCCTTTCCCCAAGCCACGCTACATACACTGACACATTAATCTTCCTAAGCTTGGCTCTGATCAAATCACATGTTGCCAAAAGGAGTTCAATAGCTGTTTATTAGTTATGGGTTAAGTCAGAGCTCCTTAGGCTGCTCTGCTCCATATGGCTTCAGCTCATATTGTAGTCTTACCTCCCTCTATTCCATACACACTTTGTGGCATGTTCAAATTGGACTTCCTGGTGTTTCCCAAACATGACCAGCCTTTTCCTACTGCTCCCCTTCACTCATGCGGTATTTGTCTACTGAGTTGTCTTCTATCATCTCAACTTATTGAAATAATATCTGATTATTAAGATACAGTTCAAATGTTGCTTGCTTCATGATACTTTCTCCAGTTCCCTCAATGCAGGCTCATCTCTGCCCCTTGTTCCCATTCTCAAGGCAGGTCTCTTAGTTTTCTAGTGCTGCCATAACAAATTACCACAAACTTGGTGGTTTAAAACAGTAGAAATTTATCACAGCTTTGAAGCCTATTCTGAAATCAATGTGTTGGCAGGGCCATACTCTCTTAAGAGGGGGTCCTTCCTTGCCTCTTCCTAGCTCCTCGTGGTTGCTGGTAATTTTGGTGTAGACACATCGCTTTGGCTTGTAAGCATGTCACTCCAATCACATGTATTTCTCTGTATGTCTTCATATCATCTGCCCTCAGTGCATGTGTCTGTGTCTCTTCTCTTCCTGTAAGGACGCGAGTCATATCAGATTAGGGTCCACTCTAATCCATTGTGGATCTTAACTTGATTACATCTACAAAGACCCTATATTGAAATAAGGTTACATTCACAGGTACCAGGAGTTAAGATTTCAATGTATCTTTTCGGGGGCACGATTTAACCCACAACAGGAAGAGTTTGTTTATTCTCATTCCTGGATTAGTCTTGACTTTGGAGATGCAGTGCAACTTCATGCTTTGGACAGGAAATGAGAGTTGATTCTGCATAGCTCAAAGTACAACTCCTTGGGTCCAGAGTGTTTTCTAGACCCATTCTGATACCCAGGCTCAGAGAGTTTGACCCACTCCAAGTCATTGCCTAGCAGAGCCAGCTGGCACCCTGTCTAGACTCCACCTACGTTCCTCACCAGGGAGTCTCCAGGTCTATGGGTATTTTTAGTAGAACTTGATCTCTTTCTGTCTCTCACTCTCTCAAGGCTGAATTGCAAAAAACCTCATTTCTGTCCTGTCAACAATTTATCTCCATTTCCTCTTAGCAAAAATATTTTTATACCAAAATACCGCATTTCTGTGTTCTATGGTTACTGCCCATATTGTTCCAGAAACATTTCTCTGGCTGTGATGGAAGTATGCAGGCCTCAAGGCAGCCCTTGAGGATATTCACAGTAGGGGACCCAGGTGGGGGTGTGGCATATCACAAATGGACTCTACAGTCCAGGAAACTGCCTCTTTCAGTATCTTTACTTGGGGCATGAATCAGGTTAATGTTTTGAAAGAAAAACAAACTAAGTGTGCACTTAGGTGAGACTTAGATGTCAGAAATAATTTATTGTTGGTATTCTTTGTTAGTTTTCAATCTTTAAGGACTATTTTGACATCCTTTCTTAGTTTTGAAAACTTGATAGGATGCACTAACTAGTATGGCTTTTGTTGAATAAGACATAGAATTCCCTTCTTAGTACAAAAATGCACAGTCTTATCCTTACATATTTGAAGAGTTACACAGAAATTGGGGCATAATCATATACAAGTACATAGAAACATTCCAGTAGAAAATGAAAACATACGCCTGATGAAAACAGCAGGAAACATGTCAGTGCTTTTAATAGAAAATTGTTTGAAATAACTAAAAATGGGCTTTCACAGTGTAAACAGTATACAAGTTCTGTTAAAATCAACAGCTTGCATTTTTTGTTTTCATGTTCAGTGACAGTTTAACATCAGTTTAAGTTAGCTTCCTGTCTATGACAAAAAGAGGAGTCATTTCATCCTGAACTATGTATTTTCAGCCTCCTCTTTTTGGTATGAATCCTTAACATTAAAGTTGCTGTTGACAAAATAAAAAGCAGAACTAGGAATGGAATACATTAAAGAAAATGCTGTGTTGCACATGTAATGTGGAATTCTTAAATAGATGAAATAAAGCTGCTCTTTTGCAAAAAGCTATTCTTCATGAAGCTCAGTGCCAGAAAAAGATCAATGCCCTCTATTTTTAGTTCTCTCTGCTTTGTTCCTCTAAGGGAAAAAGATGCTACACAAGTCCTAATAGAGTAAGACAGTAAATCCAATGTAGTCATTTTAGGTTTTTTTTGTACCTCTCCTGGGCAGTTATATTAAAGTGTCCAAATAAAGATGACTGACTTTCATACATTTGGAAAAGCAGATGACTTTTCTTTATCAATTGACTGTTCTGAGTAATGGGGACCCCAGATGTAGCTAAGGACCTTTTCAAAGAGGGACAGGAGATAATAAAGGAGGTAGTGTGGGCTATTCCACTTCTCAGTAGAAGAAACATAGCACAACTAGGTTTTACAAGGATAATCACATTCATTATGCGTGCACTGCAGTTTTATTTCTTTGAAAAAATGAATGATGATGGAGTTAGGGTTAAAGAAGTTCCTTTGAATTCCCAGTTTGAAGCCAGCAGCCTGGGATTCTAGCCTCAGCGCTAGAATTCTATGATCAATCATCTTCATTCTTCCTCTTCAGGGACTTAAATTTTGCTCTTAGATTTAGTTAAAAGGTACCTGTATTAATACTATCAGAGGGACTTGAAAATTACTTTGGAGTTTTGGGATCTAATCTGATTGGGAAATAATGGAATCCAAGACTTTAAAATCTAAGTGAAACTAAACTTTTTATGAGGCATGGACTACATTTGAAATCCTTTCCTCTTGATTTTGCTGAAAATTAAGGCACCCAAATTAGGGTTGTCAAAGTAGAAGGGACCATAGGTGATTCTCTTGTCAAAACTCTGATTTTACAGCTGAAGACAGAGAGGAAAAGTGACTTTCCAAAAGCCACAAATTTTTTTTTAGTGGAAGTGACAAGATAACATATAGTTCCTTTGATTCTCAGCCCAGTAACCTTTGTGACATGCCTCTTGGTCAGAAGCTTTAGATTTAAAAAATGTTTCCTGTTATTCCTGTGTGGTAGATGCTGAATTATGCTGTCCAAATCCCCTCTCCTCAGGACTAAAGCACTCATTTTACCAATTTCTGGAAATGTTGGCAGCTGACAGCCCTCACCTGAGTCTCTGGGACTTGACCTTGGCTGAAAAGAGCTGCGTTGGCCAAGGTCGCCCTCACTCCCTGGTGGGGAAGGCAGCCCACATCCAAAGATATGTCCATGTGGGACTATAAAAGCTCTATTTCTTCCCAACACAGGACAACCTCAAAGGGTCATTCCAGCTCCAAAGCTTTTTATGGGATTAGCTGAGGCCTTTGTTGAGATTGCTATAAAGTTTATCTTCTTCATCTGCCCAATCCTTCTTTCTTCACTCCTTTGCAAGTACTGTATTGGTCCTGAGAGCACACCTCAGTAAACTCCCCCACACTAATGTCCTCTGACCTGACCTGTGGTATCTTCTAAATTTGAATTGCTTCATGCTGCATATGGAAAGAATCAATGTATGCTTTTCCCAAGTGGATCTTGAGTGGCGCCTAAATTAGTATTATCAGCCAAAATAGTGTGAAGTGTTCCTACTTGTTAATTTAGTCCATTATAGAAAGACAACGCCTTTAGAGATTATTTTTTTAGCTTCGTGCCTTAAAGTATGACCCACTCATCACTTTCATAATTAGTGCTGAAAAGAGGAAAATTGTAAAAAGGGGACTAATTAAAAGACTAAACAGAAGAGGAAAGAAGAGAAAAAGAGCTCAACAGCCTGTTTTAAATATAAGAATTCATTTTATTTTTATACTAAAAATAAAAAATATTTTAATCGCTATAGCTTTATATCTGTATAAATCCCAGTGCTAATAGCTTAGTGGCTGGGAACCTGAATACTTAATAAAAAATGATTTTTAAAAAATCTCAACAAAATCGTGATTCTTCCCATATATATAGAGCCAAGACAGAAGTGATTCAGTATGATCCAAACTCACATTTACATAGCGCACACTGTGTGGTGAGACTGATTTCATACATCAGTATCTACCATGGTTATTTTTGATATTCAAGATAAAATATCATGTGGAAACAATGCCAGCAAAGTGGAAAAGAGAAAAGTTTCAAAGCAAAATTCCCACCCACTCTCTTTCCTATGTAATTATGCAAATAAAATTATAATCATGGAGTATGGATTTTGTTTTGACCAAGTTCACGGTAGCAGTATGCAATGAAGAATTGAAGCACTTATCTGCACGATCAAAGTAATATATTACTTTTATCTTTAAAAGACAAATTATTATGATTATCAGGATATGTGTTTCAATTACACTGATTACTCTATTGATGGAGATCAGGTCAAAATAATTTCTTTCTTTTGTTCTGATTTTCCCACAGTCAGGCAAACAGGGAAATGGTATTTCCATGACTGTAATTCACTACAGCACAAGGTCAGGTCAGGGAGAAGAAAGAACAGTTGTTAGTAAAATGTCTAATGTGGTCAGGGAACTAGGCCAGTGCATTCATAAATTAACTTGTTTACTTAGGTGAATTTATCAATTTGCCTTTTTCTCCCAATTACACTTAACATTTTGTTTTCAAGGGAGTCCTCCCCGTTGGCTTATATACCTGCTTATGACTCATCTAATTTGAAAGAAAAAACATCCCTAAAACAAACCTACCCAAATCCTGTTTCTCTGGCCATTCCTTCTCTGTCTCCATTGGAGTTCAATAAATGTTATCTGCGGTGGTATTATTATTGTCATTCCTGGTATTTAAAAAATATATTTGCTGCTATTATGAGAGGAAACTTTTTTTCTCATTATCAGTTGCACCTATTTATTGCTGGTATATAGCAATGCTATTTATGTTTGTATATGTAAATTTATCTGCCTATTTATTGAATTCTCCCATTAATTTTATAAAATTTACAGTTGATAATTGTTTCTTTTCAATACTTTTATCTCATTTTTATTTCATGCCTCATTTTATTGGCCAGTATTTCTAGAACAGTGTTAAGTAGTCAGGGAGAAAGCATACTTTCTTATTTTATTCAAGATTTTAATGGGAATGATTCTAGTATTTTACCATTAAGCATGGTATTGGTTTGGATAGATATTATTATGTTGAGAAAGTCTCCTTTTTTATTAATTCATCACTTATTCCAAACATCTTATAATATTATGTGCTATTCTCTTAGGCTTTTTAGTCTTTTTTGTATTGGTTGGGTCTCTATTCTTATCCTATATTTTTATTTTTCTTTCTTGAATGGAATTTCCAAGGATATATATTTTACTGGTTTATTAAAGGATCAGATTTTGAATTTGTATATCAATACTATTTTATGTTTTCTAATTTATTTCTCTATTAAGTAATTTCTATATTTATTTTATTATTTTCCTGTTTTCCTCATTTATTTGGATGTTTTATTTGTATACTTAATTTATTTTTACTCTCTACTTTTTTATGACCAAATCAAAACATTTAAGGTTACATTTGCTTCTACATTTAAGTTTTGTCACATGCCTTAGTTTTGATGAAATAGTGTACTCACTGTCTTTATAAATAATCTGATGTTGGTGTTTGGATTTCTTTTTCACTCTAGTATTTATATGGAGAAGTTACGTTTTTTTCCATATGGTTTTTATTTTTGTTTAAACTCTCATGATTAATTTCTAGCTTTATTGCTTTGTGTTCAGAGAATGTGGCCAGTCCAGTTTCTGCTTTTGGGGATTTACTGAATTTATCTTTATGGCTTAGAATATGATTGTTTTTGTAATTGTTTCACTTTCCAAAGCAAATATATTCTCTGAGAAGGACTAAAGTTTGATATTTGCCTACAAATTCAGTCTTATTCATTATATTTGAGCACATCTTCTTCTCCACTTGATCTGTTAAGGGCTGAGAGAGTTGTGTAATTATCTCTCACAATTGTGTTTATTTTGAGTTCCAGTGCTTGTAACAGTTCATGTCTTTTATATCTTTATTGTGATTATACTTTCGGTAAAAACTTCTTTATTACATTTAATACTTTTTGTCTTGAATTTATAGTATCTGAAATTAATGATTATTTCTGTTGTATTTTTTGCTAGTTTTCCCCTGAAGTTTGTACTCAATTAAAAATTTTTAAAATTGTCTTAAATTTGTTGTAGGTGAGTCTCTTTTCAGCTTATGATTATATTATTATTTTGTTTTTTAATTTTGATTTAAAAAAATGGTGTTTTGATATGTAATTGACATACCATACAATTCTTGAAAACATGCTAAGTGTAAAAAACCAGTCACAGAAGACCACATATTGTATGATTCCATTTATATGAAAGACCCAGAAAAGGCAAATCTATAGAGATAAAAAGTAGATTAGACTAATTTTATAACATAAATAGTCTTTTATAAAAATCAAAAAAATTGAATTACAATATTAGTTTCAGGTGTACAATATAGTGATTCAGTATTTTTATAGATTATATTTCATTTAAAGTTACTACAAAATAATGGCTAGATTTCCCTGTGCTATACAATGTACCCTTGTTGCTTATTTATTTTATACATAGTAGTTTGTATTTCTTAATCTCCTATCCATATCTTGCCCCTTCACCCTTCCCTCTCCCCACTGGTAACCACCACTTCTCTATATCTTTGAGTCTGCTTGTTTTGTTATATACATTCATTTTATTTTTTAGATTCCACATATAAGTAATAATATAGAGTATTTGTGTTTCTCTGTCTGACTTATTTTACTAAGCAAAATACCCTCTAGGTCCATCCACGTTGTTGCAAATCACAGAATTTCATTCTTTTTTATGGCTGAGTAATATTTCATTGTATATCTTTAAGTAGAATCTTTTTAATAGAGGATTTTATACCTGCTTCTTATATTGTATATAATGAATAAAACATGATGGAATAGATAATTTTAAATACATACAGATACAGTTTCTGCATAACATGTTTTATTTTTTAAAATTTTTTTTTGTTTTTTTTGCGGTACGCGGGCCTCTCACTGTTCGGGCCTCTCCCGCTGCGGATCACAGGCTCTGGACACGCAGGCTCAGCGGCCATGGCTCGCGGGCTCAGCAGCTCCGCAGCACATGGGATCCTCCTGGACTGGGGCATGAACCTGTGTCCCCTGCATCGGCAGGCGGACTCCCAACCACTGTGCCACCAGGGAAGCCCTGCATAACATGTTTTAAAGTTGCCTGCCAATATGTGTTGGGTCTTCTGTGGGCTAGATAATTAGGAAACCTGCAAAATCAACGTGAATTGGGTGAAGAGATTTCCCAGACTCCCCTTCTCCTTTCCAGTTGTCATATGACACTGCATGGTTTGGGGATTCTGAGATTTGTTCTGTGTGGTTAGATGTTTCCTGAGTGTGTTTATTATGTATTTAAAAGTGTCTTAGCCGTTTAAAGAGATATCATGACTGGGCAACACAGCTGATATTGCAGAGAACCCCACTGTGGAAAATATAGAGGATATTGGCTGCACTGAAAAAGGCAAACACATGAGTAATATTGGTCAGTGCTACCCAGTTGGAAGGGGAGGGGTAAGTCTGGGGCATCACTGATATGGCCAGAACTCCTATAATGGGAAATATAAAGAATAAAGCAGCCAGTGATATGACCAGTGCTATTTACAGCTTTCCTGGACATTTTCAATAGATCTTCCACCTACAAACTCCTTATTTATGGCTCTTATTAAAATATCAGAAAGACATGTCTGCTTTTTCCAACCTACTGAAACATATCCCTTTGCCTCTTATTTATTATAAGAAAATTGCAGTTAGTTATTTTGATTTTCTTCCTACTTCATATGAATCTAAATGAGGTATAAATAGAGAGATGAGTGTTTTATTATTGCTGATAAATGTCTGATCTCATGCTGGGGCTGAGGCAGCTATGGCAGAAACTGCTGGTAGATTGCTAGCTGCCCAACCTAAATTCATTTTCTCCTTCCTCCAAGGAACAAAATTCTGAGTGTTTGTATGCATATATGTGTGGATTTTACAGCTGGCCAATATATGTGTGGATTTTACAGCTGGATTTTACTGCTGGGTGAATCTATGTAGGTGAGTTGGGACAATGAGAAGTAAGCATTAAGCTTTGAATGGGACTTTCAGAACATCTTTAGGAGCTGCCTTGGCTGAGAAGTGTGTCCTCTATGACTTTCTGCTCCTCTTCTTTCCTGCTGCCTGTAAGGTGTATGTGAGCTATGGTTCTAGCAGCCATCTTCATCTATGAGATTACCTTGAGAATAGAAGCCATATGTTTAGATAGTGGAACATAACGATAGATGTTTGACCATGGAAAAGCCACTAATAGCCTTGGACTACATATCCTTGGACTTCTCTTAACTGACGTCAATAAACTGTTAACTTATTCAGTCCTGATTTTATTTTTTTCCTGTTACATGTGCTGATCTTAACAGATACAGTAGGGCTTGCCTATGGCTATGGGGTACTGAACACAGGCAAGCTAAATCTTGTATTCTGTGTGAGGAGAGGTTTTAAACCATCTGAAGTATATAGTGAAAGGCTTTGGGTAAATGACAAAAGATGACTCTGAAGTGATGAGATAAAGATATAATAATATCTCTATGTGATATTACATGATAGAGAATAAGCAAGTCAGAGTCAACATGGCTGGAGGGAGAAACTAGTAAGGGCTCTGAGAGTCGAAATAGAGAGGAGGGTATGTTTTATGACTCAGCTGTGAATGAGCCTGAGAAGTAAGGGAAACATAGTCTGATCCTTTCCATCATTGAAGCAAATCTTAAAAAACTTCATTGTAACATAGGTTGTTCAAAATTGTAATGGCATTTCCACTGAATGCTATTCTAGATTGTTCAGGTACTTGGAGTGTACCACAGCTGTGTCAGGAATACACAACCTCCTGTGTTAAACCTGACATTTCCCTAAGGTCAGATGGCAAGGGCCTTGCCACCCTCTCAGTGGGTTGGATAGAACAGTAATTGTTTGAACAGATAATAAATGTGCCTAGAGAAAAGCAATTGGTAATGAGTCTTGGGGGTGGAAAGTTTCATCACTTTAAAGAAGCCTAAGTACTGCTTCTCCAGCTTTCAGCATGGGCAGGTAGTTTAGGTATTCAGGAAGGAGAGTCAGGCGCGACTCCTCCGCCTCCATGAATGTCTTCTAAAATTGAGAGCCCAGTGGAGACTGTAGAAAGAAATCAGTTGTCTTGAGAGTCAGTGTGTCCAGAGAGGTAGAGCATGTTACTGATGAATAAAGTGGTTAGGGTTGCTATAAGAAAGTGAGCCTTTTGGGTGAGTTGATCTACTCGAGTTCCCTGATATCTTACTTGAAACCCTTCAATGTGTTCTGGAATTCCAAAATACTTTGGATTTTAGAAAGGATGAATATTGCATATTATATAATATTCCAGCAGAATACATGATAATAGGCTATAATCCAATTTACTAATATTTATGCAACAAAATGATGAATATTAACACTTGTGGGATTAAAAATCCCCTACAAATCATTCCACATCAGTTCACTTTGCCACGAAATGATTTATAAGAACATCGTACTGTTTTCAGAGTTTCATAGATTTTGACATTGTGGATAAGGCACTATGGGCCATTCCTATTGGGAGAGCATCTGTCCATGTTGAGGGGTAGGGGTCTGATATGCAGTCTGTTTTCAGAGACCAAGATTACATCTACTGGAAAGTTTGGACTTAACAGGAGCTACGTTGGAAGAGCTAGTATTTCCTTATATAACTGACCAAGTTCTAATTTACCTCTCTATCCACATTCTTGAATTTAAAATTTTTATTCATCTGGTTTTTGTCTGGGCTGTGTCTTCAAGGAACTTTCGATGCCTGAGAGTTATATTTTATGAGAATGTTAACACTGAGAATGTCTTTCTACTTCACACATGAATAACAGCTCAGTTGAGTATAAAACAGTTTCTCTTAAGACACTGTAGCCATTTCTCCGTTGCCTAACAATGTATATTTATTTATTTGTATATATTATTGTATATTTCTATATTTATTTGTAGTTAACTTCTTTACCTAAATGATTGTTGGATTTTTTAAATTATAATTTAAAAAATTTGCCAGAATATGTCTACTTACTAACTTTGCATGGAGTATGATGAGTTCTTTAGATATGTATACATTTCAGCTAAATAGGTTTTTTTCCTTGATTTATTGCATTTGTACTAATTGTTGTGATTTATTCTTAGGGTGTACCTATAGTTCTTAGTTTGGAGTTTTGTTCTCCATCCTCCATATCTAGTATGCCTGCATTGTTTGCAGTTATTTATCCCTGTTTTTCATGTTGTGGAATAATTTTTCAACTTTGTGCTTTCTATCACGAATGCATTTTTTTCCAGAGCAAATTCCACACTAATGTACATTTAACTCTCAGTGCCTTGTTGATTTTCTTACCTTGTATTTTCATTTCAGGTTTTTGTTTTTTCATTTGCTTCTCCTTTAATCCTATTATTTTTTTCATTTCATCGCAACATATTCTTATATGTTATATCCTATTTTCAGGTGTTCTATCCTATTGTCAAAAGTTTTCTAGAATGTTATCTTGGTTTCTGTAGCAAATTATTTTCAGAAGTCTGCCCGTCCCCTGAATCTTTAAGATAATTTTTTTGTTGTTGAAGTTAAAAAAATAGATTCCATGTTGTTATTGTTTTTTTTTTTTAGTTTCTACTACTAGATCTGCTCCTTGGATCGAGGTGTCAGTCAGAGCTCTTTCTCAGATTTATAGCAGTAAGGCCAGTTGATGTACGTAGCCCAGTTCTGTGTCAATCAGGTATTTATATGGGCAGCCCTGCTGTATGTAACTGTGATTGTATCCCATCCCAGTGCGTATTTCTCTGATGCTTTGAGAAAACAGGGTATGCAGAAACTACAGCCTTTCACTTGCACTGTTAGAGGGCTCTTCCTATCTTGCTTTGCTTGCAGAAGTTCATTTGGGAGAAACATTATTTTAGAGCAGTGAGCCATTTTTAGACCCCTCTAAAAATGGGGTGAGGATGGAGGTATAGTGGGGGTTAAGGATATGTGGGTAGTTCAGTAGGACTTTACTGCTTCAAAAATCAGCAATTTTGTCTAGAGTTAGTTGTCCATTTCTTTAGTTTATATGATGGTCTGTGAGTAAAGGGATACTTTTCAATTTTCTTTCTGGTAGGAGGGAGTTTATGTTTCATGAGGAAAAAAGGGGTTATGCAATAATTGTTTCATTTTTGTCTCAGTGTTTCTCAAACTTTAGTCATTTACAAGCCCCCTTTAAAGGACTGATTTCTCATGGGTCCCCAACATTGACTTAAAAGAATTTTTATGATAATGTTTCTCAAATGTATAAGCCTAAAACTCGGGATAAGCTTGTATTGTAATAACTCTTACATCGCTGTAAAATCAAAATAAATTAGCAAATTATATACAGGTCTTTCTCAGAAAAAACAATACATTAAAATTAATTTAATGTGATTTATACTTTTTTGCTGAAACTACACTGTTGCTGGCAAAATAAACATACTACTTCTAAGGTACAGATTCTACTTTTAAAAAAATTTATTTATCTTATTTTATTTTTGGCTGTGTTGGGCCTTAGTGTGGCACGTGGGATCTTTCGTTGTGGCATGTGGGCTCCTCTCTAGTTGTGGTGCGTGGGCTTCTCTCTAGTTGCAGCGTGCAGGCTCCTCTCTAGTTGAGGCATGCTTAGTTGCCCTGCGGCATGTGGAATCTTAGTTCCCCCACCAGGGATCAAACCCGCGTCCCTTGCATTGGAAGGTGGATTCCCAACCACTGGACCACCAGGGAAGTCCCCAGGGACAGATTCTATTCATGTCAGTACATCTGTACTGCTGTTTGCCATATAATAACAGTAGGCAAAATTTTAAAAAAGTTTTATTATGTTATCTATTCTTGGGCTTTTTTAAAAAAATTGAAGTAGACTTGATTTACAGTGTTGTGTTAGTTTCAGGTGTACAGCAAAGTGATTGTTACATATATATATATTTATGTATTTATATGTGTGTATATATATATTCTTTTTCAGATTCTTTTCCATTATAGATTATTACAAGATATTGAATATAGTTCCCTGTGCTATACAGTAGGTCCTTGTTGTTTGTCTATTTTATATACTTTATATATAGTAGTGTTTATCTGTTAATCCCAAACTCCCAATTTATCCCTCCCCTGCCTTTCCCTTTGGTAACCATAAGTTTGTTTTCTATGTCTGTGAGTCTATTTCTGCTTTGTAAATAAGTTCATTTGTATCACTTTTTTAGATTCCACATGTAAGTGATATCATATGATATTTGTCTTTCTCTGACTTACTTCACTTAATATGATAATCTCTAGGTCCATCCATGTTGCTGCAAATGTCATTATTTCATTCTTCTTTTTATGGCTGAGTAATATACCATTGTATATATAAACCACATCTTCTTTATCTGTTCATCTGTCGACAGGCATTTAGGTTGTTTCCCTTTCTTGGCTATTGTAAATAGTGCTGCTGTGAACATTGGGGTGCATGTATCTTTTCAAATTAGAGTTTTAGTCTTTCCTGGATATATGCCGAGGAATGGGATTGCTGGATCTTATGTTAACTCTATTTTTCGTTTTATAAGGAACCTCCATACTGGTCTCCATTGTGGCTACACCATTTACATTCCCATCAACAGTGTACGAGGGTTCCCTTTTCTCCACACCCTCTCTAGCATTTATTATTTACAGGCGTTTTGATGATGGCCATTCTGAGGTGAGTTGATACCTCATTGTAGTTTTGATTTGCATTTCGCTAATAATTAGTGATGTTTAGCATCTTTTCATTTGCCTGTTGGCCACCACCTGTATGTCTTCTTTGGAGAAATGTCTATTTAGGTCTTCTGTTGGGCATTGGGTTTTGTCTTTTCCTTTTTATTTAAGAAAAAAGTGAAAGTAAATGAAGGCAATACTAATATTCAGAATTTCGGTAGTAAATGTACTTTGGTTTAAAATAACGAATAATTCAACAGGACCTGTATACACAAATAATCTGACTTATTGAATTTATTTCCTTCAGCTAAATAAAGTAGTTGAGTTACTAGAAGATAGTAAATACTTTATCCTCTGTCTGTGTCTTAGGAATAAATAAGCCCTGAGATAGAGGGATCAGTGAGAAGCTAGTTTTGTTCTAATGGACCAGAGTATGTGCGTGTGTGCACGTGTGCAGGTACGTGTGTGTGTGTCCTGTTCACAGCATGGGACTTCTGTTCTTGGTATTATAGCTGTTCATGAGGATGATGTTGTAATGTCCCTACCTGTAATGGGAAAGATGGGAACCCAAGCAGCCAAGCCATGATGCAGGAGTGGAGATGTGTCTGGAGCCATAGTGGTCTACTATTCTGAGACCCAGAGTGGGATTTGTATGATGGGTCAATTGGTGATATTTCTATATTTTCCTTTTGTCCGTATACCCAGTATATGGAACCTCCCTTTCATTTTAAGTGCCCAGTGTAAGAACCCTTAAGTTTAACCATGTGAGTAGGCTGTAGACAACCAAAACAGTTGCAAAAATACTGAAGTTAGCCCACAGAAGTCATTCAGCAACATACAGTACCAGGAGTGGGGTGGATTATTATAGAATTGTCACATTCTAGGGTCTTTAAGACTTCTCTTGTCAGTGTTATTGTACTTGTAGTGACTTTGAAGTAATTCAAAACCTCAATTCTCCAGTTTCAGAAATACTGAACTTGTTTCAGTCTGCTTCAGTACAAATTCCTTCTGGACTCCAGCATTGGACTTACTCATTTATTCAGTCAATATTTATTTAGTCCCTAAATGGCTAGGCTAGGTATGGCTTCCAAATGTTGGGGATGTGACGGGGGACAAAACAAAATGCTTTCCCTAATGGAGTTTATAGTCTAGGTAATAAACAGAGAGAAAAATATGTATAATATAATTTTAGACAATGATAAGTGGTATGAAGCAAATAACACATGATGAGAGATAAAGACATGGGTAGTGGTGGTTGTGGTTAAGGGAGGTCTTTTTGAGAAGATTGTCAGTCTTAGTTTTTGGGAAAAGTATGAAAGTTCAAGGTTTTCAGTAGTCACAGAAAGAATGGAGGTGTTGTATCAGGACCTGCTAGGCATTTAATATGGGAAATATCTGCAGTCATTTTCATGGCCTGTGTTTCGTATCTTCTGTGTGTGTGTCATTAATTAATTGGTGAAAAATTTAAACGATGATGAGTGATCACATGCTGTGATAATAGCAGAGTTAATATTGGAGCCCAGAGCTTCTGAATTCCTGTGTCCTGTATTGAACCATACTTTGTCCTCTTCCTTTTCACTTTCTCATTAAGCCCATGAAAGTAGTTAGTGTCTTTTCTTCCTTCAGGTTAGATTTTCTCATCTCCTAACTTCTTTGATCTTTCCTCTGGACCATTGCAGAGTGGATGTGGTGTGGTGAAATGTGCTGGACTTGAAGAGCTCACACCTTTCAGTGTGTTCCTGTGAAGAGCTCTTGGCTAGGAAGAAAGCTTTTCATGGAGATAAGGGTAGGGCAGATGTTTTTGTCCTACAGTTAGGAGATGTTTTACTTCCATTCCTACCAGAAGGTAGCTCAGAGTTATGAAGTTAGTTTCAATTTTCAAAAAAAAGTCTGCCCACAACTCAAATATTTTATGAGCTTTAAGGATACTGTCACATAAAATAGATGTTTCTACAAAATTGCACTTTATAGTGGTGATATAACTTACGATATGGGATTTTTGAGATTCATGGTTTTGAATTTTTGTACTGTGCAGCAGGAGCACATGAATCCTAGCAGGCAGTTCTCATTTCTCTCTAGAACTCCCCCTTTAAATCTCAGTACTGCCTTTTCAATACTGATTACCAGACATCAATCTCTTCTATCGCTTTCTAGTTTGGTCATCACCAGTTGCTCTCATGGTTATGAATTTTCTGTTTCCCAGGATTTCTAGAAAATATCCCATAAATGGACAGGGTCTTCTGTGTGTTTATGTGCTCTCACAATTGCTCCCTTTTCCCTTTTAGAGAGAAGAGGGGAAAATTAAGTAGTAGAGTGGAATTAGAAAGTTTTCCTCTGGTCTTATATTCATCTATTTTCAGGAAAGCTTTTAAGGTGTGTTTATTAAAGAGAAATATAATACTTGTTTACAGAGATAAAATGCAAAGTAAGTAGTTCTTAAAGTCCATTAATGGAAATGATGTATCTCAGTATTAGATCCTTTTGTGATGTGACTGGGGGAGGGGGCAGGTAAAAATTGGAAATCTGAGTCAAAGTTTAGAATATGAATATTTTTCTCAAAATTATCCTGGGATCTTAGGTTACTGTTTCTGGTAATGACGGTGCAGCTTATATCAGACTAATTCTCCTGCAGTAACAATGATAAACTCTGTACAAAATATGAAAAACAACTATTTGAAGGCATGGGGGAGCAGGTAAACACAGGCAGAAACACAGACAAAATCCAAACTCATAGTTGAAGATTTTTGATAATTCTCTTTTTGTAGCTGATAGACCACCTAGACAAAAAATGAGCAAGAATACAGAAGATCTGAAAAACATTATTAACCAACATGACCTCATTGACATAGGATACTGCACCCAACAATAGAAGAATATTTATTCTTCTCAAATGCACATGGAACAGTCATCAGGATTAACCATGTGCTGGACCATAAAATAAGTCTCAATAAATTTCAAAAGATTTAAACTTCACAGAGTATGTTTTCTCATCATGACAGATTAAATTAGAAATCAATAGCAATAAGGTATCTGGGAAATCCCCCATTGTTTTAAAATTAAATAACACTCTTCTAAGTAACCCATAAATCAAAGAATAAATCACAGGAGGAATTAGAAAACATTTTTAAATGAACAATTATGAAAATATATCAGAATTTGTGGATTGTGGCTAAAAATTGCCTAAAGGGAAATTTATGGCTTTAAGTGTTTATATTAGAGAAGAAAAGTTTCTATCTTATTAAGCTACAAAAGAAGAGAAAGTGAAACCTGAAGTAAGTAGAAATAAAAAAATAAAGAATAAAATAAAATTAATGAAATCAAAAGTTGGTTCTTTGGAAAGATTATTTAAATAGATATACCTATAGCAAAAGCCATCAAGAAGAAAAAGAGGAAAAACACAAATTTATCAATATAAAGAATGAAAGAGCAGGCTATCACTGCAGATATTTTAGGCATCAAAAGGATACTAAAAGAGTATAATAAATAATTCATTCTAGGAGAGGACAGTCTCCTGTAGCTTTCAGAGAATGATGCATAGCAGGTAATATATTTTTGAAAACTTACATAGTATTTGAAAGTGTCTTATTCATTCTCATCCTTGATACTTTGGTTGGGTATAGAATTCCTTAACTGAGCACAATTTCATGTCATATTGAAAGGTAGCACTCCATTGTCTTCTATCGATAGCTTCTATTGCTGTTGAAAAGTCTGGTAGTGTTCTGTTTTTTCCCCCATTAGGTTGATTTATTAGTTTATTTATTATTTTAAATTTCTTAAAAATTTTTTTTAATGATAGTTATTGTTTTCTTTCTAATTTTACAAGCAACACATACTCATTGCAGACAACTAGAAATACATAAAAGTATCCAGTAAAAATGAACAATCACCCATAATCCCCATCCCCTAGTGAAAACCATCATTAGCATTTTGAAGCATTTTCTCCAAGTGTCTACATATTGTTTTTTCAACTGAGGTATAATTGACCTGCATACTATGTTAATTCCAGGTGCATAACACAGTGATTCAGTATGGCTGTAGATTACAAAATGATCATATTGATATGTCTAGTTACCATCTGTCACCATACAAGTATATTAAAATATCATAGACCAAATTCCCCATGCTGTAGATTTCATACCTATGACTCATTTATTTTGTAACTGGAAGTGTGTACCTCTTAATCTCCTTCAACTATTTCACTCATCCTCACCCCTTTCCCCTCTGGTAACTACCTGTTTGTTATCTGTATCTATGAGTCTGTTTTGTTATTTTTGTTCAATTTTTTTGATTCCACATGTAAATGAAATCATATGGTATTTGTCTTTGTCTGACTTACTTCACTTATCATAATACCCTCTAGATCCATCCATGTTGTCACAAATGGCAAGATTTCATTCTTTTTTATGGCTGAGTAATATTCTATTATACACACACACACACACACATAAATCATATCTTTATCCATTTATTGATGAACACTTAGGTTGCTTCCATATCTTGGCTGTTGTAAATAATGCTGCACTGAATATAGAGATGCATATATCTTTTCAAATTAGTGTTTTTGTTTTCCTCAGAAAAATACCCAGAGCAAAATTTGCTGGATCATATGTTAGTTCTATTTTTGTTTTTTTGAAGACCCTCCATTACTGTTTTCCATAGTGGTGGCATCAATTGACATTCCCATCAACAGTATAATAGGGCTCTCTTTTCTCCACATTCTCACCAACACTTGATATTTGTTGTCTTTTGATAATAGCCATTCACCATTCTGACAGATGTCAGGGGATCTCATCATGGTCTTGATTTGCATTTCCCGGATGATTAGTGATGTTGAGCATCTTTTCACATGTCTATTGGTTATATGTATGTCTTCTTTGGAAAAATGTCTATTCAGGTTCTCTGCCCATTTTTAAAATGGGTGTTTGTTTTTTGACATTGAATTATATGAGTTCTTTACATATTTTAGATAGTAACTCCTTATCAGATATATAGTTTGTCAATATCTTGTCCATTCAGTTGGCAGCCTTTTCATTTTGTTGATAGTTTCCCTCACTGTGCAAAGATTTTTAGTTTGATATAGTCCTATCTTCTTCTTTTTTCTTTTGTTTCCCTTGCCTGAGGAAACATATGCAAAAAAAAAAAATTACTAAGGCCAGTGTCAAAGAGTGTATTGCCTATGGTTTCTTCTAGGAATTTTATGGTTTTATGTTTTAAATTTAAGTGTTTAATCCATTTTGAGAGTTTTTTTTTTAATATGGTGTGAGAAAGTAGTCCAGTTTGATTCTTTTTCATGTAGCTGTCCAGTTTTCCCAGCACCATTTATTAAAGAGACTGACTTTTCCCCATTGTATATTCTTCCTTTCATGTACATTTAATCGACCATATAAATGTGGGTTTATTTCTGGGTTCTGTAGTCTGGTCCATTGATCTGTCTGTTTTTTTGCCAGTACCATACCGTTTTGATTAATGTAGCTTAGTGATATAGTTTGAAATTAGTGAATACCTCCAACTTTGTTCTTATTTCTCAAGATTGTTTTAGCTATTCAGGATATTTTGTTTTTCCATACAAGTTTTAGAATTATTTGTTCTAGTTATGGTATATAATTTTGAAAAGTGCCATTAGTATTTTGATAAAAAATGCATTGAATCTGTAGATTGCCTTGGGTAGTACAGTCATTTTAACAGTATTAACTCTTCCAATCAATGAGTGTGGTATATTTTTCCGTTTGTTTGTGTCATCTTCAATTTCTCTGTCAATGTCTTATAGTTTTCTGAGTACAGGTCTTTTGCCTCCTTGGTTAGATTTATTCCAAGGTATTTTATTCTTTTGGATAAAACTATAAATGGTATTTTTTTCCTTAATTTCTTTTTCTGATAGTTCATTGTTAGAAATGCAACAGATTTTTATGTATTAATTATGTATCTTGCAACTTTACTGAATTCTTTGGTTAATTCTAATAGTTTTTTGGTCTTGTCTTTAGGATTTTCTATATAAAGTTTCATGTCATCTGCAAACAGTGACAGTTTTACTTCTTCCTTTCCAATTTGGATGTCTTTTATTTCTTTTCTTATTTGATTGCTGTGGCTAGGACATCCAATACTATACTGAATAAAAGTGGCAAGAATGGGCACTCTTGTCTTGTTCCTGATATTAGAGGAAATGCTTTAAGCCCTTCACCATTGAGTATGATATTAGCTGTGGGTTTGTCATATGTGGACTTTATTATGTTGAGGTATGTTCTCTCTATACCCACTTTGCTGAGAGTTTTTATCATAAACATATGTTGAATTTTGTCAGAAGCTTTTTCTGTATCTACTGAGATGATCAGATGATTTTTTTCAGTTAATGTGGTGTATTAATTGATTGATTTGCAGATTTTGAACCACCTTGCATCCCTGGGATAAATCCCACACTTTTAGTGTATGGTTGAATTCGGTTTGCTAATCTTTTGTTGAGGATTTTTGCATCTATATTCATCAGGGATATTGGCCTGTAATTTTCTTTTTTTGTTGTATCTTTGTCTGGTTTTGGTATCACAGTAATGCTGGCCTCATAAAATGAGTTCAGAAGTGTTCCTTCCTCTGTAATTTTTTGGACTAGTTTGAGAGCATAGGGGTTAACTCTTCTCTAAATGTTTGTTAGAACTCACCTGTGAAGCCATCTTGTTCTGGACTTTTGTTTGTTGGGAGTGATTTTATTATTGACTCAGTTTTATTACTGGTAATTGGTCTGTACATATTTTTGATTTCTTCCTGGTTCAGTCTTGGGAGATTGTACATTTCTAGGAATTTGTGTGTATCTTCTAGGTTGTCCATTTTATGGGAGTATATTTATTCTTAGTAATTTCTTATGATCCTTTGTGTTTCTGTGGTGTTGGTTGTAACTTCTCCTTTTTCATTTCTAATTTTATTGATTTGGGGCCTCTTTCTTTTTTTTCATGATGAGTCTGGGTAAAGGTTTATCAATTTTGTTTATCTTTTCAAAGAACCAGCTCTTAGTGTCATTGATATTTCCTATTTTTTTAGTCTCTATTTCATTTATTTCTGCTCTGATCTTTATTATTTTTTCTTCTACTAACCTTGGGTTTTGTTTGTTCTTTTTCTAGCTCCTTTCTAGCTCTACATGTAAGATTAGGTTGTATATTTGAGATTTTTCTTGTTTCCTGAGATAGGCTTTTATTGCTATAAACTTCCCTCTTAGAACTGCTTTTACGGTATCCTGTAGATTTTGGATCATTGTATTTTGGTTTTCATTTGTCTCCAGGTATTTTTTGATTTCCTATTTGATTTCTTCAGTGATACTTTCCGTTGTTTAGTAGCATATTGTGTAGTTTCTGCATGTTTGTGTTTTTTTACAGTTTTTTTCTTGTAGTTGATTTCCAATCTCACAGTGTTGTGGTTGGAGAAGATGCTTTCAGTTTGATTCAGTTTCAGATGATTTCAGTTTTCTTAAATTTACCAAGGCTTGTTTTGTGATCTAGCACATGATCTATCTTGGTGAATTTCCATATGCACTTGGAAAGAATGTGTATTCTGATGCTTTTGGATGAAATGTTCTATATGTATCTATTAAGTCCCTCTAGTCTAATGTGTCATTTAAAGCTGGTGTTCCCTTACTGATTTTCTGTCTGGGTGATCTATCCATTGATAAGTGGAGTCTTTTTTCTTTTTAAGTGGAGTCTTAAAGTCCCCTACTATTATTGTGTTACTGTCAATTTCTCCCTTTATGTCTATTAATATTTGCTGTAGGTAAATAGGTGCTCCTATGTTGGATGCATATATATTTACAATTGTTAGATCTTCTTTGTGGATTGATCCTTTGATCATTATGTAATGTCCTTCTTTGTTTCTTGTTACAGTCTTTGTTTTAAAGTCTATTTTGTCTAATATAAGTAATGCTATCCCAGCTTTCTGTTTCCATTTGCACGGAATATCTTTTTTCATCCCCTCACTTTCAGTCTGTGTGTTTCTTTAGATCTGAAGTGGGTCTCCTGTAGGCAGCATATATATGTGTCTTGTTTCTGTATCCAGTCATCTGCTCTTTGTGTTTTGATTGGAGCATGTAGTCCATTTACATTTAAATTAAGTATTTTTAACTATGTACTTAATGCCATTTTGTTGTTTTCTGGTTGTTTTCATAGTTATTTTTGTTCCTTTCTTCTTCTTTTTCATCCTTCCCTTGTAGTTTGATGACCATCTTTAGTGTTAGACTTGGATTTCTTTATTCTTTTTGTTTGTGTATTTTTATAGATTTTTGGTTTGTGGTTATCATGAGGTTTATATATGCCAGCCTATTTATATATGATTATTTTTAGTTGATGATTTCTTAAGTTTGAACAATTCTAACAACTCTGCATTTTCACTACCCCCCACGTTTAATGCTTTTGACCTCATACTTTACACATTTTTGTTTTGTGTATCCCTTAACTACTTACTGTGAATAGATGATTTTACTACTTTTCTTTTAACCTTCCTACTAGCTTTATAAGTGGTTGATTTATTACCCTTACTTTGCCTTTACCAATAAGTTTTTTTGTTTAGTAATTTTCATATTTCTGGTTGTGGCTTTTTCTTTTCTATTTAGAGAATTCTCTTTAACACTTCTTGTAAAGTCTCTTTAGTGGTGCTGAACTCTTTTAGCTTTTGCTTGTCTGTAAAACTCTTTCTCTTTCCTTCAAATCTGAATGATAGCCTTGCTCGGTAAGATATTCTTGGTTGTAGATGTTTTCCTTTCATTACTTTAAATATATCATGCCACTCTTTTCTGGCCTGCAAATTTTCTGGTGAAAAGTCAGCTAACAGTCTAGTGTGAGTTCCCTTGTATGTAACTAGTTGCTTTCCCTTGCTTCTTTTAAGATTCTCTCTTTATCTTTAATTTTTGCCATTGTAGTTACACTGTTTCTTGGTTTAGACCTCTTTGGGTTGATCTGTTTGGGACTCTCTGTGCTTCCTGGACCTCAATATCTGTTTCCTTTCCCAGGTTAGGGAAGTTTTCAACTATTATGTCTTCAAATATCTTCTCTGCCCTTTTCTCTCTCCAAATTCTGGGACCCCTGTAATGTGAATGTTAGTACGCTTGATGTTGTCCGAAAGGTCTCTCAAGGTGTTCTTATTTCAAAAATTATTTTTTCTTGTTTATGTTCAGTTTGAGTGATTTCCACTACTCTGTTTTTCAGTTTGTGAATCCATTCCTTTGTGTCATGTAATCTACCACTGATTCTTTTTTTTTTTTGCTGTATGCGGGCCTCTCACTGTTGTGGCCTCTCCTGTTGTGGAGCACAGGCTCCGGACGCGCAGTCCCAGCGGCCATGGCCCACGGGCCCAGCCGCTCCGCGGCATGTGGGATCCTCCCGGACCGGGGCACGAACCCGCGTCCCCTGCATCAGCAGGTGGATTCTCAACCACTGCGCCACCAGGGAAGCCCTGTCATGGACTTTTGATGACTTAAAATTGGGTTCTGCATCTAAGTCATTTGGATCTCTTACAATACTCAGCCAGCCAGTTAGCAATTGTTTTTTAATCACTGATAGTGTGCCAGGCTCTGAAAATACCAAAGTAGACAGGAAAGAAACAGCCCCTTTCCTATAGGAATTGGTGTTCTAGTTTGAGAATTAGACAATAAATGCCCAAACCAAAAAAGTATATAAGAAGCTTTTTAGTTTATCATTTCACAATATATAAGTATCATATCATGCACCTTAAACTTACACAATGTTTTATGTGAATTGTATCTCAATAAAGCTGGGAATTATATACACACACATATATTTATATATATATATTTATACAGACATATGCAGAAAAGTTAGGTTCCCAATATAGTAGCTGTTACAGCAAAATTATGGGCCAGAGATCTTAGCGGGGCAGCAAAAACAGCTCAAAAAGAGGAGGAGCAGAAGGAGGTAAATACAGAAGGTGGATACTGCAAGCTGGGAGATCCAGCTGAAACGACAGATGCTGATTTCCTGTTTGATCACGCCAAATAAGTTTACCTTTTTTTTCAAATCATGTGGCTGACACTTCTTGCTGAGAATAAGAGGAAAGATTGAATCTTTTCCCTATAATAAATTAATCTCTAGTAAAATATAAAATGAAGAGCTTGAAAGTTCTTCCAGATAGCACGTAAATGTCTTTACAGGAAAGTGTTTTGCTATTAAATCAATCTGTACAGTTAGGCCGGTATGTCTGCTTTCTAAGTTGATTTTGTGGCTGAGCTTTTATTATGTTTTGAAGGTGTTACGTAAGTAAGACAAATGAAAGGTAAGTTTGAATAAGGATAGTATTTGGCATTATGTTCGTTTTATGCAGTTAGATATTTTTTCTACTTTGAAGTTCTATTCTCTTTGTTCTAACATTTATTTCCCATCTTAAAAATTTTATTAGGAAAGAGTTTTAAATAGTTTTTTTACCATGACATCTCAGCCAAGGCACTTGTATTGAGGCAGTTTTTCTAACTGTGGTCAGATGCAGTATTAAATAGTTCTTCATAATAATAATGATATTTGGCTCTCCAGTTTATCTTTTCATATAATTTTAATGGATGTACTTCATGTTCACTCATCCCTCGTTTTCCTCATTTTTGTGCTATTTTTAACCACTCACTTCCCAGTGGAGCATGAAAAGAATTATCTTCTGAATCACTCATGTCACTCAGCAGGGTCAGTTATGATTTAGTCAACTGGAGAATGTCCATAGAGCCAACCTGAATCCTTTGGGCCAGTAATTCCACTTCGTTCTAAAGAATAGCAAGGAAATTATATCTGACTGAAGTGTGGAGGAAGGCTCCAAGCAGGTGGGAATGCAAGGGCTGGTAGAATGGCATGGTAAAATGCACGCCCTCTGTAGAGCAGGGGAGCACGTGCTTTTCAAGTACAAGATTTGGAGTCTGGCATGGTTCACATGCGGTGTCTGCCACTCACCAGTTGAGTGACTTTGGCCAGATCCTCTCTGAACCTCAGTTTCTTCATCTGTAAAACAGAGACCTTAATGTATCTGCTGTATGATGACTCTGTATTCTTTAAATGAGACTATTTGTAAGACACTACATACATAGAATAGCACAAAGTAAGTGCTCCATATGTATAAAGACAAAAGTAGAGAGAGAGAGATCCTGTCCTAATATTTTCTAGTTTCCACACTTGATAACGTTGAAAAAACTTCAAGGATATTGGCTAAATACTCAAAATGGAGTTCAAGGCAGATTGGGCAATACAGCCTAATTAGAAGAAAGATGGGAAGGTAGCAGACAGGGCTATTGAATAAGCAGCCAGGTAGCGACTCTTTCATATTGTCTAAATTGGATCAACCAATTTAAATATCTGAATATTTTCAGTACTCCTGTGTAAGGCAGGCATCTGTAATGGATCACTAGTATTTAAATTTTGTATTAATAAAGGAAAAATAAAATCAGAGTATTCCAGAGGAAAAAAGTTATTAATGGGTTGACATAAAAGAGATAAAATCTTATAGTGTATCAGATTCAACAGCTGTCTTTTTCACAAATCACTGAGAGGGCTTTTCTTCTGATTTGATGGACAGTTTTTCTTTTGCTTTCTCCATCTCAGTCTAGGGCAGCACTCAGTGGTGTTCAGTGAATATTCATGATGACTGATTTCTTCCCAGTGACAGCACTGCATGCAGACAGCGAGGTTCTCACTGTTCACTCAAGATATGTAGACCAGAATTAAAAAATCAGCCTGGTTAATTCACAAACTGAAAATTAATATGTTTACACAAAACATTGTATTTGGAATATCCAGATCTACAAATCATTTTTTAAAGATATTTCAAACATAGCAATCACACTTAAAAAAGGAATTTCCTGAATAATTAAAGTAGCTCACCTACCTTCCCTGAATGTTTGTTAGGAAATCAGCCTCATACATGAAAGGGCTCTGCATTTATTATTTCCTGATTTATGGGACAGTAGGAATCTTTAGATAAGGTTTCTCTTTGTTCACATGTTAGAAATGTACTCTGTATTAAGATTTGGTGGACCATTGCTGAAGGATCTGGAAGAACATCATGATGACAACACAACTGGCAAGATAGTTAAATCAACAGCTGATTATAAAATCCAACTACTTATTTGACATGCTACAGATTTTAAAATGCAGATAATGAAAAATTTTCATAATTCAATCATTTATATCTAAACTTGAAAACATTGCCTTGGGTTCAGAATATTCCAGCTGAGTAGGAAATGTGAGTGCTGGCAAAACCAGTGTGCATTGGTGAGTTGAGATGTAAATGCTCAGAGAATTTCAGATTTCTCGGTGAAAGGTGCTATTGCAAAACAAAGCAAAGAGGTATGAAGTCTACTGGTACCAGCATGCACGACCATTTATAGTTATTTTAAAAGCTTTCACAATGTCCTACCTACCATGGCCTTTTCATTTTAATTTGTGTGTGTGTGTGTGTGTGTGTGTGTGTGTGTGTGTGTTATGTGGTGTGTTTTGATGGGGTTAGGAAGAGGCTTTGTCAATAAGATCCTACTTCTTTAATTATAAACAAAACCACACCGGAGTAGTATGGCTTAATTAGAAACCCGGGCCAGAGAGTATTAATTCAGGAATATATTTATTTTCAGCTCTACAGAGCTCATAGAAAGATCTTATTATTGGAGAAAACAGTGGAAAAAAAAGAAAATTGTGACAGAAGTATCTAATAGACAATAGATACTGAGTAAGAAGAAAGTTTGGAGAAACCTCAAATCAAAAGTTGATTGTTGTTTGCAAAATATATCTTGAAAACAAATCTTGTTAAAACTGGGTTTGGAGATTTCATAGCATTTCTGAGATAATAGGCTGAAAGAAAATGTATTACCAGTCTCTGATTGAAATAGTGTAAGTTGTAGTTATTTTTATTTCTTAACAGTAACTTGCTATTACATCTTACAAGGAGAAAGGGAACCCACTGATTTAAATCTGATTTTGTAATAATAAATAGAAAATATTTCAAGCAATACAGAGAATAATGTAATGCCCATGTTTTGTAACATAAATTTAACACGTCTGATTTTCCTCAGATTGTTTAATTATCTTTAAAGAAATAAATCCTCTTAGCCCTCTTTGTGCCCATGTCCATTCCTTTGTCTCATTCACCAGCCTGAAGTTGCTGTGCACCATTCACCCATGTTTTTATATGTATCTATTACCAATAGATAACTGTTTTTTGTTTATAGGGCTATATGTTAATGGTATCATATTAAATCGATCATTCTACAGCTATTTTCTCTCATTCTTATGTTTTCAAGCATTATATATATTGATATATGTGGCTCTAACTCATTTAAGTGTTGCATAATATCCTGTTGTATGAATAAACTATAATATGTTTGTGCATTTTTTATTGATAGGCAGTACAGTTTTTTCCTATGTTTTTGCTATTATAGACAATGCTGTAATATTGTAGTATACGTCTCCTCTCCTGTAGTACAGTCATTTAGGGTACACTTCTAGAAGTGTAACTCTTGTGTCCTAGGGTATATGCATCTCCAGTTTTAGTAGATATTATTGTCCACTTGCATTTGAAAGAAGTAATAGCAATTTATACTCCCACCAGCAGTGTCTGAGATACAGGGAGTTCTTTCCCCACATTTTGCCAACTTTCTTTTGGCTGGCATTTATTTTTTTAGCAACTACTTGTTGAGTTGGGATATTGCCATGGGAATTCTGTGTTTTAGCCCTGGTGACGTATAATAAAAAAGTCCTTTCTCTCATGAAGCTTTCATTCCAGTGGGGAAGAGACAGACACTATACAAACAAATGTGTATTATAGCAGGGGGTGATAAGTGCCATGGAGAAATGTAATGCAGGATGTGATGCAGGTTTCCTCTTCTGTGTATAGCTAGTTTCATTTTCAGTTTTTTCTTATTGGTTGGAAGAAGTTCTTTAGATGTTTTGGATACTATTTCTTTACCAGTTATATGTGTTCTTTAAAAAATTGTTATTCCTTGCCTGGGCTGTATACCCAAAAGAGCTCTAGCAATTTATTTCTGAATAGGCGTAGAAATCCTTATAAGGCATACGTAAATTCAGGAATCAGTGATTATGTTAAAAAAACTTCATATAGAACTAAGTTAATCACATAGATAATTTGGGGGGCAACACTTGTATTAGTAATGGAAAAACTTTTTTGGAAAAACAATATGGATTATTTTGAATATTTTCTCAATTCTGTACCTTTAAATTTACTTGTGTATTCACATTCATGGAAATGGTCTGTTTAGCCACAGTTTTCTGGATCATCATGGTCCAATAGAAATATAATGTGAGCCATAAATGGGAGCCACATATGTAATTTAAAAATTTCCAATAGCTACATTAAAAAAGGTAAAAAGAAACAGGTGAAACTTAATTTAATTATATTTTATTGAACTCAATATATTATCATTTCAACATATAATCAGTTTAAAAATTATTTATATTTTATATTATTCAAAAATACGAAATCTTTGAAATTTGATGTAGATTTTACACTTACAGCACATCTCAGTTACAATTAACTATATTATTTTTTTACTTATTTTTATTGAGGTATAGTTGGTTTACAATGTTGTGTTAGTTTCAGGTGTATAGCAAAGTGATTCAGTTATACACACACACACACACACACACACACACACACACACACACACGTCTATTCTTTTTCACATTCTTTTCCCTTATGGATTATTACAAAATATTGAGTATAGTTCCCTGTGCTATACAGTAGGCCCTTGATGGTTGGATTGCTGAACATTTTAAGTGTTCAGTAACCATACGAAGTTGATGGTACTGCACTGGACAGTGGAGCTCGGTATCATTTGACATGATAGGGTGTCTTCTATCCCCCAATTGTCTGTGTGGTTGCATAGTCTAAAAGCACAGAGCTTAACGGGATTCCAAAGTAGCTGTGTTGATATTTTTTCCTTGTAAGAAGTGACATACACTGCTACTCCAAAAAAAAGGATTTGAAATCTGAACTGTTTTATACTGCTGGATAAATGTGGTGCTTGCCAAGAACACAAAAAATATGATCTTTTTAAAAAAACATATTCTTATAATATCATTTGTATAGCAAAGAATAAAGTAAAAGTTGTCTCTAAGGACTCAAATAGACATTTTTCCAAAGAGTATATACAAATGGCCACTAAGCACATGGAAAGATGCCTAGCATCAATAATCCTTAAAGAAATGCAAATTAAACAACATTGAGATACCACTTCATACCCATTAGTATGGCTATTATCAAAAAACCAGAAAACGATGTGTTAGCGAGGGTGTGGAGAAAGGATGTGGGAATGTAAAACATTGCAGCTGCTATGGAAAACAGTATGGTGGTTCCTCAAAAATTAAAAATAGAATTACCGTAAGATCCAGTAATTCCACTTCAGGGTATAAACCAAAAAGAATTGAAAGCAGGGTCTTGAAGAGATATTTGTATACCCATGTTCAAAGCAGTTTTACTTACAGTGACCAAAAGATGGAAGCAAGTCAAGTGTCCACCAATGAATGAATGAATAAACAAAGTATGACATATACATACAATGGAATATTATTCAGTCTTAAAAAGGAAGGAAATTGTGACACATGCTATGACATGGATGAACCTTGAGGACATTATACTAAGTGAAATAAGCCAGGTACAAAAGGCAAATACTGTATGATTCTGCTCATATGAGATACTTAGAGTAGTCAAATTCATAGAGACAGAAGGTGGAGTGGTGGTTGCCAGGGGTGGAGGGAGGGGGAAATGGGAAGATATTATCTCATGGGTACATAGTTTCAGTTTTGCAAGATGAAACTGTTCTGTGAATGGATGGTGGAGATTGTTCCACAACAATGTGAATGTAATTAATGCCACTGAATTGTATACTTAAAAATGGTTAAAATGGTAAATTTTATGTTATGTCTATTTTGTCACAATTAAAAAATAATTTTTAAAAAGTACAAGGTTGCTTTGAAAAAGTCTGAATTATTATCTTTTGTCTCTTCTTTGTTTTTTTTTCTCCATACTAACTCATTATCCTCATTTTCATAAGCCAGTTGGTCAATGTTATTTTATATGAGGAAGGGGTTACTCCTAGAAAATTCCAGGGTACACTTGAATAATTCATCTTGTATAAAGTCTATATGGAAAGGCCTTTGAAAACATGAACAGAAAGCTTTATGTTTTTTTAGCATATTTACTGAAATTACTTTTTACGTGACACCTGTAACTTATGGATGATTTCAAAAAAAAATAAATTCTGCAGGTTTAAAAAGATTAGAAGTATCAACATGCAAAGAACTGAATGTTTTCAATTCTCAATATTTTTAGGCATACTTTTGATAACTTGGAGTAATTATCTGATTTTTCATAAGAACTGTGACTCTGTTTTCTAGCTTATATGTGCTTTGGCAAAATAAAATCCATTTTCTTTTTTTTCAAAAAAATTAACGTTAGGTCTTGAATTTGCCTGAAAATTTCCCTTATCTCATGTAGACTTTGATTTCATTCTTGGTTCTTAATCTACTTGGTCAATTACATACTCAGGCAACTTTGAGATGTAGAGCCCTCTTATAAAACAGTCTGAAAAGGCCAGATGTTTGGTGTGCAGCTCAGAGAAGTTCCATAAAGTTTAAAGCAAGCATGAAAAGGTTTTACATGTATAGGTATTCTCTGTTTTAAGCACATTTCAGTATAGCCTATAACATGAATAAGTACAAAACAAGTTAATTTTTTATCCTTCATGGTCCTTTAAAATATATCCAGTGCTAGTGGTTTTTCTCTCCCCACGGAAGAAATCTGGGTGGGTCCCAGGACTTTTCTGGTGGCTTTAAGTAAAAGAAAGTCCTAGAGTCACATTAAGCTCTAGATAGTCTCAACTCAGAAAATACATACCCCGTGTCCAACAATCCTCAAAACTCTTTAGCGTGATTTAATATCAAAATTTTCTTCTCCCCCAGGAAGGAACTAACACAGCTGCTGAGGATAGAGGGCAAGAAACTTTTTGTTTTCTCCTATACTGGTAACCAAAATTTCAGAAATGGAGACCTGATTGACATAAAAAGGTGTTTATTTGGGGTTTGTTAGGACTGTAGCCTGGGAGACAGATTCGAGAAGCTCTTGAATTGTGTTCTGCTGAACTAAAAAATGGGGGAGGCTTATAAAGGCAAAAAGCTGCAAGGTTCCAGTTAGTTAAATGAGTTGTTTATTAAGGATTATAATTGGATCTGGCAAGAAGTAAAGGTGCTTGTTAAGTAAGGATTGGTTGAGGTCTGAAATATTTGCATAGTTACAAGGGGAGATGCTGAGAGGTTGCAGCTGGCAGGTGTTTTCTGAATATGGCTGGTGCTGTCCTTGGGTCTGGTACAGTTCAGTAAAGTTCAAGTTCTCATTGGTGCAGAGACTGTCTGAGATCAGATCCTCAATGGCTACTCAACTCCATTTTTGTGTGCCTGAACTGTGATTACTCCACTATAATTTCAGTTTGTCATCATTCCTTATCCATTTGCTAGTTTTGTAGTGTGGAAGGGAGGAGGAAGAAGGAGGATCTGGACATTTTTACTTGAACAGGCAATGGCACAGAATGGTAGTGTGCTGTAGTGTAAAAGTGTAACAGTTAGCTTTTTTGATTGTAATGTGTCTGACATTAAGCTTCTTTTTTTTTAACATCTTTATTGGAGTATAATTGCTTTACGGTGTTGTGTTAGTTTCTGCTGTGTAACAAAGTGAATCAGCTATATGCATACATATATCCCCATATCCCCTCCCTCTTGCGTCTCCCACCCACCCTCTTTATCCCACCCGTCTAGATGGTCACAAAGCACGGAGCTGATCTCCTTGTGCCATGCAGCTACTTCCCACTAGCTAGCTATTTTACATTTGGGAGTGCATATATGTCAGTGCTACTCTCTTACTTTGTCCCAGCTTACTCCTCCCCCTCCCCGTGACATTAAGCTTTTGATTGTGGATCCACTTCAAAGACATCCATCTCAAATAAACCCAATGCCAACTACACAGCTAGATACTTATAAGAGCTAGGTTGGCCCACCTATGTAGTTCCGCCTCTGGTTGACCTAGATAACTGACCATTTGGCTGCTTGCTTTTCCCTTCCCATGCTTTGATTCCTGCTTTTATGTTTTAAGCTCACCAATAAAGAGTTAACCTATGAAACCCTAGGCACCTCACCCTCAACCCCAATAAATCCAGAACCCCAGGTCTGCACTGTCTCTCTTTATCAATCTCTATCCATGATGCCCGAGGCAAGCTGTGTACTCTCCAGGACCTGTGAGTAATAAACCTTGTTTTTTCAAAGTTCCCTAATGGTTGTTGCTGAGGTGCATCTTGCAATCATAAGAACTACTAGGGCCAGACCAGCTGCAACACTGGCTTCAGTGGGGGAAATGCCTGTGGCAGCTCTGCACAAGTAGTTCTGGCCCAGGTGAGTGCCCCAGGCATTTCTAGCTGATGGCATCACTGTTGATGGGCTGATACTGATCTAAAACATGTGCTTTCTGGGCCTGGCAGACATATAAAGCTGCCCTTACCCTGCACACTTTTGTGGGCACTTCAAGCCTCCCTCATGGACTCCTCTGGCTCTGTATTGCTAGTTCTCAGAGAGCCCCTTACTTCAGACCTTTGTTGATGTGTCATTGCTCCTTCTTTCTGGGTAGAAGTAAGATGGGTAGGACTTAAAACAACTTCAGACTGTTTCACCAGAATAGTCCACATCTGGTCCACAGGAACTCCTCCCACATTCTTGGACCTACTGTGGGAAGGCAGAGCTGTTTCTTTCTACATTAAGCAGCATATCTTCACTCTGCAGCGGCGAAGTGTTGACCACCTTGTCACTCCTGCTCCGCATATTTTCTGGCAGGAGTGCCACTGTGTTTCGCAACAAAACAACAAAGTGACAGTATTTTGTCATAGACAACAAGGACTGACGAGACCATGAACCATTTGTCGTATATAATTCATGGTAATTAACTCAATAAAGACATAGAAATAACTTTAAGATAATTTTTATGAGATTTTACCTTAACTATAAATATTCAGGACTCATTGTTTGCTTGGTATGGGTTGGTGGATTATAGATAAACTATAGAAAGGATGATCCCTATAAAACTAATCATATTAAACTGATGTCCCACCATGGTTTTAGGTATGCCAAGATGTTGATCCCCTCATTTCTCACGGTGGCCAGGGGGGGACCTGGTACAAATTTTATTATTTTCTGTGTGTGTAATAAAAAATGTTGGGAAGACTTGTACTATACTTCATGTTAATGAAAGAGACATTAACATGAAGGTTGAAAATCAAAAAAACTGAATTTAGCAAAATTTCATTATGGGCTCTGGATATGCAAATTGCTGTTAGTAATTACTATGATTAGTGATATCCAGTGTTATCTATATATAAATGTCAGCAATTAATGGTACATGTTATATGTTTTTGTCATCTCCAAAGCTGACTTGTTCCTACTTGTTTTGAAAATGTGTCACTCTTTGAAGACCACTCAGGAAGGACCTATAATTTGTCAGTATCAATCATTTTCAGATTCTGGTACACAGGGTTTTATTTAAATCTTTATTGGAGTATAATTGCTTTGCAATGGCGTGTTAGTTTCTGCTTTATAACAAAGTGAATCAGCTATACATATACATATATCCCCATATCTCTTCCCTCTTGCGTCTGCCTCCCTCCCTCCCACCCTCCCTCCCTATTCCAACCCTTTGGTGGTCACAAGGCACCGAGCTGATCTTCCTGTGCTATGCGGCTGCTTCCCACTAGCTATCTATTTTACATTTGGTAGAGTATATATGTCCATGCCACTCTCTCACTTTGTCCCAGCTTACCCTTCCCCCTCACTGTGTCCTAAAGTCCATTCTCTAGTAGGTGTGCGTCTTTATTCCTGTCCTGCCCCTAGGTTCTTCAGAACCATTTTTTTTTTTTTTTTAGATTCCATATATATGTGTTAGCATAGGGTATTTGTTTTTCTCTTTTTGACTTACTTCACTCTGTATGACAGACTCTGGGTCCATCCACCTCACTACAAATAACGCAATTTTGTTTCTTTTTATGGCTGAGTAATATTCCATTGTATATATGTGCCGCGTCTTCTTTAACCATTCATCTGTCGATGGACACTTAGGTTGCTTCCATGTCCTGGCTATTGTAAATAGAGCTGCAATGAACATTGTGGTGCATGACTCTTTTTTTTTTTTTTTTTTGCGGTACGCAGGCCTCTCACTGTTGTGGCCTCTCCCGTTGCGGAGCACAGGCTTGGGACGCGCAGGCTCAGCGGCCATGGCTCACGGGCCTAGCCACTCTGCAGCATGTGGGATCTTCCCGGACCGGGACACAAACCCGTGTCCCCTGCATCGGCAGGCGGACTCTCAACCACTGCGCCACCAGGGAAGCCCAACATGACTCTTTGAATTATGGTTTTCTCAGGGTATATGCCCAGTAGCGGGATTGCTGGGTCATATGGTAGTTCTATTTTTAGTTTTCTAAGGCACCTCCATACTGTTCTCCATAGTGGCTGTTATCAATTTATATTCCTACCAACAGTGCAACAGGGTTTCCTTTTCTCCACACCCTCTCCAGCATTTGTTGCTTGTAGATTTTTTTGTGATGGCCATTCTGACTGGTGTGAGATGATATCTCATTGTAGTTCTGATTTGCATTTCTCTAATGATTAATGATGTTGAGCATTCTTTCATGTGTTTGTTGGCAATCTGTATATCTTCTTTGGAGAAATGTCTATTTAGGTCTTCTGCCCATTTTTGGATTGGGTTGTTTGTGTTTTTGATATTGAGCTGCATGAGCTGCTTGTAAATTTTGGAGATTAATCCTTTGTCAGTTGCTTCATTTGCAAATATTTTCTCCCATTCTGAGGGTTGTCTTTTGGTCTTGATTATGGTTTCCTTGGCTGTGCAAAAGCTTTGAAGTTTCATTAGGTCCCATTTGTTTATTTTTGTTTTTATTTCCATTTCTCTAGGAGGTAGGTCAAAAAGGATCTTGCAGTGATTTATGTCATAGAGTGTTCTGCCTATGTTTTCCTCTAAGAGTTTGATAGTGTCTGGCCTTACATTTAGGTCTTTAATCCATTTTGAGTTTATTTTTGTGTATGGTGTTAGGGAGTGTTCTAATTTCATTCTTTTACATGTAGCTGTCCAGTTTTCCCAGCACCACTTATTGAAGAGGCTGTCTTTTCTCCATTGTATATTCTTGCCTCCTTTATCAAAGATAAGGCGACCATATGTGCATGGGTTGATGTCTGGGCTTTCTATCCTGTTCCATTGATCTATATTTCTGTTTTTGTGCCAGTAGGCATACTGTCTTGATTACTGTAGCTTTGTAGTATAGTCTGAAGCCAGGGAGCCTGATTCCTCCAGCTCCATTTTTCTTTCTCAAGATTGTTTTGGCTATTCGGGGTCTTTTGTGTTTCCATACAAATTGTGAAATTTTTTGTTCTAGTTCTGGGTACACAGGGTTTTATGTGACAGGTTTTGCAGTGCTAGCCAAAGTTTAAATTCTTATTTGATGACACATAAATTCAGTCACATAGATGATTAGCAATGATCATGTACCTTTGCTAAATCTTTGAGTTTACCAAGCATTTTCATCCATTTTATCTCATCTAATCATATTTCTATACTAAATATTGGGCTAAGTTTCAGCAGCAATGTCCAGTTGAATTAAAATTATTCATATTTTATGGTAATGAAATCTTTCTTCAGTTTTTTCATGATGGTGTGTACAAAAGATACTTATTTCCTTGATTTTATTTGTGCAGAGAGATGGAAAAGGCAATGAATAAGTGTAACCAAAGTGTTTGTATCTTCTAGTAGATCAAATATAGGAACATTTTAAATTTTTTAATGTATTGTGCTATTAAAAAAGAACTCTACATTTCTTTTACCATGGAGACCATTGAATTACCCTGCTGGAACCCAGACTTGATTCTGTTAAAATATTTTAATCAGGGCTGTGAAGTTAAAAATATCTTTTCCTACCTTATTCTTCTAAGGAGATTGAAGGAGTGTCTCAGTGACAGCTCCTAAAATTTTAGAGAGGGAATATAGTTCCAGAGTGAATAATTTGGTTCTCATTAAGAATTTTAAAAATCATGAAAGATGGAGAGTCCCCTAAGTTTAGTTTGTTCATTTTTCCTCTGATTCAGAATTACTTCCTGTTAGAAACTTAGTTGAACAGATTGACAGGTGTAGCAAACTACTGTCAGGTGGAATGCTTTGAACGTAAAAGTAAATATCCTTTTCCTTTTCTTCATATTCTTAAGAGTGACACACATATATTTTTTTTTGATGCACAAAATAGGCTCAAATGATGTTTGTTGATTGAATGAACTAAATTTTGTAAATCCTGAGTATGCTGCCTTTAAATGACACAAATAATGAAGTACTCTAGTCAGTAGTCCCATGACATCAAATACTTCCCAAATTGTGCCATTTAACTTAAAGAAATGTTTTGATTATTTTAAATGTAATTAAAGAAGTATAATTTGTATATATGCCTGATGCAGATTAAGATCAACAAAATGAATTGCATTCAGTAAAGCATTCCTTTAGTTTCTTCAGAATGTAATAAAAATTACCTCCTCTAATCAATTTTAACACTTATTCAATGTATAAAGTTACAAAGTCCAAATAATGCTGCTTGGAATATATACTGGCAGCTTCACGGTTATACTCTCGTGGCCCAAACAGATAGTGTGAAAAAGATACCATAAACCTTAGTTCTTATTGATCAGCAATTACATTTTCACACTGTGCTGAAAAAGGGCAGCAAGAAATTTCAGAACTTGGGTGTCTTCTGAACATGTGTATATGAGTCATGAGGTGAAAAAATTGAGAGATTTAATGAAAACTAGGACTTCTCAGAGAAGCATAACAATAGTGATCATCTTTTCCATATAGTCATTAGGTTCTTAATGGCACAAAAGGCAGGTCTGGTTTTCCAGTATGGTTTTTTTTTTTTAATTTTATTTTTATTTATTTTTGGCTGCGTTGGGTCTTTGTTGCTGCAGGCGGGCTTTCTCTAGTTGTGGCAAGCGGGGGCTACTCTTCATTGCAGTGGCTTCTCTTGTTGCGGAGCATGGGCTCCAGAGCGCAGGCTCAGTAGTTGTGGCGCACGGGCTTAGTTGCTCCGTTGCATGTGGGACCTTCCTGGACCAGGGCTCGAACCTGTGTTCCCTGCACTGGCAGGCGGATTCTTAACCGCTGCACTACCAGGGAAGCCCTCCAGTATGGTTTTATACTTGAGAGTACTTATCAAAATGGATGTGTCAAACTGAAGTGTTGGAGTTAACTTTATTTATAGGAGGAGTAGGTGACACAGGTGAATTTTTCCAAGAAACCGAGCCTTTGAAGGATATTCACATGCAGAAAGTTTATTGGGAAGTAATCTAGGGATCAACAGCTATGGGGTAGTGAAAGATGCAGGATTAAGTAGAGGTTGAACTCCAGTGCAGTTTTGTATTGGTTGATTTTATATGTCAACTTTACTGGGCCATGGGGTGCCCAGATGTTTGGTTAAACATTATTCTGAGTGTGTCTGTCAGAGTGTTTCTGGATGAGATAGTATTTGAATTGGTGGACTCAGTAAAGCAGATTGCCTTCCCCAATGTGGGTGGACCTTATCCAATCTACTGAAGACCTGAATAGAACAAAAGACAGAAGAAGGGAGAATTAATTTGTTTTCTGCCTGTTTGAGCTGGGACATCAGTCTTCTCCTGCCCTTGGACTGAGATTTAGAGCATCAGCTCCCCTGGTTCTTAGGCCTTCAGACTCAGACTGAAGTATACCACTGACCTACCTGGGTCTCCAGCTTGCAAATGGCAGATTGAGGGACTTCTTAGCTTCCATAATCATGTGAGCCAACTCTTTATAATAAATTGTCATATATGTGTGTATATATCTCTTATTGGGTTTATTTCTCTGGAGAACATTGACTAATACAAGTTGCAACAGGGGCCTCAGTTGATCCCACAGAGAATTCTGGATCAAGGGTGGAACTTTAGAATTGACCCTAATTAAGACAAGAAAACTGAAATTTTATACCCCTAGGGAGGAGGTATGATTTTGAGTGAGTTGGCTCTCTTTAGGAAGGGAAAGTCTGGGAAAGGGTCTTAGCTGAAAGCTGTGGACCACCAACACTCTCAGTGGTTGGGAGAATGATTCAGTCCTGGAGTAGGAATCTGGCCATTGCACAGGGGTATCTACTACTGTAGGTGATCATATAAAAAGTCAGTGGAGGATATGGGCTCAACACGTAGCCTCTTTAGTTCCTCAAAACCTCAGCGTATTATCTTTTGCAGTCCTTTTGGAATTTAAACTTGGAATTTTGAGAGATATAGACCCTTTTCTAAGAGATGTTGAGTATTTTTGATTGATTACTCTGTTAGGCATTATGCAATATGGGAATACGATGGTAAAGAAGAATTAAGACTTGCCCTAGGGTATTGACCACATATTAAAGTGAATTTTCAGTGGTGGAATGTCAAGCATTTTAGTAGACTAAGGGTGAGGGATGGACTTATTTCCTTTCTGAAGAGTTGGTTTTCAGTGCCTCCCATATCCCACTCTTCTTATTCTTAAAGTTGGTTAACCCACTCTTCTTATTCTTAAAGTTATCTTTCACACTTTCATCAAATATGTCACTTTTGAAGTCTCTGAACTAGCAGGTAGTAATAATAGCTAGTACTTCTCTAATATTTTGTGGTTTACAAAGTGCAGTATCTCTTTGTCACCATTTGAAAATAAGAAAACAGAGACCCAAAGAAGTTACATGATTTGCTGAAGTTCCACCACCAGAAAGTGATAGAATCAGCATTCAAACACTATGTGGTCTCCTGTATATGACTCTGGTCACATTGTGCAACTGCAAAGGTACCAAAAGAGGCTACTTGTTGAGCTCATATCCTCCAACCAGGTGAATCCCCGTTGTCCAAAACAAAGGTAGTTTTCCTTAACACTGTGGAAGTATTTGGTGCCATTATGAGAAAGAGCATTTTGTACATATATATGTGAGATCTATAAGGTTTATTATAAAGTATTTCCTTATTTTTCTTCAATTCGAATGTGTTTCCTTTGAATTTGTTTTCTAGATGAAGAAAATTTACTCATACCTACTCTATTTCTCGTGTTTTCTTTTTCACAAAGCCCTGTTTTCCAATCTTGTTGCTCTCACCATATTCTGCCTTTCTCTTAAAGCATGAAGCTCAAACTGGAGGCCAGAAGTTTTATTTTTTTTACCCATAACCTCACAAAGGAGAAACCATTGTCAAATGTAGTTGAAAGATTACTGTCTTAAACCCTTTTTATTTTGAGGTAATTGCAGATTCACCTGCATTTGCAAGAGATAGTACAGACAGGTCCCATGTACCCTTCCCCCAGTCTTCCCCCATGTAACATCTTGTGTACCTGTATCACAATATCACAGCCAGGATTACTTTTTATAACTTGCATGATGTTCTTGGTAAAGAATCTCTCTATTTTGTACTATGTGGCTAATTTATTCATTAGTCAGAGACAATAGAGTGATTATAGTCTTTGGAGTCAGAACTAAGTTTGAATCTGAAATCACTCATTGCAAGTTAGAGAAATTGCTTCACTTTAGTTTCTCGTTTGCAGTTATTGTCGTAATATAAAAACATGTCATAAAAAGCAAGTGAAGTATTAAGTGTAAAAGTCTTTGTAAATTATAAAGACCTATGCAAATGATGGCTTTTATTAGTACAGTTTATTGTGTACTGTGCTTAACAGGATGTTTGGGGGCCATATAGATAGCAATTTCTTGCCCATTGTTTTACCAAAGTAAGATTAAATAAAATTATTTACATGATTTACCTCAAAGCTGTGGTGGTTAAAATCTGTTATGTTATGCTTTTTCTGTTTTATAAATCAATTATAAGAAAAATATCTGGAGGAAGTAACAAAGAATCAAGGTTAAGATCATTATTTTGCAATTTCCAGAGCTGCCCATTTCTCCTTTTTTTTAGATAAATAAGACATTTTTCCTTCTAAATAATCAGATAATCCTCTTCACCTACACAAGAGGTCTTAGGTGACATTGTTGGCCATTGATATAGATATTTATCCTTAAATAGTACCCTTTATGTGGAAACCATGTAACAAAAATATCTCATTTCTCTGTTAATAAGTTTATGCTCTTTCTAATTTATTGGGGTTTTTTTGTTTTCTTTTTTTGCGGTACGTGGGCCTCTCACTGTTGTGGCCTCTCCCATTACAGAGCACAGGCTCTGGACGCGCAGGCTCAGCGGCCATGGCTCACGGGCCCAGCCGCTCCGCGGCACATGGGATCTTCCCGGACCAGGGCACGAACCCGTGTCCCCTGCATCGGCAGGCGGACTCTCAACCACTGCGCCACCAGGGAAGCCCTATTGGTTTGTTTTTACCAATGAACATTGAATTTTATAACAGAGCATGATTTTTCTCTTTGAATTGCCTATTAGGTAGGTCAGAAACAGACATGTAACCCATGTTTAGAATTTTGCAAGGAAATGGAACTTCTTGGCATGCATTTTTTTTTTTGAGTACTAAACTTACTCATGGCACCAATTTACTTTCCTACCCGCATTTTCCCTTTATCTCCATTTCTTTATTTCTTGCTTTATATTGTATTTTTAAGCCTCCTTAAATCCTTTATGGCACAACGTGAAGTCGACATAAATAAATAATATCAGAGTCTTAACTTCAGCCCAAGAAGATATACAGAGCACTCACTGTAACTGTGGATATGTGATAGATGCTGCCTGTGCACAAGGAATTCAGTAGTTGCTCCAACATGCTCTCCACGGACAGTTTACAGTTCATGAGCCTAAAATTAAATTGATGTCCTAAAAATCATCTCAGTTGTAAACAAGATAACTAATTGTTGGTAATAACATCCTGGAAAGTAAATAATTATGTTAAAGTATTATGTGATTTCACAATTCAAGGGGCTCAGCCCTGTGGCAGCAAATATTAAAATGTAAAGGTATGAAGCAAACACTGAAATGTTTGTCAATTTTATGGGTATGAACAATCAAGTTTGCCACCCACTGTTGCCATAGCAACCAAGCTGCCTATATGAAGTAAGCAACTAAATTTCATTGCTCCTTGCTGTAAAAAATAGCAGCTGTTAATGACTCTTCTCTCTGTTGGAGCACATCATAAAAAAATTTAAATATACCCTCACACACCAATCCCAAACCGAAGCTGATGGTCTGCGAGGGTGACTGACCTTTCCAGTTTGCCTGGAGCTGAGGGGTTTCCCAGCACTTGGCACTTTCAGTGCTAAAACCAGGACAATCCTGGGAAAACTGGGATGGCTGATCATCCTACCAGCCCTCCTCAGTAGTTAGAATCACATTTTATGTTGCCCACAGTCACACCTTATTTTGTGGAATAGAGTGAGTTTTGAACAGGAAAATGATATGATGAAATGTTATTTGGGGACGATATCATGCAGCCTACAGAAGGAGAGTCTGGAGGCAGGGAGGCCAGTTAGAAGGCTACTGCAGAAGCCACAGGCTACTGAAATGGACCCTCACTTAAATAAATGTGCCATGTCACACACTAGTGTGTGATTGCAAAACAAGGCTACCCTTCCTTTCTCTATCCAAAATTAAGATGGGTACGGGCCTATTAACTTGACTAGATATCTCCAAAGGTGTGCTTCATGTAGGCCCATGCATGAATCAGCCTATTAGCTGCCACATTACATCTGTTTTGTGCTGCCCTGGTGCCCCCTTGTCCATGCCTACTACCTACAAAAGTGATTTTGCTGCTGCCAATCATGAGATGCCAGTGCCTCTGCTGAGAGTGCTACCATTGGGTGCTCCCAAAGCCACTGCTTCTTGGAGTGGTGAGCATTGCTGTTTATTTTTAAAATTTTTAAATTTTGTTGAAGAATAGTTGATTTACAGTGTTGTGTTAATTTCTGCTGTACAGCAAAGTGACATATATATATATATATATATATATATACTTTTCATATTCTTTTCCGTTATGGTTTATCACAGGATATTGAATATAGTTCCCTGTGCTGTACAGTAGGACCTTGCTCTTTATCCATCCTATACATACTAGTTTGCATCTGCTAGCACTTCTGATTAGAGTGGCCTCCTCTCCAGCTCTGGGCCACACTTAGTCACTTTGACCCCAGTGCAGCTATGCTTATGCCAGAGTCACACAAAGTCTCTAACCTCTTTCTCCAAAGGGGCTCAAAGCCAACTCAAGAGATTAGGTGAGGGCCAGATGCCATTCTGTCTCTTCCAGGGCCCTCATTTTTCTTCTAGCCCGTTTCCCTCCTCGCCATTTATTGGGTTGGCCAAAAAGTTCATTCGGGTTTTTCCATACGATGTTATGGAAAAACTCGAACAACTTGTTGACCAACCTAATACAAAGCCAAGGTTCCCAAGCACATTAATGAAGGCAAACAGGTTGGAATGGGGGAAAGGAAAAGGGAGAAATGAGATGCTGTTTATGATTTCTGAGCAAAAGCTCAGCCTGTCAGAATCATCCTGTTTCACAGACTTGGTTAAGGGTAGAGTGGCATTTTTTTTTAATTGAAGTATAGTTGATTTATAACATCATAAGAGTTTCAGGTATGCAACATAGTAATTTGATAATTTTATAGATTATGCTTCATTTAAAGTTATTATAAAAATTTGGCTATATTTCCTGTGCTGTACATCTTTTTATCTTACTTTATACCTAGTAGTTCATACCTTCAATCCCCTCTCCCTGTCTTGTCCTTCCCTCCACCCTTCTCCTTACTGGTAACAACTGGTTTATTCTCTGTATCTGTGAGTCTGTTTCTGTTTTGTTACTTTCATTCATTTGTTTTATTTTTTAGATTCCACATATAAGTGAAAACATATTGTATTTGTCTTTCTGTGTCTGACATTTCACTAAGCATAATATTTCATTATATATTGTATATATGTCTCACCACATCTTCTTTATTCATTCATCTGTTGATGGACACTTAGGTTGCTTCCATATCTTGGTTATTGTAAAAAATGCTGCTATGAACATTGGGGTGCATGTATCTTTTTGAATTAGTGTTTTCATTTTCTTTGGTTATATACCCAGGAGTGGAATTGCTGGATCGTATGGTAGTTCCATTTTTAGTTTTTTGAGAAGCCTCGATACTTTTTTCCACAGTGACTGCACCAGTTTACATTCTGGAGTGGCATTTTTGGCTGGTGCTTCTCATGGCCAGCAGCATGGGTGTTGTGGGCCGGAGGGCACTTGAAGTAATGTTTCACCACTGTCCTGCCCCACTGTCCTTCCTAAGAAAAGTGAAATCCCTTCCTGGAGTGTTGATTTTTAGCAGTACTTGAGGTGGGTGAACAACCGTTTGTTCCATTCTGCTGTCCCTGGGTGGGAGCCACGCAGTGGTCAGAGCAGAACTGGCAAGAAGTGCATGCATCCATAGAGGCGAGGCTGCTTTATGGCATGAGTCGGGGCGATACTCCATGTTCACTGGAGGCTCTCCTAAGACTGTGAACTGCACGCTATATTCTGCTGACTGTCTTCTTTCCCTGTTTACATCCATGCAATACAAATATTGAGCTTACTCAAATCAGAGGTGAAAAAAACCTGTAAAGACCCAAGAATGGACACCTAGGCTGTTCCTGTCCTTATGTCTAATTTAAAGCTATTGCATATCCCCAGTGCTAGAGTCAATACTAGTTCTTGAGTAAAGCCCATTTAATGTCCTAATTAATCCCGGGGGGAGATGTTGATGATGTGGAGACAGTTTTTCTTTTTCCTGATAGCCAATCTGCATTTAATTTTGTCTTAATTTCTTCTTACTCTCTCTGTTTAAAGTGTTTGTGGTGTTTACAGTTCACAGAAAGAGTACTTGTAAGAGGTGTTCTTTCCTTAGGCAAGCTAAGTGTGTTAAATGATGTTTTCACACAAACATCAATTCTCTTTTCCAGATTACTTTTGATGTTCTCCTTGGAGCTTCAGGCAATCTGTGTATTTTGAGGTAGACTCAATTTACAAAATAGATATATTGCTGAAGATTGTGTTCGGAATTCTCAAATTATATCATACTGTTCCATTGACTGACTTATAAAATTGGAACTGTGTTTCCCTGGGGGTGGAGGGAAATCCCATAATAGTCTTAATTAAAACTTTTGTGAGAGAAGGGGTGAACATCAAGGCTACTTTTCTGGGATTATTAGTCTTAGTGTTGGTTTATTTGAGGCTTCACAGTAAAACTAGTGTGTCTCTAAATGTGTCCCATGGTCCTTTGGCATCGCAGAGAGGCTCTGCCTGCCTTTCTAAGCTAGTTTTAGTGCATTTTTCCTGGTTTTAGCAACCTTTGGCCTTTGGCCCAGGGGAGATGGTGCCAAGGACCCTGGCTTTTTTTTTTTTTTGACCAGTGCCAATGGTCAAAATGGCATAATGACTACGTTTTGGATTTTTGAGGTTAGCTGGATATTACGTACCCTGTTCCATTGCCTCCGTGAGACTATTCATTGTTTCTACTGTTGTTCTATTGTTGGGTTCTGAGAGGTAAAACAAAATAATATAAGAAGATGACACCACTGAGAGGTGAATAATGTTTACTTATCAGTCTAGAGAGATTTTCCCCTAACTTTATTAATGTAGTTTTAGTAAAATTTACACCTAGCTGATTGATTTTTGTTACCAAAAGAATGTTTATTTCTCTTGTGTATGTGTGAATAGGGAGGAAGTAACTATACACTCAGACATAGAAGCCAAGCATAATGACAACTGATAGGAATGAGAGGAAATACTGAGTTTAGAGAACATTCTTGCTGGAAATGCTAGATGGAAATAAGAAAAAAAAAGTGGCTGTTACTTTTTATAAATAACTTTCTAGTCACTTTTCTCGCCTAACTTACTGTTCCACATGCATATTATTTTCTTTTTATTAATCATATTTTTCACTTTTTCTGTCCTCGGCCACATATGTAACTTCCTCAACTCATAGTCCTTCTGAGGGCTTATATGGGTTAAGTTGGCAATCTTGCACTTTCCTTTATTTTATGTTGAGGGGTTTTAACTACATATTTCTGAGTAATTTCTGCATATTTCTGTTAAAATTTCTTAGAAGCCTCTTCTAAGAATAAAATAGAAGGAAGATGAAAAAGAGATGGCAAGAAGATGAAGGGATTACTTGGACTGGAGAGCAGAAAATGGTGATAAAAATGAAAGGGAAATAAACAAGAAGTTCTAGAAGTTTATATCAGTCAGTGTGACAGTGGGTCTGGCTCTGAATAGACATAGAGAGGGCTCAAAATATCTCCCTCAGTCAATTGCCATGGGACTTGACATTCCACCAAGACAGACTGATCCTGTAGGTTCACTCCCTGGGCATCCTAATTTAAAATGCAGACATTTTTTACAGGTGCTGGCTCTTTCCAGGAAGGCATCCATCATAAAACACATTTGAGCATGAAGTTGCATATTAGGGTTATTCTTCTTAGGTAGATAGTTAGGATCTGGTCACTGAAGGAAATGAAGTTTTGAATAAAGTGATCTCACCTAGCACATGGCTTTAAATACCATCTGTGTGATGATGGCTCCCATTTTATATCTCTGCTTCTAAACCTGAACCATAGACTGCCTAGTAGACATCTTTATTTGGGTGTTTGTTTATTAGCATCTCAAACTCAGCAAGTTTGGGTCTGCCAAGAAGCAGATACCGAGAGAGCAGATATATGTGATCCCACTTACTGGGAAGAACACCTGTGAGAAAAAATGGGGGGGTGTTACTGAAGGAAAGTGGGAGACTCAGAGGAGTCTGGAAGAGTTGTCAGACTGTGATGTAGGGCTGACCCATGTAGGGGACAGAGGGAAGGAAGGTTGGGTAGGAGGTCATAGACTTTGGTACAGTTTTAAGACAGTTCCTGCAATGTAACTGTGGAATTCTTGAGCCAAAGTTGGCATCAGAGGAGTCCTGCATCTCTCAAGTATGGTCATGACAGTATCCCTAACAGTCATCAGCTGGAAGTAGTCTGGAAGAAGCATGACGTTGAGGCAAATTTGGTTCAGAAGCTGGGCCATCCATTAACACACTCCCTGCACTTGGAGATCTGAGAGGCGTGTTTTCATGGCTGCCTCATGTCCCTAAACAAGCCTTGGATTATTCCTCACACCTATTACTATTAATAGTAATATTAATACACCTATTACTCTAAAAGTTCTCCTCTCCCAATTTCCTCTTTCAGTCAGTGTTGGCTCAACTCCAGTATGTACTCATCAGCTCCACTATCACCTAGTGTAACATCTTGCTTTTGCCATTCCTCACGTCTGTTTTTCACAAAAAACTGTGTTCCCCTAAAAATTTAAGTCTCTTGTTACCCCTATGCTCAAAATGCTGCCATGGCTTCCCATCTAATTCAAAATTAAGTCCAAATTCTCTACCAAGAACTTTATTCTCTTTCAAGAACACAAGCTCATGCTTGCCTCAGGGCTTTTGTACTTCCTGTTGCCTTTGCTTGAAAGTCCTTTTCTCAGATAAAATACGGGGTGCTCACTCCTTCAGGTCCCTGCTCAAATGTTACCTGATCAGAGCATCCTTCTGTGGCCAGTTTATATTACTCAATCTTTTTCCATAAAATTCAATATCATATATTTATCATTTTTATTAATTGTGTATTTCTCTTAATTAGAATGTAAGCCCTATGAGGTCAAAACCTTTATCTGTTTTGTTTATAGCTATTTCCCTAGGGCCTGTCATAAATAGATTTTAAATAAATATTTATTGAGTGAATAAATAGCTTTAAAATGTACAAAATTTGGACTACACTGAACATGTATTCTACTTGATAACATTATGTTTTATAATGTTTTTGTATAGTGTATCACGAACATTTTCCAATACCTTAAGTGTTCTTCTACAACACAGTACTCCATTTTATGGCTGCAGTTGATTAGATATTATAGATGTGCTATAATTTAACCCCGATTATATCCAAAATTTTGGCTATTATGTGAATAATATTATAATGAACATCTCTACCCTTAGACTTAATGGGGACATTGACCAAGTACGTCTTGCTTATTATTCTGTCCCAAGTGCCTGGCAAATATTTTTTAACTGAGTGAATGCATAAATAAATACATAGAAAATGTTTGACTCATTTTTATTGTTTCCTAAGGTAGAAACTTCCAAGTTGAATTGTTACTTTTTAAAAAATTGAAGTATAGTTTATTTACAATATTATGTAAGTTTCAGATGTACAATATTGTAACAATTTTTAAGGATTATACTCTATTTATAGTTATTATAAAATATTAGCTATATTCCCTGTGTTGTACAATATATCCTTGTAGCTTATTTATTTTATACATAGTAGTATGGACCTCTTAATTCCCTGCCCCTAACTTGCCCCTCCCTGCTTCTTCCTCCCCACTGGTAAGCACTAGTTTGTTCTCTGGATCTGTGAGTCTGTTTCTTTTTTGTTATATTCACTAGTTTTATTTTTTAGATTCCACATATAAGTGATAACATACAGTATTTGTCTTTCTCTGTCTGACTTATTTCACTTAGCATAATACCCTCCAGGTTGTTGCAAATGGTAGAATTTCATTCTTTTTTGTGGCTGAGTAGGACTACATTGTATATATATATACCACATATTCTCTATGTATTTATCTGTTGATGGACGCTTAGGTTGCTTCCATATCTTAGGTATTGTAAATAATGCTGTTATGACCATTGGGGTGCATGTATCTTTGTTTTGAATTTTTTAGAAAACATTTTATTGGAGGTTTAAGTGGCATACAGAAACTGCACATATTTGAAGCATACAATTTGATAGGTTTTGACGTGTCTACACCTGTAAAACTACAGTCATACAATATCCCTTTGTAATCCTCACTCTGTCTTCCTGTATCCCCTCCCTTGACAATCTGCTTTCTGTCACTGGACATTAGTTTGTAGTTTATAGAAATTTATATAAAATAAATAAAATCAAACAGTAATTACTGTTTAAAATACTGTGGTAAAAAACATAGAATACAAAATTTACTGTTTTAACCACTTTTAAGTGTACAGTTTGTAGCATTAAGTACATTCACAGTGCTGTGTAACCGTCACCACCATCCATCTTCAAAACGCTTTTCATCTTGCAAAATTGAAACTTTTTTTGTTGAAGTACAGTTGATATACAATACTGTATAAGTTAGGGGTGTGCAACATAGTGATTGACATTTATAGTTATTATAAAATATTTGCTATATTCTCCATGTTGTACAATATATTCTTGTAGCTTATTTTGTACCTAATAGTTTGTACTTCTTGATCCCCTAACCATATATTGCCCCTCTCCACTACCCTCTCCCCACTGGTAACCACTAGTTTGTTCTCTATATCTGTGAGTCTGATTCTTTTTTGTTATAGTCACTAGTTTGGTGTATTTTTAGGTTCCACATTTAAGTGATATCATACAGTATTTGTCTTTCTCTGTCTGACTTACTTCATTTAGCATAATGCCCTCCAAGTCCATCCCTGTTGCTGCAAATGGCAGAATTCCATTCTTTTTTGTGGCTGAGTAGTATTCTATTGTGTGTATATGTGTGTGTGTGTGTGTGTGTATGTGTGTGTGTGTATATATATATATATATATATATATATATATATATACACACACACACACCCCACATCTTTATCCATTCATATATCAATGGACATTTAGGTTGCTTCCATGTCTTGGCTATCATAGACAGTGTTGCAGTGAACATTGGGGTGCATGTATCTTTTCGAATTATAGTTTTGTCTGGATATATTCCCAGGACTGGGATTGCAGAATCATATGGTAACTCTATTTTTAGTATTTAAAGAAACCTCCATACTGTTCTCCATAGTGGCTGCACCAATTTACATTCCCACCATCAGGGTACAAGGATTCCCTTTTCTCCACATCTTTGCCAGTGTTTGTTATTTGTGGTCTTTTTGATGATAGCCATTCTGACAGGTATGAGGTGATATCACATTGTGGTTTTGATTTGCATTTCTCTGATCATTAGCAATGTTAAGCTTCTTTTCATGTGCCTATTGGCCATCTGTATATCTCCTTTGGAAAAATGTCTATTCAGGTCTTCTGCCCATTTTTTAATTAGGTTGTTTGTTGTTCTTGATGTTGAGTTATATGAGCTGTTTATATATGTTTGATATAGCCCCTTATTTGTCATATCATTTGCAAATATTTTTTCCCATTCAGTAGGTTGTCTTTTCATTTTGCTGATGATTTCTTTTGCTGTGTAAAAGTTTTAAAGTTTAATTAGGTCTCATTTATTTACTTTTGCTCTTGTTTCCTTTGCCTTAGAAGATGGATCCAAAAAAAATATTGCTACTATTTATGTCAAAGAGTGTTCTGCCTATGTTTTCTTCTAGGAGTTTTATGGTTTCCAATCTTTTTTGGTTTTTTAAATTCATTTTGTGTTTATTTTTGTGTATCGTGTGAGAGAATGTTCAAATTTCATTCTTTTACATGTAGCTGTCCAGTTTTCCCAGAACCACTTATTGAAGAGCCTGTCTTTTCTCCATTGTGTATTTTTGCCTTCTTTTTGTAGTTTAATTGACCATAAGTGCATGGGTTTAATGCTGCTGTGAACATGGAGATGCAATATCTTTTTGAGTTAATGTGTTCGTTTACTTTGGATATATTCTGGAAGTGGAATTGCTGAATCATATGGTAGTTCTATTTTTAGTAAAATGTCCTCTTGAAAATGGTCACTTTATGTTTCCCCCAGCAAGTTATGAGTGCCTACTACTTTGTCAAAAACATTCAACAAGGTAAAACTTCCCTAATTTGACCAATGACAAATACTATCTCATTTTAATTTGCATTCTTTTGTTACCAGAGAAGTTAGATTTTTATCGTAGATTCATTGGCCATTTGCATTTTCCCTTTACATATTTCAGACATGGTAAAAAGTACAGTTATGAGACCTGGTTCTGCCATTCACTAACTAACTGTCTTGTTTTCATAAGTAACTTAGCTTATTTGAACTTCAACTTCTTAACCTTGATGTGGGAAAAATAGTGGTGCCCGCCACCTTGGACCTTTCTGGGCAAGTTGGCAAGGGATCTGGACTGGAGTCAGCCTCATGCTTACAGTGCTTTCCTTACTGTTAGGATGGCCCAGGAGAGTTGGGTTGTAAAGGAAAAAAGTTTTTTTTCTGAAGATTGTGGTAAGGAGTAAATGAGAAAAGATGTGTAAAATGCACAGCACAGTTCCTGGTACAGAGTAAGTGCTAATAAATGGGAGTTCCTATTGCAGCTGTTACTTTATCTCTGTGTTACATTGCGTTGTTCTGGGGGTGGTAACCATATTTCACAAATCATTGGAATCCTGGGGCCTCATGGAGTGCCTGGGATACTGGTAAATATTAGTAGTGCCGTAGCTACTCAATCAATGTTATAAGATAAAAGATTGTGTAAACCTTTGGTAACAGGGGGACTCTTTTGTCTTAGCTAATGTCTCTGTCTTCTGATTCAGCTCCCTGTTCATCTTGTCTTAGAGTATCTGCCTCAGTCTTCCAAGCCTGTTTGCTCCTCCAAACCTTGACCTCAGGTCAGCCAAGCTATGGTGTAACAGTTTCATACTACCCAACAGAGTTTTCAGACCTGATTCTTCCTAGAGAGTTGTGGGCTGTTGCTGCCTATGAGTTGTTTAAATGGAGAGTCAACAGAGATGTCATTTCATCTGTTTTTTTCCTGTCCCATAGGTATTTCATTGAACATTGTTTCTCTGTATCTAAGAATATCCTTACTATATTTTATTTAATCACTTGGGGAATACTCAGGAGAAAGCAGAGTTGAATTTATCCATAAATAACCAGGAGAGGGCCTTCTTTAGAAGGAAAGTGTTCTAAGCGGACTGATAACTGATGGCATTTTCTTTGCCCCTCAGGTATCCTTTAGAGAGATACCCTAGAATGATGTATGATAAAGTATGAATAAGATGGGAAAAAAGCCAAAGACACTAAACATGCTTTGGAAAATAAATCAGAGAAAGGACCTAAATTCATGAAATCGAACGTTCCATTAAAATATTTCCCCCTCCCTGATGCCATTACCCATTTAATTTCACTGTGTGCTGGTCTGTTGGGGTTTCTGGAGGTCTCAGTTTAATTTGAGACTTTCCTATGGCACCAACCAGCAAAAACAGAAAGCCCAGCACAATGAATCCTCTGACTGCGCTAATTATATTTATTGAGGCCGTGTTGAGAGGGTGGTCAAGCTTCCTTTTGGGAAACCCTTACTTGATGGGAGATTTAACATTTATAGTTGACATTCCTGAATTAACATAACTGTGGCTAGAATCATTTTTCTTTTTTATCATTCTTTGCCATGCCTTACTTAGTCACTAAATGCTGTCTGCTCTGAGCAACCTTGATAGATGAGGCAATACGCTTGTAAATAACAGATATATTTGTACTGCTTGCCAAGTAAGAAAGAAATGCATCTTTGCCATTGCAGTGTAACTGGAACAGAAGTCTGAATATTTTAAAACATGGCTGATGTTGCAAATTAAGATTTTGGTCATTAGAATAAATTAAAATTTATACCTAATTATTTTATGATGTGTTAGTAAACAGTGTGGTTCACATGGTGGCCCTCTTGACAAGTCACCAACCATCTGGAGAGAAAACAAACACTCCTCTCCAATTAATTATTTAGATGTTTAAAAATATGCAGTATAGAAATACTCAGTCCCCACAAAGAATAATAAATTCAGTAATAATTAACATTAACTCTAACATAGAAAATATAAACTTATTGTACAATAGTACAGAAAATAATAGTACAAAAATGAATCCAAGTTATTTGTGTCATTTAATTAGCTGGTTTATATGTAACATGACTGGTTTCAAAAAAGTTTTAAGAGTATGCAGTTATATATGCAAACAGCAAGATAAGATAGCTTTTTAAAATGTGAGAAAATAGAGGTAAAGGGAAAAGAGAATGCCTGGAAGTAAAATGAAACTCTGGGCAAGAGGCACACAGTAAAAGCATGTGCAGTTTTTTGCCACAGGTGGGTCATAGATTGAATGCTAAACTTTCTGGCAACAAATAAGTTGAGGGAAATATGATCAGTTACATGATTCTCCATGTTCACAAGATGAAAACCAAACACATTGTCCTAGAGAAGTGTGACTATTGCTGAAATAGAGACCAGAGAGAGTATTCCTCAGTTGATCCTCACGAGAGTACACTGCATAATTAGGGAACAGTATTTTACCTCCAAAAATATCCTTACATTAAATACAGGGAGTTGCTTCAAGGACAGTTTAAGTTATCCCTAACATAGGCCAAAGGCATCATGCAAATATGCAGGTACCAGAACTGCACAGTGCATGTGCAGTGTGATTCAGTGGGATCTAGTGTCCTGAGTCCACCAGAGGTTGGCTCTGTGCAGGGGGGAAGAAATTCACCTTGGCTTGTGAGGTGTGATCATGCAGTGCTTCCTAAAAGAGAGGCTTAAACTGAGTAATTGAAAGCAGAGTGGGGGCACCCCAGGTAGACAGCCTGGTATGCTCTTTTGTAACATATTTAAATGATAAGATATTAACATTGCTTAAATTTTCTTTTATTATTTTAGGTAAGGATTTCTGTCAAAATAACATTTGTTTCTCTCTTTTCAAAAATTAAAAAAAAATACATAGTTTTTAGAACATTTAAAAAGATAAAAGTATAGACAAGAAAATAAAAATCATCCAGAAATAAAAATGATTAGTGTAGCCATATATTTTCTTCCAGTTTTTTGTTTGTGCATTATATATGTACGTATGTGTTCCAAAATTGAGATCATACTGTATGTATAATCTTGCATCCTTTTTTTTTTTAACATCTTTATTGGAGTATAATTGCTTTACAATGGTGTGTTAGTTTCTGCTTTATAACAAAGTGAATCAGTTATACGTATACATATGTCCCCATATCTCTTCCCTCTTGCGTCTCCCTCCTTTCCACTGTCCCTATCCCACTGCTCTAGGTGGTCACAAAGCACCAAGCTGATGTCCCTGTGCTATGTGGCTGCTTCCCACTAGCTATCTATTTTACGTTTGGTAGTGTATATATGTCCATGCCACTCTCTCACTTTGTCCCAGCTTACCCTTCCCCCTCCCTGTATCCTCAAGTACATTCTCTAGTAGGTCTGTGTCTTTATTCCCGTCTTGCCCCTAGGTTCTTCATGAACATTTTATTTTTTTTTTAGATTCCATATATATGTGTTAGCATATGGTATTTGTTTTTCTCTTTCTGACTTACTTCACTCTGTATGACAGACTCTAGGTCCATCCACCTCACTACAAATAACTCAATTTTGTTTCTTTTTATGGCTGAGTAATATTCCATTGTATATAGGTGCCACATCTTCTTTATCCATTCATCTGTCAGTGGACACTTAGGTTGCTTCTATGTCCTGGCTATTGTAAATAGAGCTGCAGTGAACATTTTGGTACATGACTCTTTTTGAATTATGGTTTCCTCAGGGTATATGCCCAGTAGTGGGATTGCTGGGTTGTATGGTAGTTCTATTTTTAGTTTTCTAAGGAACCTCCATACTGTTCTCCATAGTGGCTGTTATCAATTTACATTCCTACCAACAGTGCAAGAGGGTTCCCTTTTCTCCACATCCTCTCCAGCATTTATTGCTTGTAGATTTTTTGGTGAGGGCCATTCTGACTGGTATGAGATGATATCTCATTGTAGTTTTCATTTGCATTTCTCTAATGATTAATGATGTTAAGCATTCTTTCATGTGTTTGTTGGCAATCTGTGTATCTTCTTTGGAGAAATGTCTATTTAGGTCTTCTGCCCATTTTTGGATTGGGTTGTTTGTGTTTTTGATTTTGAACTGCATGAGCTGCTTGTAAATTTTGGAGATTAATCCTTTGTCAGTTGCTTCATTTGCAAATATTTTCTCCCATTCTGAGGGTTGTCTTTTCGTCTTGTTTATGGTTTCCTTGGCTGTGCAAAAGCTTTGAAGTTTCATTAGGTCCCATTTGTTTATTTTTGTTTTTATTTGCATTTCTCTAGGAGGTGGGTCAGAAAGGATCTTGCTGTGATTTATGTCATAGAGTGTTCTGCCTGTGTTTTCCCCTAAGAGTTTGATAGTGTCTGGCCTTACATTTAGGTCTTTAATCCATTTTGAGTTTATTTTTGTGTCTGGTGGTAGGGAGTGTTCTAATTTCATTCTTTTACATGTAGCTGTCCAGTTTTCCCTGCACCACTTATTGAAGACACTGTCTCTTCTCCACTGTATATTCTTGTTTTTTTAATTTTTGTGGTACGCAGGCCTCTCACTTTTGTGGCCTCTCCTGTTGCGGAGCACAGGCTCCGGACGTGCAGGCTCAGTGGCCATGGCTCACGGGCCTAGCCACTCCGTGGCATGTGGGATCTTCCTGGACTGGGGCACGAACCTGTGTCCCCTGTATCGGCAGGTGGACTCCCAACCACTGTGCCACCAGGGAAGCCCTCCACTGTATATTCTTGCCTCCTTTATCAAAGATAAGGTGACCATATGTGCATGGGTTTATCTCTGGGCTTTCTATCCCATTCCACTGATCTATATTTCTGTTTTTTTGCCAGTACCATACTTTTAAATGTAACATTACATCTGTTTTTCAAGTAACTAACTTTCTTTGAAAACTTCAACTACATATTATGAACTCTTATAGTCATTTTGGTTGTTTTTATTTTTTCTAAGTAAAAGTGGGCTTCACTAAACATTCTTAGGCACAGTTTTTTGAATAACTTCTGATTATTTACTTAGGATAGGTTTTTCTGATGTGTAATTATTGAGTTAAAGAATCTAAATATTTTTAAATCATTTGATAACTGTTGGCAAATTAAAAATGTTTCTGCCTTAGTTTACATAAAACTTTGTGCTTATACCTGTATAGGTTTTTTAAAAAATTTTTATTTTATATTGGAGTACAGTTGATTTAGAATGTTGTGTTATTTTCAGGTACAGCAAAGTGATTCAGTTATACATATACATATATCCATTCTTTTTCAGATTCCTTTCCCATATAGGTTATTACAGAATATTGAGTAGAGGTCCCTGTGCTATAAAGTAGGTCCTTGTTATCTATTTTATACATAGTAGTGTATATATGTTAATCACAAACTCCTAATTTATCCCTCCCCCCACCTTTCCCCTGTGGTAACCATAAGTTTGTTTTCAAAATCTGTGAGTCTGTTTCTGTTTTGTAAATAAGTTCATTTTGTATCATTTTTTTAGGTTCCACATATAAGTGATATCCTATATGTCTCTGTCTGACTTACTTCACGTAGTAGATAATCTCTGGGTCCATCCATGTTGCTGCAAATGTCATTATTTCATTCTTTTTTTAATGGCTAAGTAATATTCCATTGTATATATACATGCCACATCTTCTTTATCCATTCGTCTGTTGATGGGCATCTAGGTTGCTTCCATGCCTTGGTCATTGTAAATAATGCTTCAATAAACATTTGGGTGCATGTATCTTTTCGAATTATGGTTTTCCCCAGATCTATGCCCAGGAGTGGGATTACTGTATCATATGGTACATATTATACATGTATATGTATTTACTTGTTTATATTTATGTATTTCAGAGTTTATTTTATTCCTGTAATAATCACATGTATTAGTAAAGTCAATTTTTTTCACAGAAGAGCAAACCTATAAAGAGAACAAATGATTTGCCCAAAGTCAAAAAAAGTGTTTATGTGTTTTGCTAGAGTTGAGCCATGCTTTGTTTTTCTCCTTCATTCTGCATGAGTAGACATTACAATGGCATTTTAAAAATTGTTTTCTTCTTACATGGAAATCATAAGATGGCCTGGTGATTTGTTTGGTGTTTCTTTTCATTATTATCTTGTCTTCTAAATGGTAAAGTTATAGATGAATTATAAAGCACCCCTTGGGGGAATGGAATTGCTTAACAGAGATATGAGTTTGCCTGCACGATAAATTACCAAGGTGATCTAACAACAGCAATAACAACCTTGGCTAAGACTGTCCTGAAAGGATCCTTGCACATTTCAAGCATATTGTTGAGTGGCAGTAAAGATGGAGTTTCATTTGGCAAACACAGGTGTGATGAGAATCTTTATAAAATAGAAGAGTGAGAACTACAGTCCTTCAGCCTGTGGAACAAAAACCACATTCATAGAAAGATAGACAAGATGAAAAGGCAGAGGGCTATGTACCAGATGAAGGAACAAGATAAACCCCAGAAAAACAACTGAATGAAGTGGAGATAGGCAACCTTCCAGAAAAAGAATTCACAATAATAATAGTGAAGATGATCCAGGACCTCAGAAAAAGAATGGAGGCAAAGATCGAGAAGATGCAAGAAATGTTTAAAAAAGACGAAGAATTAAAGAACAAACAGAGAAGAACAATATAATAATTGAAATGAAAAATACACTAGAAGGAATCAATAGCAGAATAACTGAGGCAGAAGAACGGATAAATGACCTGGAAGACAGAATGGTGGAATTCACTGCTGCAGAACAGAATAAAGAGAAAAGAATGAAAAGAAATGAAGACAGCCTAAGAGACCTCTGGGACATTAAATGCAACAACATTCGCATTATAGGGGTCCCAGAAGGAGAAGAGAGAGAAAGCACCCGAGAAAATATTTGAAGAGATTATAGTCGAAAACTTCCCTAACATGGGAAAGGAAATAGCCACCCAAGTCCAGGAAGCACAGAGAGTCCCATACAAGATAAACCCAAGGAGAAACATGCCAGACACATGGTAATCATATTGGCAAAAATTAAAGACAAAAAAAAATTATTAAACCAACAAGGGAAAAACAACAAATAACATACAAGGGAACTCCCATAAGGTTAACAGCTGATTCCTCAGCAGAAACTATGCAAGACAGAAGGGAGTGGCTTGATATACTTAAAGTGATGAACAGGAAAAACCTACAACCAAGATTACTCTACCCAGCAAGGATCTCATTCAGATTCGATGGAGAAATCAAAAGCTTTACAGACAAGTAAAAGCTAAGAGAATTCAGCACCACCAAACCAGCTCTACAACAAACGCTAAAGGAAATTCTCTGAGTGGGAAACACAAGAGAAGAAAAGGACCTACAAACACAAAGTCAAAACAATTAAGAAAATGTTAATAGGAACATACATATCGATAATTACCTTAAACGTGAATGGATTAAATGCTCCAACCAAAAGACAAAGGCTTGCTGAATGGATACAAAAACAAGACCCATATATATACTGTCTACAAGAGACCCATTTCAGACCTAGAGACACATACGGACTGAAAGTGAGAGGATGGAAAAAGATATTCCATGCAAATGGAAATCAAAAGAAAGCTGGAGTAGCAATACTCATATCAGATAAAATAGACTTTAAAATGAAGAATGTTACAAGAGACAAGGAAGAACACTACACAATGATCAAGGGATCAATCCAAGAAGAAGATAAAACAATTGTAAGTATATATGCACCCAACATAGGAGCACCTCTATACATAAAGAAACTGCTAACAGCTATAAAAGAGGAAATCGACAGTGACACAGTAATAGTGAGGGACTTTAACACCTGACTTACACCAATGGACAGATCATCAAGACAGAAAATTAATAAGCAAACACAAGCTTTAAATGACACAATAGACCAGATAGATTTAATTGATATTTATAGGATATTCAATCCAAAAACAGCAGATTACACTTTCTTCTCAAGTGCGCACGGAACAGTCTCCAGGATAGATCACACATTGGCTCACAAATCAAGCCTCAGTAAATTTAAGAAAATTGAAATCATATCAAGCATCTTTTCTGACCACTATGAGATTAGAAATCAATTACAGGGGAAAAAAACGTAAAAAAACCACAAACACATGGAGGCTAAATGATATGTTACTAAATAACCAAGAGATCACTGAAGAAATCAAAGAGGAAATTAAAAAAAACCCTAGAGACAAATGACAACGAAAACAAGACTACCCAAAGCCTATGGGATGTGGCAAAAGCAGTTCTAAGAGGGAAGTTTATGGCTATACAAGCCTACCTCAAGAAACAAGAAAAATCTCAAATAAACAATCTAACCTTACACCTAAAGGAGCTAGAGAAAGAAGAACAAACAAAACCCAAAGTTAGCAGAGGAAAGATATCATAAAGATCAGAGCAGAAGTAAATGAAATACAAACAAAGAAAACAATAGCAAAGATCAATAAAACTAAAAGCTGGTTCTTTCAGAAGATAAACAAAATTGGTAAACCATTAGCGAGACTCATCAAGAAAAAGAGGGAGAGGACTCAAATCAATAAAATTAGAAATGAAAAAGAATTTACAACAGTAACTGCAGAAATACAAAGCATCCTAAGAGATTACTACAAGCAACTCTATGCCAGTAAAATGGACAACCTGGAAGAAATGGACAAATTCTTAGGAAGGTATAACCTCCCAAGACTGAACCAGGAAGAAATAGAAAATATGAACAGACCAATCACAAGTAATGAAATTGAAACTGTGATTGAAAATCTTCCAACGAACAAAAGTCCAACCAGATGGTTTCACAGGTGAATTATATCAAACATTTAGAGAAGAGCTAACACCCATCCTTCTCAAACTCTTTCAAAAATTACAGAGGAAGGAACACTCCCAAACTTATTCTATGAGGCCACCATCACCCTGATACCAAAACCAGAAAAAGATACTACAAAAAAAGAAAATTACAGACCAATATCACTGATGAATATAGATGCAAAAATCCGCAACAAAATACTAGCAAACAGAATCCAACAACACATTAAAAGGATCATACACCATGACCAAGTGGGATTTATCCCAAGGATGCAAGGATTCTTCAATACACGCAAATCAATCAATGTGATACACCACATTAACAAATTGAAGAATAAAAACCATATGACCTCTCAATAGATGCAGAAAAAGCTTTTGACAAAATTCAACATCCATTTATGATAAAAACTCTCCAGAAGTGGGCATAGATGGAACCTACCTCAACATAATAAAGGCCATTTATGACAAACCCACTGCAAACATCATTCTCAATGGTGAAAAATTGAAGGCATTTCCCCTAAGATCAGGAACAAGACAAGGATGTCCACTCTCACCGCTATTATTCCACATAGTTTTGGAAGTCCTAGCCACGGCAATCAGAGAAGAAAAAGAAATAAAAGGAATACAAATTGGAAAAGAAGAAGTAAAACTGTCAGTGTTTGCATATCACATGATACTATACATACAGAATCCTAAAGATGCCACCAGGAAACAACTAGAGCTAATCAATGAAATTGGTAAAGTTGCAGGATACAGCATTAATGCACAAAAATCTCTTGCAATCCTATACACTAATGATGAAAAATCTGAAAGAGAAATTAAGGAAACACTCCCATTTACCACTGTAACAAAAAGAATAAAATTCCTAGGAATAAATCTACTTAGGGAGACAAAAGACCTGTATGCAGAAAACTAAAAGACACTGATTGAAGAAATTAAAGATGATTCCAGTAGATGGAGAGATATACCATGTTCTTAAATCGGAAGAATCAGTATTGTGAAAATGAGTGTACTACCCAAAGCAATCTACTGATTCAATGCAATCTCTATCAAATTACCAATGACATTTCTTATGGAACTAGAAGAAAAAGTCTTCAAATTTGTATGGAGACACAAAAGAGCCCAAATAGCGAAAGCAGTCTTGAGGGAAAAAAATGGAGCTGGAGGAATCAGACTCCCTGACTTCAGACTATTCTACAAAGCTACGGTGATGAAGACAATATGGTATTTGCACAAAAACAGAAACATAGATCAATGGAACAAGATAGAAAGCCCAGAGATAAACCCATGCACCTATGGTCAACTAATCTATGACAAAGGAGGCAAGGATATACAATGGAGAAAAGACAGTCTCTTCAATAAGTGGTGCTGGGAAAACTGGACAGCTACATGTAAAAGAATGAAATTAGAACACTCCCTAACACCAGACACAAAAATAAACTCAAAATGAATTAGAGACCTAAATGTAAGACTGGACACTATAAAACTCTTAGAGGAAAACTAAGGACGAGCACTCCTTGACATAAATCACAGCAAGATCTTTTTTGACCTACCTCGTAGAGTAATGGAATTAAAAACATAAATAAACAAATGGGATCTAATGAAACTTAGAAGCTTTTGCACAGCAAAAGAAACCATAAACAAGACCAAAACACCACTCTCAAAATGGGAGAATATATTTGCAAACGAATCAATGGACAAAGGATTAATCTCCAAAATATATAAACAGCTCATGTAGCTCAATATTAAAAAAACAAACAACTCAATCCAAAAATGGGAGAAGACCTAAATAGACATTTCTCCAAAATATATAAACAGCTCATGTAGCTCAATATTAAAAAAACAAACAACTCAATCCAAAAATGGGAGAAGACCTAAATAGACATTTCTCCAAAGAAGACATACAGATGGCCAAGAAACACATGAAAAGCTGCTCAACATCACTAATTATTAGAGAAATACAAATGAAAACTACAGTGAGGTATCACCTCACAGCAGTTAGAATGGGCATCATCAGAAAATGTAGAAACAACAAATGCTGGAGAGGATGTGGAGAAAAGGAAACCCTCTTGAACTGTTGGTGGGAATGTAAATTGATACAGCCACTATGAGAACAGTATGGAGGTTCCTTAAAAAACTAAAAATTCAATTACCGTATGATCCAGCAATCCCACTACTGGGCATATACCCAGAGAAAACCATAATTCAAAAAGACACATGCACTCCAATGTTCATTGCAGCACTATTTACGATAGCCAGGTCGTGGAAGCAGCCTAAATGCCCATCGACAGACAAATGGATAAAGAAGATGTGGTACATATATTCAATGGAGTAATACTCAGCCATAAAAAGGAACAAAACTGGGTCATTTGTAGAGATGTGGATGGATCTAGAGACTGTCATACAGAGTGAAGTAAGTCAGAAAGAGAAAAACAAATATCGTATATTAACACATATATGTGGAACCAGAAAAATGGTACAGATGAACTGGTTTGCAGGGCAGATATTGAGACACAGATGTAGTGAACAAACTTATGGATACCAAGGGGGGAAAGCGACGGGGGGCAGTGGTCGTGGTGTGATAAATTGGGAGATTGGGATTGACAGGTATACACTGATGTGTATAAAGTTGATGACTAATAAGAACCTGCTGTATAAAAAAATAAATAAAATAAATTTCAAAAAAAAGAAGAATGGGGAAATAAGGCAAATGCATGAATGGTTCAGCTAAATAAACATTTTGACCAGAAACATTGCATTATCACAGCAAATGCTACTTATCCCCCTGCATTGATCTATTTCAGAGAATTTCACAAGTTTCATTTCAGTTTTTTTGTGAAGGCACATATTGAAAGAAACATTTTGTTCCTTGGACATAATCAAAACTTGTGAGACAGCAGTGTCCTGAAGTCTGCCTGTAATACTTTCCTTCTTTCTTTTATTTAATAAAGAAAGAAAGAAAGAAATTTATGGCTGCATTGGGTCTTTGTTGCTGCACATGGCATCTCTCTAGTTGTGGTGAGCGGGGGCTACTCTTTGTTGTGGTGCGCAGGCTTCTCAGTGCGGTGGCTTCTCTTGTTTTGGAGCATGGGCTCTAGGCGCACAGCCTTCAGTAGTTGCGGTGTGTGGGCTCAGTAGTTGTGACTGTCTGGCTCTGGAGTGCAGACTCAGTAGTTGTGGCATATAGGCTTAGTTGTTTTGCAGCGTGTGGGATCTTCCTGGACCAGGGCTCGAACTCGTGTCCCCTGCATTGGCAGGTGGATTCTTATCCACTGTGCCACCAGGGAAGTCCCTGTAATACTTTCTTTGGTTCTGTGCCAGAGGTGGCTTCATAGGAGAGGCCACTTCATAATGAGGTCCCTCTAGTCCTCCAGGACATGAATAGGGCACCTGAGAATTCTGCTCAGGAGTTGAGAGTGGTAAATAAAGTTCACTTCTGCTACTGTTGATCACAAAAGGCCTTGAAGGTGGGAATATTAAATGTTTCGCGGGGAAAGTGAGGCTGTGGAAAAAGACTCAGACCTTAAATGTGAATCAAAGAGTCTTGATCCATCAGAAATTTATCACCTTGGAATAAAACATTTTGCCATCCATAAAATTTGGAATGCAGTTGCTTGCAGTTTTAAAAGTCCTTCAGGGTACAGTTTTTCTTAGTTCTTTATGCAAATGTATTCGAGTCAGACAAGGGGGAGGGTCTGTTATCTTTACAAATTTAATTGTAACAATACATTTTCAATAGTTTATTAACACTTAATAAAACTATCAGCATATGAGTAGATAAAAACCGTCTGGAATATCTCTTTGGTCGTGTATAAATGATATTAAAATACAGTATTTCTCCAAATGCAAACTTATTGGGTAGCTTCCCAAAGGAAATATACAACCCAGTGGTTTCAGTGCATGAATTCATTAGAACTTGGCTCATTTCTGTGTAGCTGAAAAGCCAGATACAGGACATCCCTGCCCTGAGTCCATTCCAGAGTTTTGGTCTGTCTTGTCTTTGCAGCAAGGGGTGTCACTGAACCTGGTGATCCCAACTCAGTGAGCTGCTGGTCTGTTCCTGTCCTTCCAGAAAGCTGTGCCTTAGAATTGTGTGAAGCCACCTGTTCTTCATGCTTCTGGTCTGTTTGGCAATTAATACCAATATGTGCCAGTTGATGTTTTACCTAGTTCCTAAGAAGTTTGCCTTGTCCTCTCTCAGCAAGTTCCTCTTTCTTCTACTAAAGCTTGGGATTTCACATGTGGGCGAATCCACACATTTACTTTAATTTTTTTTCTGGATATATATTGGTCCTTTCTTCTGGGAGTCAAGCCACTGTTTTATTTAGAAGAGGAAGCTTTTGTTTGAAAAAAATATATCCTCTGCCTTTACAGAGGCATGAACAAGATCTTGTTATTTTTAAATAATTTAAAATCTTTTAACATGGTTTTCTACTTTTTGCTTTGGTGCATCCTCGTTATTTTGTATTCATTGCAGCTATTGTCAAAAGTTATATCAAATTAACAGAAAATTTCTATGTATGTATAATGCTTGCTGGGCATTGGATGGCAGGTTGCTTCCTTTGGAGAGCTGGTTAGCTAATTAATATGGGTAGAAAAGAATAACATGTATATTCATAATACTAACTGGAAACTCATCTACATCAAATGCTGAATTACACTTTAAATTGTAAGAATTTAGAGATTGTATGGTGGGTGGAGGAGCTTGGAAAGAACATAATCTGTGGGGTGAAGAAACCAGTTGATTAGGGTGGGGTGAGAATGGCAGAGGTGTATTGGGTTGTGGTGGGAAATATATAGAGAGTTGGTGAGGCCTCCAGTGCTAGGGTCAAAGAGTTTGGTTTTGATTGAAAAATAATAGGAATATATTATAGTTTCTGAAATAGGAAGATGACGTACTGGCTTTAGAAAGATTTATATGACATTGTTGTGTAAAAAGAATTTATAGAGGGAGAATGTAAAGGCAGAGTGAAATTTAAAAAGTCATTATTCATCTATTTCATGGTCTTCCTAAGGTGTCCTAATTTGCCATTTGGTTTATTGTATATTCTTAGGGTAGAGATATTAAGCTTGGATATTTCAGAGTGTGTTGACTAGGCTTGTTGCTTTATTGTTTGAGATTGTCTGTAATAATTGCCAAAGTTGATCTCTGCACTTATCAGCTTTCTAACATCATATTTGTGATTTTACCAGTGTATGCTAATTAATTTTTTTATTAAAAATTTTTATTGGAGTTTTAAAAATTGTCATTAATTTTATTGTAGTATACTGTTTTAAAGAATCTTAAATAAATGGCTTACACTTGCTTTGTGGGTAGACTTCTAGAAAGTTCTGGAACCATCAAGAAACTGTATAAGTCAGAATAGGCTAAGTTTGCTGAAGTAACAAGCAGCAGCCAAATCTCAGTGGCTTAACACCATAAAAGTATTTCAGGTGAATATTTATTTATGCTAACTATCTATTGTGAGTCATTGCAGTGACTCATTGCAGTCACTTGGAGCCCTTATTTCACTATGTGCTTCCATACTTACCAAGGCAGGAGAAGAGGAACTTAGCAAATTATGTACTGTTTCTTAAGGCTGGAGAGATGCAGGTAACTTTTAGTCACATTTCATTGGCCAAAGGAAATGACCTGGCTGCGCCTAACTTCAAAGCGGCAGAGAAGGATTGGACATTGTGAAAATGACTGTACTAAGGACTTGAGGACATGGGGAGGGGGAAGGGTAAGCTGGGACAAAGTGAGAGAGTGGCATGGACATATATACACACTACCAAATGTAAAACCGATAGCTAGTGGGAAGCAGCCGCATAGCATAGGGAGATCAGCTCCATGCTTTGTGACCACCTAGAGGGGTGGGGTAGGAGGGTGGGAGGGAGGGAGACGCAAGAGGGAAGAGATGTGAGGATATATGTATATGTAGAGCTGATTCACTTTGTTATAAAGCAGAAACTAACTCACCATTGTAAAGCAATTATACTCCAATAAAGATGTTTAAAAAAAAAAAGTGGCAGGGAAGTGCTATGCCATCACATGCCCTAAATAAAGGAAAACAGGATATGTGTTAACATGTCTAATGACCACTACAGAAATATAGCCCCTTTCAAAGCACTCATGAGCATAGCAAGAATAATATCTTTCAAATGAAATTATTTTACCAAGAAGTATTTCATCCATTTCTTAGGTCTATAGGCTCATAGGCCCAGAACAAATTAGAATTTTAGTGTACATGGACAAGGTGACCCACAACATGACTAGAATATCATTCTCCATTACGAATTGGTAAGTATGAGAAGAGATTGTAAAAACTTCTTGTCATGGAGGTTTAGTATTAGTTTCACACTTGTGTGAAACTAATTTGAGTTCAGAAAGACCAGTATCTTCTGAATGTGAACTTTAGATGGCCAAACAGTTTAAATAGTGTATAAGTAATCATAAATATTCATTACATAAACACATGCTGTTTATGCCTATATACTTATATATTACTTAGCTAACAAGTGGAAAATGAATGATCAGTGGTGACTGTGGATCTCTGTATATTTAGCATATATCCTGGATGACCTTGAGAGCACAGTGTATGAATTTTTAAAGTTTCAAGTTAGAGTATTAGAATAAGAACCACTTTTGAATTTATTCCATAATTATTTCAGTTATGTGTAACATATAATTTACCATTCCTGTATACAATTTGGATTGTATCTGTTGTATCCTGAAATCTCAAATTCCTTGAAAAATCATTTTATTTGATGAAATTAAAGTGTGGTCCATAGGGGCTGGCTCGGAAGACAATCCTAATGGGAGACTGTGGGCTCCATGTAATCAGCTGCATCCCTCTCTGGCCATGTCTGGCAATCTCCAGTCAATGCTGTGTGCTTCAGCTCCTTGTGTCCTTAGGAGTAGCTACTTGAAATCTACTGTGAACACATTCAGTATTCAAGTTTGAGCCTCTGCTAGTGGGTATGAAGAAGTATAAACTTGCGACTTCAGCAATTGTTTACATATACCCATATATTTATATTGCAAAATATGACCTATTCCATTGATATGACTTGGGTAGGCTTAAGATATATGCTTAGATTTTAGATTTCAGGTGTTGAGATTAATGTTGTTAAGAACTATTGTTTGGAGTGGAAGGGAATACATGGGCCTTCAAGATGGTGTATAGCGGTAGCAGTTGTGTTATTATTGTTCTAATGGCAGTACGTTGACAATAATACTAATCTCAGTATGTCATTCTATTTTATTAATAATTATGTTGGGAATGCTTGTAATAGTTACGAGTTAATAGATGGTGATTGCACTGTTATTATACTATGGTGTAATAACAATAAATATAAAAAGATAATTTTATGTCAAGTTTCTGAAATAAACTGAAGTATACAATTATGAGTCAATAGCTATTAAGGATGTAAAGTAAAGGGTACTTGAATGGGTAATGCTTTTAACTTCTCTATTTAACCTGACTAAAAATGATTTTCAGATACTGAGTAATAAGTGGACACAAAGCTTACCTAAAGCTCTTGAAAATTGTGAAACATCAGTGGCACCAAAAAGCACCCAATGCTATGTTATTGGTACCTTCAGTGATGTATTTGAGCTGATCAACTCAGACTTTAGACATTTAACTATGCCACTGTTACCTAGACTTTTTGGATTCTTCATAAAAGACTCAGGAAAATTATATTTTTCAGAACTGTCTCATCAGCATGCAATCAAGTGTGTTCTGTGTACTTTCACAAGAACTGACTGTCAGTAATGACTACAAAATAATATGTATTTCTGGGTATGCATGTGTGTGCACACATAAGGATGAAACTGTTATCAGTTTATGTTAAAATATCAAAATTGGTTGTCTCCTTGAGATTTTACACTGCAAAATATATCAGTTTGTTTTGATAGCTTTCAGGTAGGCTTCACAGTGTGGTCTTCTGCCACAGTTGTCATTTCTAGGTTACCATCTTGAGGACTCATATCAAGCATCTACTAACAATGATCTTAGCTCTTGTTTTCCACTTATTCCCCTCTCTAGCTTTCTTCCATTCTCCTACAATACAAGGTTTTCCTGGGAAGTTGCATTATTTTCATTCTCCCTCAGTTCACTGATGTGACCCATAAGAATGCAATTTAATGTATGTCAGTGTTGCAGATGAGCCAAGGAGGTAGGTGAGGCATAGCAGGACTAGTGTAGGCATGTCTTAGTGCTCATAATAGGGTAGCTATCCTAGTCCCCATCATACACAAACATACTGATGGATAGGTGAGGAAGGGAGGTGTTAAAGTAACTAGATTAGGTCCAAGATGGAGTTGCTCATGCTAAGCCCAATGTCGGCAAACCAAAACTTAAGTTTCTATGCTTGACTCCTCCAGAAAAGGAAGGCGCAGGTCAGCCAATCAGCTCTTGCTTGCTCAGCACAAGTTACCAGCTCCAAGACTTCCCTTTGCTTGGCATTTGCTGATTGGCTAAAGTAACCCTGCTCTAGCCAATCAGCAAATGCCAAGTATAACTTCTTCGTTGCTGCTCACTTTGGTCAGTAGAAATCTCTTACCTTGTACAGCTCATTGGAGCTCCTTTCTGTCCACTAGATTGCATGCTCTCTGATTCATGAATTGTTGAATAAAAACCTGTAAGATCAGTAAGCTGTATGTGGAAGAGTTTTCTCTTAATAGAAGCAAGGACTGGGAAGCATTGTAGGTGGAGTGAGGGCAATCAAGGACATCGGAGTGAAATCAAGATGGTTCAGAATGACGATGGTACACTAGGTACCTTTTCCTATGTTGCCAATTAAGGAGATACATCATCTTATTGCATCACTCATATTAAGGCTGAGTCTGCTTAGATTGAAGTATAGAGGCACTTCTGCATATCGTTTAAACCAAAAGGAAAAATCCTCCTGGTTTACTTGAATTTTCTAGATAGTGTAGGCAAACATGTGTTTTAGGTCATGAATTATGCAGAAAATTTCTTCAGTTCATCATTATACTTTTTTCCCTGAGCTTTTCACAAATACAACTTTTGTGTGAAATATAAAAGGAATAGAAATGTGTATCAGAGACTTATATTTCTCTTAGATTTATGTCTTATTATTCAGGCTGCCACCTAATTTCCTCTGGAGCTATCACGATTTTGTATACACCCTGAATACATAGCCATTTGCTTATTTTCTTTGGCACTGTGTCTGATATTTGCTGTATGCTTTGGGAAACCCCTTTCATATTTAGGAAGATCACTGGCCACCTACAAAGAAATAATATTATATTCTTTGACATTTTTAATTTAAACGTTAAACTTTTTCTTTTACAGTAGAATCCCGTAGTGATCGAGGTACAATGTCAGAAAAGCCCAGACTGTCTCCATTGACCATGGAAGTTAAGAGAAGGGATATTGTGAGTAATATAAAGGAACCATGCTTGATTGAGTCTGCATTTTGTCCATTTCTGTTATTACCTATTTGGAGGCATATAATGCTTCTGATAAAACAAAGTCACATTATGGAAACTTAGAAGAACATGGGAAATTGTCTCATTTTCTAATTCTTCCCTTTGACTCTGCAACTCTTCCTCCATCACATGGAGAACATTGGATTTATTCTGCTTAAGCTGAACTTTACCTTTGCCTTGGATTCATTGATTATTTAGTGTACATGTAGTTTAGGAAAGAGGAGGTGGGAGCTGACATTTTGGGTTTTAAAGGTGGGTTTTGTGTGTGTATGTGTGTGGTTGGATATGCAAAGGAAAGACAGATTTCTCAAGTTGTTTACCCTTCCAGCTCCAATTAAGCTGTACACTTTCAACACATTCAAATGAAAAGCCAGTGAGTACCTCTGGTAATTCCCTGCAAACTGCAGACTCCTCTAGGAGATAATTGAGATTTGAGCCTAATAAGATCAAGTGATTCCCACTGAAGACTTTTAAAAAGAACTCAAGCAAGAGGTCTGGTAATCTCTGCATGCTAACTACTCTCTCCCATGACAGAGCTTCATCATATGCTTTGATAAGAGTCAGATGTCTCTTGATACCTAGTGCCACTCTTGCTGATTCCCACTTACTGGGGACTGGTGAGCTGGGGAAGGAGGAGGTCTGGGCAGGACCTAATGAGTTGTACTTACCTAGAAGTGATTAGAGATAATATCACTGCAAATAATACCAGGCCCCTGTGAAAGAAGTCAAGGTCACACAAGGACATGATTCAAATCGCAAGGGCACAGTTAACGCAAACTAAAGTTTATGCTGGGACCTGTCAATGCTCCCAGTTACCTTTGGATCAAGTAGATGCTGATTAATACCTCCTCAGAGGTCCTCCTTGATCTGGCTTCTGCCTACACCTCCATCTTTTTTCTGATTCCTAATTCCAACTCTCCTCTAGGCCAGTGAACTTCATCCCTTTCCTCAGAGAGTCTTGTTCTCTGTGACCTCTAAGCCTGCATCCACAGGCTCTGCCTGGTTAACTGTCTAGCTCAGGGAAGCAGCACTTTATTATTAAAGGGAGAGTCAAATCTCTAAGGAGAAATGTGGAAGAGGCTTTAGCATCCAGCTAAGATTTTCCAGTTGATATCATTAGGAACATTTAAAGGACATGGAAAAAGAGAGAACCTTCAACGAACAATGGGTAGCCTGCTGCATCATTATTGTGTAGCAATAAATGCTTATAATTTTTCCTAATCTTAATCAACCACATAGACATTCTGCATTTTAGGTTCCTGACAGAACTGTTAACCTTGAGTCAGTTCCCTGCTACTCAAGTCTTTCTCCTAGAGCTTACTTAGAGAAATAATCTTCATGGAGGGACATGTGATCTATTTATTTCTATAGGTGAATGTTACCCCTTGGATCAAGTCACATTATCAGAGAGCAGTGAATGGCTTTATGTGACTTACAGGTTGATGTCCTGCTCTTTATGCACTATGTGATATCTCACCCTTTATGAAGCAGTTATATGTAAGTGGCTATATTTAGTAAGGGGATGTTGTTAAATATGATCCATACTTGATGATCCAGCAACTCACTCATAGGTATATAACCAAGTTAAACTCCTGTACATTTTGGTTTTTTTGATGTGGACCATATTTTTAAAGTCTTTATGAACTTGTTACTATATTGCTTCTGTTTTATGTTTTGCTGTTTTTGACTTCAAGGTATGTGGGATCTTAGCTCCCCAACCAGGATTGAACCCTCACCCCTTGCATTGGAAGGCTAAGTCTTAACCACTGGACCTCCAGGGAAGTCTCTCTGTACATTTTGAACAGTAGACATGGGCACAGTATCCGTAGTACCAATGTTCACAATAGCCAAACCCCCCAAGTAACCCAAACACCCACTAATGAGAAAGTAAATGAACAAATTGTATTATAGTCACACAATGGCAGGTTATAAAGCAATCAAAACAAACATAATAACATACATTAATATGTCTAAATCTTATTTTTGGTTGCTTTAAAACTTTTTAAAGACTATATTTCAGAGCACTTTAAGAGTCACAACAGAATTGAGAGGAAGGTACAGAGATTTCATACATACCACCTGCCCTCACACATGCATATCCATCATTAAAATATCACACAGAGTATTTTCACTGTCCTAAAAATCCTCTGTTCTCTGCCTATTCATCCATCCCCTCTCAAACTCCTGGTAATCATTGATCTTTTTACTGTCTTCATAGGTTTGCCTTAATCTGAATGAATCTTAGCAACATAATATTAAATGAGAAAATAAGTCCTTAAAAATTGCATATAAAATGATACCTTATTTTATTTTATTTTATTTTTTATTTTTTTTCGGTATGTGGGCCTCTCACTGCTGTGGCCTCTCCCGTTGCGGAGCACAGGCTCCGGACGCGCAGCCTCAGCGACCATGGCTCACGGGCCCAGCTGCTCCGCGGCATGTGGGATCTTCCCAGACCAGAGCACGAACCCGTGTCCCCTGCATCGGCAGGCGGACTCTCAACCACTGCGCCACCAGGGAAGCCCGATACCCATTTTTATGAAGTCGAAGTCAACTAAAATAAGAAAAAAAATTTAGGAATACATATAAATTCAATACACTTATATAGAAAGGAACTCAGAGGATGAGTAACATGTGATTTAGGATAATGGTTACCTTTGGTAGAAGGATTCTGGGTATTAGGTTATGTTGGGACCATTGAGTTGCTGTAGGTTAATGTCAGGGTCCTAGCTGTGATTATGAGTGGTAGATTCATAGCTGCTTATTGCATTATTAAAACTAACCACCTGGGCTTCCCTGGTGGTGCAGTGGTTGAGAGTCCGCCTGCCGATGCAGGGGACGCGCGTTCGTGCCCCGGTCTGGGAAGATCCCACATGCCGCAGAGTGGCTGGGCCCGTGAGCCATGGCTGCTGAGCCTGCGCGTCCCAAGCCTGTGCTCCGCAATGGGAGAGGCCACAACAGTGAGAGGCCCGCATATCGCAAAAAAAAAAAAAAAAAAAAAAAAACTAACCAACTAACTAGAAGTGAGGACAAAAGAATAAAGTCTAGTATAACTCACAGTGTAAGAGGACCCATGAGGAGATTTTCCCCCTGATTGAGAAATCTGAGCTTCTCCTGATAAAATGCCAGTTTTCTGTCATATTGACTCTAAGAATTTTCTAACTGATTGCGTGTTCCTCTTTTCTTTGGCTGCTAGAAAGCTCAGAGTCAAATTTACAGACCACCTTCAGTAATTATACAGGAACATACGGTATACATTTCTGCGTCTAACTTGAGTTCTGATTTCATCTTATTCTTCTACCTAGTTTCTCTTAGTTTTGATTTTTTTTGGTCTATGTAAAAATACCTTTTTTGGTATGTTTTTATATGAGCCTCTATAAATTCCCTTTACGTAGGCAGAGAATATAAATGCATTAAAACAGACTTGCCTGTTATTGGACAGTATCCGATATCTTTTCATGAGAATGAGGATGACATCTGGCAATAGGTTTGTATGTTATTCCACAAGTATTGTGTTTTACAGTTTGCAGGGGAGGAAGTCGGTATGTTTGTTAGGATTCATCTGGGGAAATGTACTAGGTGGGCTCTACTCAAATACAGATTTTTATGATAATTTTAAGTATCAGTAGTTCTCTGGAATGTCCATCATACTGTGAAAGTCATCATTTAGTTGTACCTAGTTATATAGTTTTTCAGTTAAGCTGAACAAATTAAACTCTAACCTAAGAAAACTGTATGAGACATTCAAGACTTGAAGGACAGGCACAGGGTAAGAAGTGGAATTGTTCCTTCCTGGGGCAGGCATGTGGTCACTGAGAAAACCCAGATCTAACTTTGTGGAATTAATGTTTCCTTGAGTCTGGATTGCTGGTCCATTGACGATAGACTTGACTATCTGCAAGAGAAAAGTTTCCTCATGGGACATAATCTAATCAGAAGACTGTATTGTCCAGGGTTGGTTTGTTTTCATGGTTTCCCCCCAAAAGGTGTTTAACTATCTGGACTCACAGTCACTTTGTACAAAATTAAGAAAACTAACCCTATTTAAAATACTATGTTAAACAGTATTTTGGATCAGAGATGCTAACAGTCAATATTGTATTCACATTCTTAGAGAAATTTATAAATTTCTAGAAAAAACATATTGGTAAAAATTCGCTAATGACCACTTGCAGTCTGTTCACTGAATGTGACATCTCTGAAATCATCAGTGAATAAAATTTCTCTTTGATATATCTTTATAACCTTGTTTCCATTTGAAATCAAAGAATTTAGCTATTTCTTGAGTCTCAATAGTTTGGTATATAATTGACATCAAATGGAACAATACTTCTCAAACAAGTAGAAGCATAATTTTATTTTTAAATAAGCAATAGAGTTTCAGGAGATAATTTTCTCTAAGGTTTTCAATATTTAGGAAAAATTAAACATTTAGATATCTATTTCTTCTTCATCAGAGTGATATAGCAGAAACCCAATGCAGCAGGAAAAAAGCTTTTCTTTAGATTCTAGTGTGAAGTAAATTCCTGGCATTTCAAGACACAATTGATACAGATTGGTTAGTTTAGTTGAGAACATGTTGCTAATTAGACTAAAATCCACAAGTAGTAACATTTAAAAGACAGCACATTTTGTTTCTTCACCACTGCCATAGATAGCACTTATCAACCATTCTAAGGGAACAGCATTTTAAATACTTTTTATATGTAAAGCAATGTAGCAGGTATAGTGGAGAATACAAAGATGAGTAAAATATAATTGCTGTCCGTAAAGAGAGTATGATTTTTAGTAATAGGAATGACACAAACATGCAGGAACATATTGCAAGGACATAGTAGCATAAGAGAAGTATAAAGTGGAAGTGCTCATAACCAGTTTTACTAATCATAAAGGCTTTTCTGGATAAGGTAAACACATGTCCTGGTTTGCCTGGGATAGTTCTAGTTTACATCTATTGTCCTGGGGTAACTATTAACAGGACACCCCTCCATTGTCAAAAGCATTCCAGTTTGTAAGGTAAATCGTATTGTCATTGTGTTTATAGAGAAAGCAACATTTAAAATTGGTTTTGAAGACTGGATAGGATTTCAACAAACAGCTTCATACTATGGGGACACCAAAGATGGATCTATCAATTCATATCTGGAGGGGTGTAGACATCAGGGAAAATGCCGAAGAAAGTATTAAAGAATGCTAGGTATTCATCTGTGGGCAATGTGAAGGAAGCAACATCAAGAAAAGCACAGGGATAGGATATGCATGTCACAACTGGAGAAGTGCAAGTAATGGGTAGTAATGGGTAAGTGGTAGGAAATGAGCCCAAGGAAGTGGTCAGAAGCCAGGCCTTGAAGGGTCTGTGTACGTGCTGTGGAACTGGGAGTCTTTATCTTGCAAGTAATGAGAGGAGGGCTGGTGGGGTGTCATTGAAACACTTTGGTCCAGAGAGTGTCATCCTGAGGTTTGCATCTAAAAATGTGGTGACAGCATGGAAAATAGATGGGAAGGGTATGAGTTTATAGACATTAGGGCCAATTAAAAGACCATTGCAGTTGTCACAATAAGAAAAAAATTGAGGTCTGAACCGACATAGTGACACATCAGAGCTATACATCAAAGAATAATATAGAAAACGTATTTCCAAAAGAGTTTATCTTAGCTCTTCGACTGCATATAATTCTGCTTTTAAAACTAATTAGATTTAGAGGAGACCTTCAAGATCGCGGAAGAATAAGATGTGGAGATCACCTTCCTCCCCACAAATACATCAGAAATACATCTACATGTGGAACAACTCCTACAGAAGACCTACTGAACGCTGGCAGAAGACCTCAGACCTCCCAAAAGGCAAGAAACTCCCCATGTACCTGGGTAGGGCAAAAGAAAAAACAGAGACAAACAATAGGGACAGGACCTGGACCAGTGGGAGGGAGCTGTGAAGGAGGAAAAGTTTCCACACACTAGGAAACCCCTTCACTGGCAGAGATGGCGGGTGGCAGGGGGAAAGCTTTGGAGCCATGGAGGAGAGCACAGCAAAAGGGGTGCGGAGGGCAAAGCGGAGAGATTCCTGCACAGAGGATCAGTGCCGACGAGCACTCACCAGCCCGAGAGGCTTGTCTGCTCACGTGGTGGGGCAGGTGGGGGCTGGGAGCTGAGGGTCGGGCTTCGGAGGTCAGATCCCAGGGAGGGGACTGGGGTTGGCTGCGTGAACACAGCCTGAAGGGGGCTAGTGTGCCACAGCTAGCCAGGAAGGAGTCCAGGAAAAAGTCTGGAACTGCCTAAGAGGCAAGAGACCATTGTTTTGGGGTGCATGAGGATAGGGGATTCAGAGCACCGCCTAAACGAGCTCCAGAGACGGGCGCAAGCTGCGGCTATCATCACGGACACCAGAGACGAGCGTAAAATGCTAAGGCTGCTGCTGCAGCCACCAAGAAGCCTGTGTGTAAGCACATGTCACTATCCACACCTCCCCTCCTGGGAGCCTGTGCAGCCCCCCACTGCCAGGGTCCCGTGATCCAGGGACAACTTCCCCGGGAGAACACACGGCGCACCTAAGGCTGTTGTAACATCATGCCTGCCTCTGCTGCTGCAGGCTTGCCCCACATTCCGTACCCCTGTCTCCCCTGGACCTGAGTGAGCCAGAGCCCCCTAATCAGCTGCTCCTTTAATGCCATCCTGTCTGGGCAGGAACAGATGCTCTCAGCCAACCTACACACAGAGGCGGGGCCAAATCCAAAGCTGAGCCCCAGGAGCTGTGCGAACAAAGAATAGAAAGGGAAATCTCTCCCAGCAGCCTCAGGAGCAGTGGATTAAATCTCCACAATCAACTTGATGTACCCTGCATCTGTGGAATACCTGAATAGGAATCATCCCAAATTGAGGCAGTGGACTTTGGGAGCAATGATATATATACTTTTTCCTTTTTCTCTTTTTGTGAGTGTGTATGTGTATGCTTCTGTATGTGATTTTGTCTGTATAGCTTTGCTTTTACCATTTGTCCTAGGGTTCGGTCTGTCCGTTTTTTTGTTTGTTTGATTGTTTTTTACTTTTAGTATAGTTTTTAGCGCTTGTTATCATTGGTATATGCAAATCAATGTGATACACCATATTAACAAATTGAATAATAAAAACCATATGATCATCTCAATAGATGCAGAAAAGCCTTTTGACAAAATTCAACACCCATTTATGATAAAAACCCTCCAAAAAGTAGGCATAGAGGGAACTTTCCTCAACATAATAAAGGCCATATATGACAAACTCACAGCCAACATCATCCTCAATGGTGAAAAACTGAAACCATTTCCACTAAGATCAGGAATAAGACCAGGTTGCCCACTCTCACCACTATTATTCAACACTGTTTTGGAGGTTTTAGCTACAGCAATCAGAGAAGAAAAAGAAATAAAAGGAATCCAAATTGGAAAAGAAGAAGTAAAGCTGTCACTGTTTGCAGGTGACATGATCCTATACATAGAGAACCCTAAAGATGCTACCAGAAAACTACTAGAGCTAATCAATGAATTTGGTAAAGTATCAGGCTACAAAATTAATGCACAGAAAACACTTGCATTCTTATATACGTATGATGAAATACCTGAAAGAGAAATTAAGGAAACACTCTCATTTACCATTGCAACAAAAAGAATAAAATACTTAGGAATAAACCTATCTAAGGAGACAAAAGATCTGTATGCAGAAAACTATAAGACACTGATGGAAGAAATTAAAGATGATAGAAACAGATGGAGAGATATACCACGTTCTTGGACTGGAAGAATCCACATTGTGAAAATGACTATACTATCCAAAGCAATCTACAGATTCATTGCAATCCCTATCAAACTACCAATGGCATTTTTCACAGAAGTATAACAAAAAATTTCACAATTTGTATGGAAGCATAAAAGACCCTGAATAGCCAAAGCAATCTTGAGAAAGAAAAATGGAGCTGAAATAATCAGGCTCCCTGAATTTAGACTATACTACAAAGCTAAAGTAATCAAGACAGTATGGTACTGGTACGTAAACAGAAATATAGATCAATGGAACAGGATAGAAAGCCCAGAGAAAAACCCCCGTACATATGGTCACCTTATCTTTGATAAAGGAGGCAAGAATATACAATGGAGAAAAGACAGCCTCTTCAATAAGTGGTGCTGGGAAAACTGGACAGCTACATGTAAAAGAATGAAATTAGAACACTCCCTAACACCAGACACAAATATAAACTCAAAATGAATTAGAGACCTAAATGTAAGGGGAGACACTATAAAACTCTTACAGGAAAACATAGAACACTCTGTGACATAAATCACAGCAAGATCCTTTTTGACCCACCTCCTAGGGAAATGGAAGTAAAAACCAAAATAAACCAATGGGACCTAATGAAACCTAAAAGCTTTTGCACAGCAAAGGAAACCATAAACAAGATGAAAAGACAACCCTCAGAATGGGAGAAAATATTTGCAAATGAAGCAACTGACAAAGCATTAATCTCTAAAATTTATAAGCAGCTCATGCAGCTCAATATCACAAAAACAAACAACCCAATCCAAAAATTGGCAGAAGACCTAAATAGACATTTCTCCAAAGAAGATATACAGATTGCCAAGAAACATATGAAAGAATGCTCAACATTATTAATCATTAAGAGAAATGCAAATCAAAGCTACAATGAGGTATCATCTCACACCAGTCAGAATAGCCATCATCAAAAAACTACAAACAATAAATGCTGGAGAGGGTGTGGAGTAAAGGGGACCCTCTTTCACTGTTGGTGGGAATGTAAATTGATAAAGCCAGTATGGAGAACAGTATGGAGGTTCCTTTAAGAACTACAAATAGAACTACCATGCGACACAGCAATCCCACTACTGGGCATATACCCCGAGAAAACTATAATTCAAAAAGAGTCATGTACCACAGTATTCATTGCAGCTCTATTTACAATAGCCAGGGCATGGAAGCAACCTAAATGTCCATCAACAGATGAATGGATGAAGAAGATGTGGCACACATATACAATAGAATATTACTCAGCCATAAAAAGAAACAAAATTTGAGTTATTTGTAGTGAGGTGGATGGACCCAGAGTCTGTCATACAGAGTGAAGTAAGTCAGAAAGAGAAAAACAAATACTGTATGCTAGCACATATATATGGAGTAAAAAATAAAAAATGGTTATGAAGAACCTAGTGGGGCAGGACTGGAATAAAGACGCAGACCTACTAAAGAATGGACTTGAGGACACGGGGAAGGGGAAGGGTAAGCTGGGATGAAGTGAGAGAGTGGCATGGACATTTATACGCTACCAGATGTAAAATTGATAGCTAGTGGGAAGCAGCCGCATAGCACAGGGAGATCAGCTTGGTGCTTTGTGACTACCTAGAGGGGTGGAATATGGAGGGTGGGAGGGAGGAAAATGCAAGAGGTAAGAGATATGGGGATATATGTATATATGTACAGCTGGTTCACTTTGTTATAAAGCAGAAACTAACACACCGTTTTAAAGTTATATTCCAATAAAGATGTTTAAAAAATAATGTTAAAGGGAACAAAAAAAAGAGAATTCTACACATAAGTCATTAACTACACTTGAAATAAAATGTGGGAGTTACTACTGACATTTCAAGGGCTATATTTGCTAATAACTGAGCCTTGACAAATTGAAATTATTTACAAACTTGGAAAAGAAAATACTAATTAGATTTAAACAAAACTTCAAGAATTGTAAAAACTTAGCTTGAATTCATGAATTTATAAAGATAAACCATATATTTATTGATTGAAATGAAATTAATCTTGTCATGCCAATGACTTTAAGAAACTTAAACAGCATTCAATGTGTTGCTTACCTTACGAACATGGGAAACAGAATAAATTATGTTCCCAAATGAATCCTTTAGTTAAGGTATGTCTATCTATACATGAAAAGTGAAGTATAGTTTTTATAATTGTGATAATGTCTGTGTAATTCAGAGTTAAAGCACTTAGACTTTTTGGAGGACTGCAGGAGTTTTAGATCTCAACTGGTTGAATAGTAGCTTCAATTCTCCATTCTATTTTGTGTACGGCCACTGCCTAAGAGTACATACTAATAAAAGAAAATGGACCTTTGAATAAAACAGACTTTGATGGGAAAGGCCTTAGGATTTTCTCTATTTCTTCTGCCTCCCACCTGATAAATAGCTCTGTATAGTGTGTGGGTGGAAAAAAAGAGTGAAACTGTATTTCCTTAACAACTCAGAGGCCATAAAGTTTGGATAAGTTCTTTAGGTTGATCCTAAAGCTGTAATATGCTTTGAGCCCTGGATGACTAATAAAAGTGCACTATAACCTTAGATTTGTGCTTTCCTGATCTGCCTTTTTTTTTAAACTAATTTATTTATTTATCCTTGGCTGCGCTCGGTCTTCGTTGCTGTGTGCAGGCTTTCTCTAGTTGTGGTGAGCGGGGGCTACTCTTCGTTGTTGTGCACGGGCTTCTCATTGCGGTGGCTTCTCTTGTTGTGGAGCACCGGCTCTAGGCACACGGGCTTCAGCAGTTGTGGGACACGGGCTCAGTAGTTGTGGCTTGCAGGCTCTAGAGTACAGGCTCAGTAGTTGCGGCACACAGGCTTACGTGCTCTGTGACATGTGAGATCTTCCCGGACCAGGGCTTGAACCCATGTCCCCTGCATTGGCAGGCGGATTCTTAACCATCGTGCCACCAGGGAAGTCCCTCTTGATCTGCCTTTAACCAAATGGTTTGATTGCTTTTTACATTGCTTTTTCATGACTACAGTACAACTAAGCAACCATTTTGTTCTTTGTGGAATCTCAAAGAAATAGGGTGTATTGATATATGCAACACATGAACTGTGGAACTGAAGAAATTAGTGAAAAATTGAAGATAATAAACACTCTTCCTGAAATATCTGCATATTTGAAGAAAGAGAAACCCTTTTCTGTTGGCATGAATTATCTAAATTATTCTTTTTAACCTTTCATTTTGCTTGGTGTGCATACACAGCCAAAGTGTTTACTCAAAGGCTTGCTTTAGTCTTGCTTTCAAATCCCATTCATTGCTTTCTGACCATCTCTACTTCCTCATGAGATATAGGTCGTTGTAAGCCTAAGATGCTATGATTTTTCCCAGTAATCTTAGAGTCTGCCTAACAATGTTTATTCAGTTTTTCTTAACCCAAAACTTCACTTTAATCTTATTCAACTCTCCTAGGGATTGATTTAATATTTCACATACTCATCTCATTTAAGCAATAAATAAATTTAATTGAAAAAAGCCTCAGGAAAAAAAAGCACAGAAAGTATGATAATATATACTCTTTACTGAGCACCTATTATGTGCTGGATGTTTTACATGAGTTATCCAAAGTAATCTTCACAACACCTTTATTAGATAGGTATTATTATCACCATTTTATATTGAAAGAGCAGAGACTCTCAGGACAGGGATAGAACCCATGACCTAGTTTGTTTTGACACTCTGCCCTCCCAAACACTAGGCTCTACCCCAAGCAGGCTTTTGAACCAATGAGAGGTAATGAAACTGATTTTAAAATGTAGCTTGTGGAGTTGATCTTATGTGAGACCTCATTTTCTTGAGAGCTTTCTGTTCTGTTATCATCTGCTTATTCTAACACATCCCTAACAGAGATAGCAAAGCCCTTTAGTTCTGCAGTAGCAAATGTGGAAAGATTGCCATTTTGACCTTTTCATATGCACACATAGAATTTATTTGTTGTGGAACAGCACTTGTTTGTCCAGCAGGTTAACTATGCAAAGAGACTCTGACTTTTGTTATTTCAAAGGATGAAAATGAATAGGAATAACCTCAAGTCTGTATAACCACTCCTTTCTCTCTTCATAAAACAAGGTATCTTATGTGTTGGGTTGTTACTAGGAGCCTAATAGCTCACACATAAATTGCCCTATCAAAACCCAACATGCTACTGAGCTCTTTGGGATAATTTAAAAAATCAAATCCAGTCAGAAATCCACTTATAGATTAACATTTTCCTCTGTGTCTCTGAGTTAGATTCATTATCAATTCAGCACTGAAAAAGACATCAGAAAGTTGCCTTAGTAAATATTCTGGCCTTCTTTACTTGAAAGTAAATACACGAGCAATTTGGAAAAGGCTTAACTGATGCACAGGACCATGAGGTGTTAGTTTTTAAATGGGAGAGTTAGCACCAATTCTGAAAAACATGGCCAGAATCTTGGCTTTAGAAATATTGATTTTGGTCAGATTGAAGAGAGTTGATTAGACCATGGCTAGTTGTCAGATTCATATGTCATGTTTGCACTAATCCTTCTTTTTAACTCTTGCTGAGCGAATTAACATCACAGAAAAGGAAAAAACTGGGGTATAAATAACACAGTGGAGTTGGGAAGGTGCTTGTCTACATACATACATATATGTATCCTGAGTATTTAAATCTTGTCTCTGAACCTACAGATAGTTCTTCTGTCCACCTCAAATATTAATTATTTTGGCTGGAATGTTTGCTCTCCAAATGATAAATGAGTCACATTAGCTCATTCTTGCTTGCAGTCTTTCCAGAAAGAGCAGCTCTTGATTTTCTGTGGTTTTGAAAGTTAAATATGATTTTTATATCCCACATTAGCAAAACCTGTTCATTTTTTAGCATGATCCTACAGGGTAGAGTTTTTATATAATTGGAAAATTTTAGACTTGGAAGTCTTTGTACTTTAGATAAACTTGTAACTTGTATAAGAATAAGGGAGGCAAAGAACAGGAGATATTTGAAGATGATCATGGAAAGTGAGGAGACCAGAATTACCAGTTACTGAAGAGGAAGCTATCATTGCCATGGCCAGGAGCACAGGCTGAAAGCTACAGAGAGCCAAACGAATCACTTACAATCTCTATCCTGTATGTTTTATATTGGAACTCTTCTTAGTTTAAGAGGAGACATCAAATAATAATGACAATAATAATAATAGCAAATATTCACTGTGTGCTCTGTGCCAGACATCTTTCTAAGCCCCTCACCAATGATACCTGTAAGGTAGGAACCATTATTATCCCTATTTCACAGATGAAGTTACTGAGGCACAGAAAAATTAAGTTACCAAAAATCACACAGATTAGTGGACATACCATTAGTATTTAGGGTATTGATTCTACAGCTTGTATTGGTAACCTCTAAATGTTAACTATGAAGACGAAAAATTTTTATATTTGCTTCTCTTCTCAGTGTACCTTATGTGGAAATGACCCTATTGACATCTTCTTATGCTTTCTGTTTCACGTCTTGACTTTACTTTTACTGCCATGTCCTTCTCTGCTTAATTACCACCTTGCCTCCTTTCTCCTGTTTGCCACCATCAGAGAGAAGGTTTGGGCTTTCCAGATGCTGGGAAGGAGTATGATCTGACCCCAGCAGACTCCCTGATACAGTGCAGCATGGCAACGTGTTCCCTGGCAAGTTCATGGGCTCCCCCTTCATGAATAGTAATGTGACCTTCTCATCTAAATTAGGGCTGTGAATATGAGTCTGGATAATTTTGTTTCTTTATCTTTATTCCCTATTCAGGTTATAAAGTTTTAAATTTATTATGAGAGTGCAGTAAATAAAACTTGTGGAATCTTTTGGATTGTTCAGCCTGTGGGAGCTAAAGTAAAATGTGCCTTAAGAGTGACTTCCTTAGCACAACTGATAATCAAGACAGATGCTGATTCTTTCTAAGGGCAGAAGCTGCAGCCTGAATATAGTTATGATCAAAACCTAAAACATTTCACATAGCCCACCCACGCTGTGAAGAATGCAGACCAAGTATTCAACATTTATGCTCTAGGAAAAAAGAAATAACACTTGGAAGCCTCTAATGAGAGTGTGTATGGTGATCCATCTATGAATATGGCTTGTGTACAATAGAATTGTTTGGATTTGGAAAGAAAAGAAGGATTATTTATAGGCCTTTCTTGCAGATGGTGCATGGCTGGCATACGGATGAATTTGCATGCTATTCGTGCTACAATTCATTGGGTTCATGTTTTCATGACAGTAGGTGTTGAGCCATCTGAAGGCTGTGATTAAAACAATAGCAAATTCATTTAGAAAAAAATGTGTACTGTCACATTCACTTGATGATTTCCTTTACTTTGAGAATTATCAGGGTTAAAGATCAGTGAGCTAAGAGACATATCATTTTATTACCTACTTCCCTCCTTTTCAGAACTTTTTTAGTGAAGACTGTGTTCTGTGGCTTCAGCATTCGAGCATCTTAAAATCAATGATGCTTCACGTCTCTGCAGGGTGAAGAGAGCTGTAACTCTCTGAAGCTAAACGATGCCTTTTGAAAGGCATAAATTCTGGCCCAGAAGTGGTGGTGAGGAGATGGGATAGGAGAGGATCGTTTTACAGAAAGTGAGAAGACTCTCTGTAGGGAAACTGCATCCCAGATAGAAGTTGAAGAGGAGAAACATTTAGAGTTGGAAAGATCTCTGGGTAGGTGGTTTTGCTGTAATTAACTATGAGAAAATAAGTCAGTTATCCTCTGTGAGCTCTATTTAAAAAAAAAAAAATGAGAGTGATCTGCCTGTTTCAGAGGTGTGTTGTGAGGAACAAATGGGACAGTGCTTTGTGGAGTGGGTATTGAAATATGTTCTTATTAAATTCAGTGTGCATGAGATTGTGCTAATCACTTCAGGAGATGAAATATGAATAATACTTGGACTCTCACCTCAAGCTAATTGGGTAGATAAAATAAGCACCTAAAGAAATATAATTAGTAGATTGCAAAACCAGTAAATTGTTTTATATAAGTTAAAGAGTGATTTTCACCATTTAAGACAGGTTGTCTCTGCAGCAGTGGCTCTCAAATCTGATTGTGCATTAGAACACACATCTGGGAACTTTTAAAACATATCAGTGCCAGGTCCCAGTCGCAGAGATTTTGATTTAATTAGTCTGATATGCCCCACTCACCTCCTCTGCACATTCTCATTAAAAAAAAAGAAAGCACCCCAGGTGTTTCTAATATTCAGTGCTTCTCAAACTTTAACTTCATCAGAATCACCTGGAGGGCTTGTTAAGCCTTCACTTGCTGGGCCCTTCCCTGGGATATTCTGATTCACTAGATCTGGAAACAGGGTGAGAATTTATAGTTTTCAGAAGTTCTCAGGTGATACTGATTATCTGCAAATCATACTGCAGAGCCAGTACATGCTTTTGATTTTACTGTTAATGCTGTTGTATGCAGTACACATATTATTTATTTAAATTTATTTATTTATTTTTGGCTGTGTTGGGTCTTCGTTGCTGTGCAGGGGCTTTCTTTAGTTGCAGCGAGTGGGGGCTACTCTTCCTTGCGGTACGCAAGCTTCTCATTGCTGTGGCTTCTCGTTGCGGAGCACAGGCTCTAGGTGCATGCGCTTCAGTAGTTGTGGTGCACGGGCTTAGTTGCTCCACGGCATGTGGCATCTTTCCGGACCAGGGATCGAACCTGTGTCCCCTGCATTGGCAGGTGGATTCTTAACCACTGCGCCATCAGGGAAGTCCACATATTTATTTCTTCTTGGCTGAAGAAAGTGGGTGGACACAAAAGTCTATCCATTGATCAAGCGGTAGGAATAGTTTCACAGGTGGGAAAATCAACACTGTGACCAAAATGAACACAATATCATGCGATCAAAGAGATAAACCTGCTGACAGAAAAATGTCATACAAAGGATGCTCACTTAACAGATGTACTAGTTTGAAATTATCCTCTAAGAAGAGAAGGCGTTATTTAGGGATACCTGGTAAGCAATGATGTGTTCAGCAAAGGAGATTTTGAAAGAAAGTTTTAGATTTGGAAGGGAGTTCAGAATCCTTTTCTCTGGAAATATCTCCCTAAGCAACAGAATGAATGATTCACCTTTCCAATTCCTTGGGTATCAGAATAGCTAAAGCAACATGGCATAATTTTCAGAAATAGAACCCTATTAAACTTTCACAGCCCATGTAAGATGCCAGTGAGAAAATGTGCAAAATTGATCATTGTGTCTTTATTACTTGAAGAAGGATAGAAGGGCACTCAGGGTTGATTTGAGTGTTAAAATGTATGAATTGTCTATTTCCCGAGGAGTGTAAATCCTAAATGTCCATGAACAACAGTTATAGGAGACTCTAGGGCTTCAGTCACCTTGAATTAGGAAAATGAGAAATTTGCCTTGCCGATTTCTTCCCAAGGGTGAATAGTTGAGAGCTGAGGCTTTGCAGATGTGTGGATGGAATAACATCAGTGAGAAGAGCTAATACTTTCCTGTTTTATCACCTTCTTTTCATCATAAATATGTTTTATGAGTGAAAGACAGGAGGCTGTTTGCCAGCGCATCCTTTCTTCTTGCCATGCCCCACCAATCACAGATTGACTGGGGAAAAAGGGGTTTTAAATACCTATTAAAGTCAAAATAAAGGAAAATTTCAGTAGAAAAAATATCTGATAAACTTAGTTTTAATCATGAAAAAATAAAACAGCAATATATGAACTTGCCCTTGTATGGCAGTAGACTAGATGAAACCCAAGTAGGATTTTGTAGACTTCTGTTTCTCCATTCAGAGTTGCAGGAGGAACATCTATAGTCTTACCAGACCTGAATCATATTAGTTCAAGATGACACTGTTTAAGGCAAGAATGTTATTAAGGAAGACTGAGATGGTTAATTGGATATAAATGGAGATTATATTATATTTTAAAGCAGGCATTATAGTTTATATAGTCTACAGTGTTCAAAAAGTCTTTTTTAAGGATCACTTAAAGTAACACAAAAGGCTATAGAAATTATAAAACAAATACTAAATTAGCATCACAGGCACAGTCATATTTTATCTCTATCAAGTTTACAGTGAAAAAGAACTTGCAGCAGCAAAGTTCTATTTTTAAATAGGGGCTTAAACACTTGCAAACCTCCTTCCCTGGGCTGGATGATATTCAGTCAGATGAGTTGACATAATGATAATACATGTGAAGTTTGGCACTCCCTTTATATCTTGGCCTTCAAAAACACCATTTCCTTCTGCACCTTCTCCCACTTCCTCTTGTTCTTGTCCAGTATACAGACTTCTCTTCTTCCATGGCATCGTTCTTTTCCCGTGTCCACACCCTCTTTCAGTTATTCCCACATAACTTCAATAATAACTTTTGTGTTGATGACTCTTTAACTCTATCCCAGACCCAGATAGCTTTCTAAAACCACTCTGTATGGTTGCTTCTTGGTTAATGCCTGGTTAGCACTGGTTTGTGGGCACTTTAATTCAATGTTCTAATACCCAATGCTTGTTGTATCTTCTGCATCCCCTGTTTTGTTTAATGGAGCCATGATTCTTGCTGCTTAAGGCAAAAACTTGATAATCTTAAAGGACTGCCCCTCTTTTACCTCCTACAAATGGCCATTAGCTTCTGTTAGAGTCTGCTAAATGTCTCTTGAAGCTTTTACCATTACTCTTTTAAAAAGTAAATTTTTGTTTGTTTTGTCATCAGTGTGGTTAATTTTATGAAAAGGAGTTTAAATGTAGTCAAATTTTTATACAAAGGTATAATGCCAGGTGGTGACCTTAAGAAACAGGTGTTGTCTTTCTTTTTTCACACACACACACACACACACACACACACACACACACACTGTATTTTATTTTTACAAGAGATAAACTGACCCCAATCATTGTAAATGGATGACCACAACAAAAGCAACAATGATTGCAATTACCAAATACGAAACACACTCATACTATGTCATAGTATTGACATTCAGTCCAGCGATCCTGCACTGTAACAGCTCCTTTACTTTGCAGTGAAAATTGATTTGTATATTTTTTGCCTCTGAGTCCTTGTGGGATTTTTTTTTTATTCAAACAGAAAGTCACAAAAATTATAATCATCCTCAGCAGTTCAGTCAGTCCCATGTAATTAATTTTTTTCATCTTCATCTTTTGTTAGCACTTTTTATGAATTCATCAGTTTTCCATTAGAGTTCTGAAAATGCTTATTCATTCAGTTCAGCAGTATAGTCAGTTACCAGAAACCTGTACTTGTCACAGTCTTTTCCATGAATTCCTTGAAGATGAAACCCTTTTATAGGAACATATTTGCAAAAGCATCAGAGTACACCCAGAACTGTCTGTAAATGACAAAAGTCTGAAAAATGACCACGATTAAAGATTTGATGAAAGTTCATAATAATGCAGTTGACAAGGAAATTTAGTTATTTCTGAGATATACATTTTAAAGTAATAATTAGAATTATGACTTATAACATTATACCAGAACATATAAGATTTTTAGAAATTTCATGTAATGTCTGAAACATTTATATTAACATATTTCCATACAAATAACACAAAGAAAGTTTAGTGTTAGTTGTTTTTTTATACTTCAGGTTCGTATTAGTCATCAGTTTTATACACATCAGTGTATACATGTCAATACCAATCGCCCAATTCAGCACACCACCATCCCCACCCCACCGCGGTTTTTGCCCCTTGGTGTCCATATGTTTGTTCTCTACATCTGTGTCTCAACTTCTGCCCTGCAAACTGGTTCATCTGTACCATTTTTCTAGGTTCCACGTGCATGCGTTAATATACGATATTTGTTTTTCTCTTTCTGACTGACTTCACTCTGTATGACAGTCTTGAGATCCATTCACGTCTCAACAAATGACTCAATTTCTTTCCTTTTTATGGCTGAGTAATATTTCATTGTATATATGTACCATATCTTTATCCATTTGTCTGTTGATGGGCGTTTAGGTTGCTTCCATGACCTGGCTATTGTAAATAGGGCTGCAATGAACATTGGGGTGCTTGTGTCTTTTTTTTTTTTTTTTTTGCGGTACGCGGGCCTCTCACTGTTGTGGCCTCTCCCGTTGCAGAGCACAGGCTCCGGACGCGCAGGCTCAGCAGCCATGGCTCACGGGCCCAGCTGCTCTGCAGCATGTGGGATCTTCCCGGACCGGGGCACGAACCCGTGTCCCCTGCATCGCCAGGCGGACTCTCAACCACTGCGCCACCATGGAAGCCTGCATGTGTCTTTTTGAATTATGGTTTTCTCTGGGTATATGCCCAGTAGTGGGATTGCTGGGTCATATGGTAATTCTATTTTTAGTTTTTTAAGGAACCTCCATACTGTTCTCCATAGTGGCTGTATCAATTTACATTCCCACCAACAGTGCAAGAGGGTTCTCTTTTCTCCACACCCTCTCCAGCATTTGTTGTTTGTAGATTTTCTGATGATGCCCATTCTAACTGGTGTAAGGTGATACCTCATTGTAGTTTTGATTTGCATTACTCTAATAATTAGTGATGTTGAGCACCTTTTCATGTGCTTCTTGGCCATCTGTATGTCTTCCTTGGAGAAATGTCTATTTAGGTCTTCTGCTCATTTTTGGATTGGGTTGTTTGTTTTTTTAATATTGAGCTTCATGAGCTGTTTATATATTTTGGAGATTAATCCTTTGTCCGTTGAATCGTTTGCAAATATTTTCTTCCATTTTGAGGGTTGTCTTTTTGTCCTGCTTATGGTTTCCTTTCCTGTGCAAAAGCTTTGAAGTTTCATTAGGTCCCATTTGTTAATTTTTGTTTTTATTTCCATTACTCTAGGAGGTGGATCAAGAAAGATCTTGCTGTGATTTATGTCAAAGAGTGTTCTTCCTATGTTTTCCTCTACGAGTTTAATAGTGTCCGGTCTCACATTTAGGTCTCTAATCCATTTTGAGTATATTTTTGTGTGTGGTTTTAGGGAGTGTTCTAATTTCATTCTTTTATATGTAGCTGTTCAGTTTTCCCAGCACCACTTATTGAAGAGACTGTCTTTTCTCCATTGTATATCTTTGCTTCCTTTGTAATAGTTTAGTTGCCATATGAGCGTGGGTTTATCTCTGGGCTTTCTATCTTGTTCAGTTGATCTGTGCTTCTGTTTTTGTGCCAGTACCATATTGTCTTGATTACTGTAGCTTTGTAGTATAGTCTGAAGTCAGGGAGTCTGATTACTCCACCTCTGTTTTTTCCCTCAAGACTGCTTTGGCTATTCGGGGTCTTTTGTTTCTCCATACAAATTTTAAGATGATTTGTTCAGGTCCGTAAAAAATGCCATTGGTAGTTTGATAGGGATTGCATTGAATCTGTAGATTGCTTCGGGTAGTATAGTCATTTTCACAATATTGATTCTTTCAATCCAAGAACATGGTATATCTCTCCATATGTTGGTATCATCTTTAATTTCTTTTATCAGTGTCTTATAGTTTTCTGCATACAGGTCTTTGTCTCACTAGGTACGTTTATTCCTAGGTATTTTTTTCTTTTTGTTGCAGTGGTAAATGGGAGTGTTTCCATAATTTCTCTTTCAGATTTTTCATCATTAGTGTATACGAATGCAAGAGATTTCTGTGCATTAATTTTGTATCCTGCAACTTTACTACATTCATTGATTAGGTCTAGTAGTTTTCTGGTGGCATTTTTAGGATTCTCTGTGTATACTATCATGTCATCTGCAGACAGTGACAGTGTTACTTCTTCTTTTCCAATTTGTATTCCTTTTATTTCTTTTTCTTCTCTGATTGCCGTGGCTAGGACTTCCAAAACTATGTGGAATAACACTGGCGAGTGTGAACATCCTTGTCTCATTCCTGATCTTAGAGGAAATGCTTTCAGTTTTTCACCATTGAGAATGATGTTTGCTGTGGGTTTGTCATACATGGCCTTTATTATGTTGATGTAGGTTCCCTCTGTGCCCATTTTCTGGAGAGTTTTTATCATAAATTGGTGTTGAATTTTGTCAAAAGCTTTTTCTGCATCTATTGAGATGATCATATGGTTTTGTTCTTCAGTTTGTTAATATGGTGTATCACATTGATTGATTTGCATATATTGAAGAATCCTTGTATTCCTGGGATAAATCCCACTTGATCGTGGTGTGTGATCCTTTTAATGTGTTGTTGGATTCTGTTTGCTAGTATTTTGTTGAGGATTTTTGCATCTATATTCATCAGTGGTATTGGTCTGTAATTTTCTTTTTTTGTAGTATCTTTGTCTGGTTTTGGTATCAGGGTGATGGTGGCCTCATAGAATGAGTTTGGAAGTGTTCCTTCCTCTGCAGTTTTTTGGAAGAGTTTGAGAAGGATGGGTGTTAGCTCTTTTCTAAATGTTTGATAGAATTCACCTGTGAAGCCATCTGGTCCTGGACTTTTGTTTGTTGGAAGATTTTTAATCAGTGTTGCAATTTCATTACTTGTGATTGGTCTGTTCATATTTTCTGTTTCTTCCTGGTTCAGTCTTGGAGGGTTGTACCTTTCTAAGAATTTCTCCATTTCTTCCAGGTTGTCCATTTTATTGACAAAGAGTTGCTTGTAGTAGTCTCTTAGGATGTTTGTATTTCTGCGGTGTCTGTTGTAACTTCTCCTTTTTCATTTCTAATTTTATTGATTTGAGTTCTCTCCCTCTTTTTCTTGATGAGTCTGGCTAATGGTTTGTCAATTTTTTATATTTTCTCAAAGAACCAGCTTTTAGTTTTATTGATCTTTGCTATTGTTTTCTTTGTTTGTATTTCATTTATTTCTGCTCGGATCTTTATGAGTTTTTTCCTTCTGCTAACTTTGGGTTTTCTTTTTTCTTCTTTCTCTAGTTCCTTTAGGTGTAAGGGTAGATTGTTTACTTGAGATTTTTCTTGTGTCTTGAGGTAGGCTTGTATAGCTATAAACTTGCCTGTTAGAACTGCTTTTGCTGCATCCCATAGATTTTGGATCGTCTTGTTTTCTTTGTCATTTGTGTCTAGGTATTTTTTTATTTTCTCTTTGATTTCTTCAGTGATCTCTTGGTTATTTAGTAGCGTATTGTTTAGCCACCATGTGTTTGTGTTTTTTACGTTTTTTTCCCGTAATTGATTTCTAATCTCATAGCATTGTGGTCAGAAAAGATGCTTGATATTATTTCAATTTTCTTATATTTACTGAGGCTTGATTTGTGGCCCAAAATGTGATCTATCCTGGAGAATGTTCCATGTGCACTTGAGAAGAAAGTGTAATCTGCTGCTTTGGGATGGAATGTCCTATAAATAACCATTAAATCTGTCTGGTCTATTGTGTCATTTAAAGCTTCTGTTTCCTTATTTATTTTCATTTTGGATGATTTGTCCCTTGGGATAAGTGAGGTGTTAAAGTCCATCACTATTATTGTGTTACTGTCGATTTTTTTCTTTTATAGCTGTTAGCAGTTGCCTTACTTTTTGAGGTGCTCCTAAGTTGGGTGCATATATATTTTTAATTGTTATATCATCTTCTTGGATTGATCCCTTGATCGTTATGTAGTGTCCTTCCTTGTGTCTTGTAACATTCTTTATTTTAAAGTCTATTTTATCTAATATGAATATAGCTACTCCAGCTTTATTTTGATTTCCGTTTGCATGGAATATCTTTTTCCATCCCCTCACTTTCAATCTGTGTGTGTCCCTAGGTCTGAAGTGGGTCTCTCGTAGACAGCATATATATGGGTCTTGTTTTTGTATCCATTCAGCAAGCCTGTGTGTTTTGGTTGGAGCATTTAATCCATTCACGTTTAAGGTAATTATCGATATGTATGTTCCTATGACCATTTTCTTAATTGTTTTGGGTTTGTTTTTGTAGGTCCTTTCCTTCTCTTGTGTTTCCCGCCTAGAGAAGTTCCTTTAGCGTTTGTTGTAGAGCTGGTTTGGTGGTGCTGAATTCTCTTAGCTTTTGCTTGTCTGTAAAGCTTTTGACTTCTCCATCGAATCTGAATGAGATCCTTGCCGGGTTGAGTAATCTTGGTTGTTGGTTCTTCCTTTTTGTCACTTTAAGTATATTATGCCACTCTCTTCTGCCTTGTAGAGTTTCTGCTGAGAAATCTGCTGTTAACCTTATGGGAGTTCCCTCGTATGTTATTTTTCGTTTTTCCCTTGCTGCTTTCAATAATTTTTCTTTGTCTTTAATTTTTGCCAATTTGATTAGTATGTTCTTGGCATGTTTCTCCTTGGGTTTATCCTGTATGGGACTCGCTTGCGCTTCCTGGACTTGGGTGGCTATTTTTTTCCCATGTTAGGGAAGTTTTTGACTGTTATCTCTTCAGATATTTTCTTGGGTCCTTTCTCTCTTCTCCTTCTGGGACCGCTATAATGCGAATGTTGTTGCATTTAATGTTGTCCCAGAGGTCTCTTAGGCTGTCTTCATTTCTTTTCATTCTTTTTTCTTTATTCTGTTCCGTAGCAGTGAATTCCACCATTCTGTCTTCCAGGTCACTTATCCGTTTTTCTGCCTCAGTTATTCTGCTGTTGATTCCTTCTAGTGTAGTTTTCATTTCAGTTACTGTATTGTTCATCTCTGTTTGTTTGTTCTTTAATTCTTCTAGGTCTTTGTTAAACATTTATTGCATTTTCTCAATCTTTGCCTCTATTCTTTTTCCGAGGTCCTGGATCATCTTCACTATCATTCTGAATTCTTTTTCTGGAAGGTTGCCTCTTTTCACTTCCTTTAGTTGTTGTTCTGGGGTTTTATCTTGTTTCTTTATCTGGTACATAGCCCTCTGCCTTTTCATCTTGTCTCTCTTTCTATGAATGTGGTTTTTGTTCCACAGGCTGCAGGACTGTATTTCTTCTTGCCTGTGCTCTCTGCCTTCTTGTGGATGAGGCTATCTAATGTTTTGATGGGAGGGACTGGTGGTGGGTAGAGCTGACTGTTCCTCTGGTGGGCAGAGCTCAGTTAAACTTCAATCCACTTGACTGTTGATGGGTGCGGCTGGGTTCCCTCCCTGTTGGTTGTTTGGCCTGAGGCATCCCAACACTGGAGCATACCTGGGCTCTTTTGTGGGACTAATGACAGACTCTGGGAGGGCTCAGGCCATGGAGTACTTCCCAGACTTCTGCTGCCAGTGTCCTTGTCCCCACGGTGAAACAGAGCCACCCCCCCACCTCTGCAGGAGACCCTCCAACACTAGCAGGTAGGTCTGGTTCAGTCTCCCGTGGGGTCCCTGCTTCTTCCCCTGCATCCCGATGTGCACAGTACTTTGTATGTGCCCTCCAGGAGTGGAGTCTCTGTTTCCCCCAGTCCTGTCGAAGTCCTGCAATCAATTCCCACTAGGCTTCAAAATCTGATCCTCTAGGGATTCCTCTTCCCGTTGCTGGACCCCCAGGTTTGGAAGCCTGACATGGGCTCAGAACCTACACTCCAGTGGGTGGACTTCTGTGGTATAAGTGTTCGCCAGTCTGTGAGTCACACACCCATCAGTTATGGGATTTGATTTTACTGTGATTGCACCCCTCCTACCATCTCATTGTGGCTTCTCCTTTGTCTTTCGATGTGGGGTATCTTTTTTGGTGAGTTCCAGTGTCTTCCTGTCATTGATTGTCCAGCAGCTAGTTGTGATTCTGGTGTTCTCGCAAGAGGGAGCGAGAGCACATCCTTCTACTCTGCCATCTTGGTTCCTCCTCTAAAATGTTAATTTTATTAAATTTAAAAGATACAGGAAAGTGCAAGGAAGAACAATAACAATCATCCATCCTATCTTGTTCCCGTTCTTACCACCTTCACTGCTACCACGCTTCAGTTCTTCACCTGGATTTTTCCCATAGCCTCCTTATTCTGTTTCTATCCTTGCTTCCCATGGTCTGGTCTCTACACAGCAGCCAGGTTATTTAAAAATAGAAGTCAGGTCAAATAATTCCTTGCTTGAAATCCTCTCTTAGCATCTTGTCTCATTCAAAGTAAAAGCCAGTCTGCTTACAAGAGAGCCTAAAGGGCCCTTTATGACTGTCCCACTGTCTGTCCTCTCTTTGTCCAACCCCTCTGAGCTCACCTGCTGCCTCCATCCCTCTGAGCCTTCTTTGTGGTCTTGGAAGATGACAAGCATATCCTGATCTAAGGTCTTCGTCTTTGATGCTCCTTTTGCCTGGAGTACTCCTTCCCTTATATATACCTCCATGGTTTGTTCCTTCCCTTCTTCAAGTCTCTGCTCAAATATTACCTTATCATGTGGACTTTTCTGGCCACTCTCTCTGAATCCCACCCTAGAACACTTCATATCACCCTTATGTGGGTAAACATATAAATTGTCATCCAAAACAGGATAATTTTGAGATTGAAAAGGAACCCCAGTCAGTTAGGAAACAAGAGTCATAAACTGGGACTGGCTGTAGCAAACTGGAACATATGGTCATCCTGCTCTTAGACAGATATTTTTCTTCATAGCTCATCTTACTACTTTCTAACATAGTACATGTTTACTTTCTATGTGTTTTTTTTCTGTTCTCCCCTTCTCACAAGCTCCTTGAAGAAAGGGCTTTGTTTTTTTTGCTGTTGCGTTTTCAGCACCCTGGACAGTACTTACTACATAATGAGTGCCCAATAAAGATTTTTCAATAAATGAATGAATAAATCCATATTCCCAACATCCAGAACTAGCCACTGATAGTATCCTGGCATATTGGTTTTTATTTTTTAAAATTGATAAACATGCATTATCAAGTCAATGCTGGATAGTACAACCTTCTCCTTCCCATCACATCTCCTAGAACTTCTCATTAAGTAAATATTATCCTAGATATCTTCCATGCAGATAGAAGATAGAAAAATAGAACTTGAATAAAAATAAAGTTATATTATTAACGATATTTTCCAAATGAATGGTATTTTGTTAATTGTGCTTGAATTTAAAAGTAGAAAAATAAATGAGTAAAATTAATTGTTGAAACTCAAATAAATATTTTTTTAACATAGGGATTTTATTTCTTAAGTAATCTCTTTAAGGATGGAAAAAGAGAATTTTCAAAACACTAAGTGGTTGGGGTCATTAAAAATACTGTTTTGATTTCCTGCCTTGAAATATAAAAAAATTAGTACAATAATTTGTACCACTTTTTCGCCTCCCTCCTGAGTTTTGTTATATTGTTGTTTTTGCATTGAACAGATATAATAATTATAATTCCCACAGTTGTTTAGGATTGATTTTATATTTAAATTGATTCAATCTCACTGCCAGTCTCTTTATTACAGATACTTTATTCTAAAGATCTTTGTATCTATCCATCTCCAATAGGTTGAATTTCACCATCAGGCAAACTTTCTGAGAAATGCCCATGGCTCCTGTGTTATTTGAGTTATATTTTGGGGTTACACTTTCCTCCTGAACTTACACACAGTGCTTCTTTATTTTCTGGCATTTAATGTTCCAGAAGCAACCTGCCATCTTTTTCCCTGTGAAGATGATCTATACCCCCCATTCCCTACTCTGGTTTTGGTTTGCATGATTCTAAAGGGTTTTATTTTTTTTTAAGTTTAAAAATATAACTGGATTTGTTTTAGAGTTGAGTGTTTTGTTTCAAAATTTCCTAGAACACAGTGTGCTCTTTTTGATCTGCATATACAGTTGTTTATCCATTTCCAGAAAATTTTCTTATAATTTTACCTTTGGATGCATCTTCTGTTTCATTCTCTGAATTCTATTTCAACACATTACCCTTGTACTGTATAATTTTTGTATTTCATTTCTATTAGCTTTTGCCTAATGTTTTTACACTGGTTTTTATTTTTGAAGGCACTGTGATGATCTTATCTCTTTTCTGTCTTAACTAATATGACTTTCAGCATTGTCTATTCTGTTCCTTGTTTCAATTAAATTATCTCATTTCATTCTGTTTTATCAACTAGTCTTTGGACTCTTTTTTAAAATTTTGAGTTTCTTAAGTTGCTTTTATGGCATGAAGCAATTAATTGTATTGGTTTTATTCTATTCTTTAAGTTATGTTTTTCTTATAGCTTGGTTTCTTTTTTGGCTTTTGCATGCATATTCTTTGCTGTAATATGTTTATGTAATGTCCATGCCATTTCTTTCTACCTTGCTCAAGCTTGGCTGGCTCTGACCAGTCTTCTTTACTCCAATATGATACAGGTAACTTGATCCTCTTCCTAGAATACTTTGAAAGCAATTCTTTCTTTTTTCTTCCTCAAGCTGGGGATGATATTTCATTCTCTCCACTTTCCTGTCACAGAAGGAAATGGCAAGGGAGAGAAAACTCAGCATTCTGAGAATATTCAGGCACTGCTCTTTCTCCTAAAAGAGTGTTAAATGCCATGAAACAGAGTTCCTTTCCCTTATCTGGCAGAGGGTGTGCCATTCTAGAGGTTTGGGGTCACTTTTACAATTTAATAAGTAGCTCTGGAGCCTTCACTTCTGCACAAGCGTTAGCACCATTTCTACCTTTCCTGGTTTTACTTGTTTCTCCTCAGTGGTTTCCATTATATCTCAGAAAAATGAACCAGGTAGGCATATCTATTCTGCCCTCTTTCCAAATTTTTGGGTACAGTGAAGACCTGCCATTCCCTTACATGTTCTTTCTGCCCCATTGAACACCAAACTTCTTGCAGGAAGCTGCTGCCTTGTTTTCTTCTTGTCTCTATACCTCCACAAATTATTTTTTCTATGCCTAGAATTTCTTTCTCTCCCTCTCTCTGTCCTCTTCTTTGCCATTGCCTTTTTTTATTTTTATTTTTTTGTGGTACGCGGGCCTCTCACTGTTGTGGCCTCTCCCATTGCGGAGCACAGGCTCCGGACGTGCAGGCTCAGCGGCCATGGCTCAGGGGCCCAGCCTCTCCGCGGCATGTGGGATCTTCCCGGACCGGAGCATGAACCCGTGTCCCCTGCATCGGCAGGCGGACTCTCAACCACTGCGCCACCAGGGAAGCCCTGAGATATAAATTTTGATTGCTGTGTGAATTAGACTAGTAATGACCGAACTTGATTCAAGTCCTCTTTTTTGGGTTATGGAGACAGCCCAAGATCAATGTGGGTAAATATTTTGAGTAAGCCAGTTTCTCAATGATATCTGGAGCAATTTTTACCCAATAGTATAAACAACACTTGAGACTCTTATCTTTTCTGATAGTTTAATATGTCTTTAAGTGATCCACCTAACATTATAACCCAGGAACACTTGTTTTTAGATGTCATTTTGAGGTCCCTTTAGGATAAAACTAAGCAAGACTGATGGATAAGATCACTTCATTGTTATGCTTTGGTTGTCAAATAATGTGCACATGATATTCAACCCACTATTTATATTTCAATTTTCAGGATCCAGTAAGATTCATCAGTGGCTTTCATTTCTCAAGAACTTCCTCATACTGATCCTAGAGTATTATTTACAGCAGTAGTTTCTGCTGACTAATAACTCTGCTGTCAGTAACAGATATCATGAAGATGAACTTGCAAGCCTTTATGTAGCCTGTATTGCTTGTGTAGTAAAATGCTATTCGGTGTCATTCAAGTGAATTTCCATTTGGAGATATGATTTTTAAACTTTCTATTAATTCACCTTACTAGTTAAAGACTATTTCTGTCTTTTATTAAAAGGGTCTCATGCTCTTTTATGTTGTTGTGTACAATGTACTAAATAATTTTTGGCTTGTTAGCTTAACCATTTTTGGAATTAAAAAAGTAATAATATGTCACTGTAGAAACAATTTGGAGCTAAATAAACCTGCTGGATTTAAAAACACCTCATTTCTTCAATTTCTGTCACTAGGCTTCCATATGGATGTCATATTACTCATTCTGAATGTGTCATTTGCTGCTCGAATCTGATTTATATATCTGTGGAAGTTGGGCATGTTCCCATTGCAGCCATGAACAATGAAAGTTTTGAAAAGTTAGCCAGTAGCATCAAGCTGTTTGGTCATATAAGTAAGGGTAAAAGAGACTTTGAGACAAATAAGCTTTTTTATGATCACATTAAATATGTATGTTGCAATATAAAATATCTCAAGGGTTTACAATGTACATACACATGGCCCTGAAGATGTCACTTTATGTAGTACAAAACCTCATAAACTGTTCATCTGACCAAAGACTATCCATCTTCCTTTTGTGGTTGAGGGAGAGAACTGAGTGTAAGGCCGTGTCTAATGTAAACAGTTTTTTCCTCAAGGCATAGTTCTCTGAAATAGTTCACTTTAATGGCTGCCCTTATTTATGTAGTCACTGTACTTTTTTTGATGAATCATGATGACACTGAGAGACACTCTGAGAAGGATGAGGACATTATGGCAGAGCGATTTAACAAATGTAGAAACTTCTGCTCCGTCACGGAATTGGTGCAGGATCAGGCTATGTCCACATACTCAGACCAGACCAATCTGCATGTTTAGATTAACTTGTCCAGAGAAATTGGAAATTCACCCTATCCCAACGTGTTAAGACAAAAAACACCCCTTTTGAAATAATCCAGAAAGATTGCTTTCTTTGTGTGTTTAGACAGAGCCTTGGCCTGTCAAGGATATCAAACACTGTTCTCATTTCTTTATAGCAATCTATGCATAAGAATGTTCTATGCGTATTTTATTTTATAAATGAGTTAAAATTTGACTCAACAACTATTCAGTAATGCTACTTTTAATTAGGCTTAAATTAAGAATTTTAGTTATAGATAATAGGTAAAAAGTGTCAAAATTGATTTGTGTCCCAAAGATACCTGTTACTTCTCATTGTAAAATTAAAATAACCTGAAACAGGACAATGTTCATTTGTCTGATTTAGCTGAACTGTGAGAAGGGGGTTAAAAAAATAAAGGCCATCACTTTTTCCTACAAGCTGGGTTGATTTTTCCCTAATCCTGTGATGAGCCTCATTCTATGATTATTCATAGTTGGGGATATAAAGTAAGAATATAAGGCTGGAAAAAGAAAAGGATAATTATGTACTATGTCTATAAGAAAATATAAGAGGAAGAGTGTTTATCTATGGATTCTTTTTCTAAATAATGTCTGATGACCAACTTGACTGGTTAATTACCCTTCCCCCACCCCCCAGCCCCAGTCCCAGCAACTTAGTTGGCTAAACTTGAACAATTGTTTTGCTACACAGACACTTTCTATAAGAAAGTTAATGTTGGAGGGGAAAAAATGTGACTCCAGTCTATTTTAATACTTTTATAAACACATATATGTGTTTATAAACAATGTATAGAATTGTTTTGCCTATTTTGAATGTAGAAAAAAGGTATACATATTTACTTTTTCCATCAATTTTATGTTTTTAAGATTTATCCTTGTTGTTATATATTACTTTTACTCTTTTTCAAAGAAAGGGTTAAAAAAAAGAAGAGTCAGTGCTTTTTTCCAGAAACTGATGTGCCAAAATTCCTCTATATCATTCAGACAGTCATTTTCTTATTGTCTGTGCAGTAAAACAATTGCTAAGTTCATTTAACTCATTGGGGAAAACAGTCAAATTTGTTGGAAAAAGTACATAAAAGACTGCAGCAGAGTTTGGCATTCTGTACTCAGGGCAAGTCTAACGGCTCCTGCCTATTCCCACTTCTCCAGGATCTTGAGTTTGCTTCTTCTTCTAACCTCCTCTTTGGGCTCCATAACTCACCACCTGCTATATCCTCATCTGTTCCTCTCCTTCCTTCCTTGATGGGCATTTTGGTTTAGACTAACTTTAGCCTCATCACCAAGGCAAGAGTTATTCTTCTTTCTATTCTGGGACTCAGAATAGGAATAGGAATAGTTCGGGACCCAGGGGAGGTTAAGACTCCCAGGCATCCTCTGAGTCTGCTATTCCCACCCCTTCCCTGCTTTTGAATTCTTAGCCCAGTTGTAAGTATCGGTCACCTAGAGTCATGCAGTCATTGCTGGTGAAGTAGTTTGGATAAGGGTAGCCTAATATTTCTGTCTTTTCTATCAATTCCTCAATGTATTCTACTTTTTTTTTTTACATCTTTATTGGAGTATAATTACTTTACAATGGTGTGTTAGTTTCTGCTTTATAACAAAGTGAATCAGTTATACATATACATATGTTCCCATATCTACTTTAAATGAACACTTTTGCTTGTGAAAATCAAACCAAGAGAAAGAAAGAAGCAGATGACTTCAATTAGGTGTGTGTAAGGCACCTAAAACAGTGCTTGGCACATGGAAAGCTGTTAAGAAGTGGTGGTTATTGTGGAGATCTAAATATAATGAAATGGTAGAGTTTATTTTCAAGTTTTGTTCATTTTTATAAAACCAGGAAAATGTGTATTTTTTTTGCTGTTTAGCCTAAGAAAGAACAGGGTACTGCTTTCTGAGTCGCTGCTCTTTTCCGCCTTATTGTTGGAGACAAATGGGAGGCCTGAGAGCACTGCAACACTAGAGGCAGGGCAAAAAGCAAGGAAGGAAGCTGATGTCACCTCTACAGATATACAGCAGGCCTGTGACAAAGAGCAGGTCCATGACTGATGGCAGCTGCTATCTTGAGAAGAAAAAACGTTGCTGGGAAAGAGAATTATATAAGGAAATTTTTTTCTTTGTTTTCTTTTCAAAAATGTGTGAGGGGTAGAAAAAGCACTGTAAATATAATATATTTAACTCATATTCTATGATTTATTCTTTAAAGAACAAATATCATCTGGGGCCAGGTATAAAAAAATGAATTAATTTCCATAACTATCACAAAATTTTGTTATAATTGCATACTTTCCAAGTGACCTTTAAGCTATGATAATGTTTGAAGTTGGCTTTCCCAATGGATAAGTTGCAATTATAAGGTAATAGTTATAATAGCTCAGGTCACAAGTGGAATAATTGAATATCATTAACAATGACATTTGATTATGTTTCTTCATTTTTTTCCGTTGATATGCCAGGTTCCTCGTGAAATCAGAGACCATGGGGATTCATTATTGCTAGGGTTGATGGTATTGCAATTTTATAACCATGTAATAAATCAGCATTTAATACTGAGAGATGTCATCTTAAACTAGAAGGTTGCTTTTGTTTTAAAGAAGACTTTTGCAAGGAGGTGCAAAAGAAACCATTCAGAAAATTCAGGAGATAAAAACCCTATCCAAGCAAGTGAATCTTGGATTTTTGTGATCGTTTGGTTTGTCACAATATCATTCATGGTTAAAAAAAGTGGGGGGGGGAATTAAATGTCAAAAATCACTGAGTCAAAATTCTCTTGACTTCAGTTTTGTACTCTTCTGTTTCCAGTTTTTGTTTTTTTTTTTCACATAATTCTTTCTCCATCCTGGTTAGCCTTGTTCTTCTCTAGCTCATTTCCCACGCTAAGAGAATCCATAAATACAAAGTTCTATATAGAGTCAGAATTCTCTCAGAAATGCAGATTTGCATGACAGTCAAAGAAAAAACATATTTATCACATTTTTCTCATTTGATTCAATGATTATTTTATTAGGTCAGGCTGGTTTGGGTTAGGACCTTCACAGCCTGAGTTTTTTTGTTTTAAATATTCTTTAAATTATCATGTTGACATTTATTATTGGAATTCCAGATTTTGGCTTTCCCACCAACCAGAGTCTATTTTGGGGTGCTTGGAGGCCTTGTTTCTATTTAAAAATGAAAGGAACATGTGAATCTGGTTCAAATGGCTAGTGTGTGTGTGTGCATGTGTGAGTTTGTGTATATACACATATAACTGCTTTCAGCATTATATACACCAACATCTTGGTATACTGGAGGTTTTGGAGTTCATCCTTGATGAAACATAAAATTTCTGACTTTAAAATGGAGGCAACTGCAGAATGCTTTGCATTATTGTTAAATCTAATATTTAATATAAAACCATGTATTTCTCAGTCTCTTACTACGTACTTCTAATTCATTTTCTTTCAGAAAAAATAAAGAAAAAAGTGTATCATCAAATATGTGGATGAATATATAATGCAACATTTTACATTTTAGTTATTGACATTTAGTCCTCTGAAAAGCCTGATTAATTTGCTAATAAATGAAAATGGTTTGTTTCCAAAACAGCTACAACACTGTATTTCACTGATACAGCTTCATGCTTTTCTTATCAAGAGCAAGATATTAGGAGGATTTATACTGCATATGGAAATGTCAGCTATGGTGTTCCGATGTCTCAATGAATGTTTACTACCCTAATCATTATTCAATAGTTGCTTTCAGTTTAGGATTACATCTTTAATATCACCAGAAAAATTTAGACAAAACTTGACAAATCTGGTAGTAACTCCTTACGGTTCTTTTGCAGGTGTGGGGCTTGATTTATTTGCATACTTATCTAATGGTCAGCATTTTTTATTTTTATGGCAGATAGATTTACTGCTGTAATTTAGTTTGACTACTATATTCAAACCAGTTAATTATGTTGATTTAAAGATACATTTTAAAAGAGACTGTAAAGTTAACTATGTTTATAGCAACATGAAACCACATTTTCTAGCATGTTGTTGTTTGACCTTGAGTTACTAACACCAAATAAAGGTGAGGGTGATTCTGAAGTAAAAGCATAACAGGTGATATGGATGGCAAAGCTGGCTACTCATGGATGTCTCAAAAGCATTTATGTCTACATCAGTGGGTATTTTTTGAGGCAGCTGAAGGCTGGGCCTACAGGACCAGAATAGGTGCACCTTGGTTGTGGTAACATGATCCTTATAGTCGCTTTTAAATATCTCTACAGTCCAACAGATACTTTCCCAAGATTTAGAAGACATTAAAATATGAATTAGAATTTTTTTAAACTTTTTCATTTTAACCCCAATTCTTAAATACTTAGGGAGAAAGAGCTGTGACAAAGTGAGAGAGTGGCATGGACATATATACACTACCAAACGTAAAATAGATAGCTAGTGGGAAGCAGCCGCATAGCACAGGGAAATCAGCTTGGTGCTTTGTGACCACATAGAGGGGTGGGTTAGGGAGGGTGGGAGGGAGATGCAAGAGGGAAGAGATATGGGAACAAATGTATATGTATAACTGATTCACTTTGTTATAAAGCAGAAACTAACACACCGTTGTAAAGCAATTATACTCCAATAAAGATGTTAAAATAAATAAATAAAAATAAAATTTAAAAGAAAAGAGAGAAAAAGATTGGCAAATGGAAGGAGAGACACAATTCAAATACTGGTTATTAGTATGGTATTTCAAGTATATAGATAGTTTTCTGGAAATGAATATTCATAGTATTAATCTTCTTACATGATGGTAAAGTAATCTATTTGAAACAAAAAGCATTTTTTAATATTTTGCCAAAATTGTTATTATATGTCTATCATCTATCTATCATTTGTTGCTGAACCATTTGGATATAAGTTGCAGACATCATGACAGTTCATCTCAAAATACTTTAGAATCCATGTTACATACCATAATGCCATTGTCACACCTAAGATGATCAATGGTAATTCAGTAGTATCAGTTAATGTACTTTTATATTCAAATTTCTGCAATTGTCCCCAGTATGTTTTTAAGAGCTGAAACAAATGTTTTGATATAATATTTTGCCAAGTGAATCAAATTCTCATATCCATGTCATAATTATATTTTCTCAAAATAGTCATTGGCCATTGAATACGCTTGAGTTTCCATGGTCCCAAGCCACCACTGAACCCACTAGAGTAATTTGCTGGAATGAGAAATGCTAACTGCCAAAACCAAACAATGTTAATCAGCAACCAGCCTGACTATGATTTCCAAGGTGCTAATCACTTGGAAAAATTGCCTCTCATTGGCTCAGTCTATAGATAATTACTAATTGAAAAGCAGCTAGAATAGTGAGAAGGTGTATTAGCATGTTAATAGTTCTTTGCGCCCAGAGGAATGGATTATAAGTTATGAAGCCTGCATTAGCCAGATGGACAGGATTACTTAGCATGCTGGTATTACCTGGCATCCTGTGGTAGTTGAGGGTAAACAAAATGACCATAACCATTTTGGCATAGTTTGTCATTGCTCTTGGTGGTGGGAGATAGGGTTTTATTCTGTAGTTAGAGCACTAACTGAGAGTCAGTAATTCTGGATACTAATAAATAGCAAAGCATTTAGTCCTTTTGTACATTGGCTAAAATCTATCTTCATGCGCTTCAATTTCCTCCATCTGTAATAAATGAAATGGGAAGCTCATTTAATCTCTTTACATATCTGTTTCATCATCTGTAATATAAAGAAGCTGAATTAGAAATTCTCTAAGATCCTTTCCAGATTTGAGATTTTATCATACTGTGTAGATTCATGCCTAGTAACAGATCTGGAATGGGGGAAAAAGCAGGGTAAAAGCAAATATGTTTCACTAAATCAATATTTCCAAATGAAAACAACATATAAACAAATATACCAGGGATGATTTTATGTTTCCCAAGTCATGCAGCCTGCCTTTTTGGCCTACTATGTGGATATCCTTCTCAGATAAGTAGATGATTGTTTTGTTCTTTCCTGGAGCTGTTACTTCTACACAGCTACTGTGGAAATCCTGGGAAGGAGAGAGGAGAGATTCTCATCTCATCCCATCTGAGAGCCTGGAACACTCTATTGAGCTCAATAGGCAGAAGGGATGTTGCTTTCAGATTTCCTTATTCAGTGGTTTCAATTGTACTAAAGGCAAAACAATTTGACAGAGTAAAATTTTTCTGCATTTGTGGCAATGAAGAGTCCAGTTTGTGTCACAAGAATCTTTTCTTCAATGAGTACGTGGCTTTGATGAGAAATATTTCTACTATTGAACATAATGATAATAACTAACATGAACTGAACACTTCTACTTGACAGGCATTGGGTTAAATGTTTTACAAGAATTATTAGTATATTATAGTTAATCCTCATAAAAAACACCATGGTATTGGACTGCCTCATATAATAGATTAAGAAACTAGAGCTTAGGAGTTTAGGCTACCCAACTAAGGTAAGAGGTGGAGCTGGAATTTAAAGCTAGAGCAGGCTCAAAGTGCTCATTGCTGTTCCTGATGCTATATCTAAGGTTACAGAAGGCTTGGGTCTGCTAAGCAGTACTTACAGCTCCATGCCTCTCAGAAGAGACCTGGGAATTTCAGAAAATCCTGAAAGTTTTCCTTTGTCTTCCCTGCTGGTTAATTACTCCTGTTGCCTGCAGCATACACCTTGGTAGCTTCTTAACTTTCTAGGCAGATATTTGGCAGTTTTGTTGTAGAAGGCATTTAGGAATTGGGGGTTGGCTCCAAGGTCCACTCTAGTCAGGAATATCTTCAACTCACTTGCAACTCATAGCATACATGTGGGTTATGATTAGTATTTTAGTGCCAGCACTTAGACTCTTCTCAGTGTGATGCCCCTGACCTGTCACTTTGATGTTTAACAGTTAATAGGTGGCATTAATAAGGCATGTTAAAAAATCAAGTGTGTTGATGTGTTAATTCTGTAGAAGGTCCATGCTTCTCTGTCACAATGAAATAAGAGACACCACTGCTTATGACCTTGGTTTGGTCAGTAGCTCAGTGTCATACTCCTGCCATGTTTTGTTGGCTCCCCAAAGTACCTTTCTCTCTACTCTGTCTAACAATGACTCATTAAACAGCATAACACTTAAAGAGCAGAATTCAGTTACAACTTACAGTTTTATTTGAAAAGGTTTTCTTTTTATCAATCAAAATTTAATCATATAAAAGAATGGAGGGAATTTGAAAGATATTTAAATAACTATTTTGATAATAATTAGTGGTATGTCCATAAAATACATGGTACCTCACCATTCATCTCAATTGAAGTACCCTGGTATCTGTCCCCAAAACAACTGATTCCATTGCTGTATATCACTGATAACTTGGTGTATTAGTTCAGATATTATAACAAAACACCATAGACTGGGTGGCTTAAATAACAGCAGTTTGTAGTTCTGGAGGCTGGGAAGTCTAAGATCAAGGTGCCAGCAGATCCAGTATCTGGTGAGAATCTGCTTTCTGGTTTGCAGTTGGTCTTCTTGTATCCTCACATGATGGAGAACAGAGGGAGAGGAAGCAAGTTCTCTTGTGTCTCTGCTTATCAGGGCACTAATCCCATCATGAGGACTCCACCCTCATGACCTAATTACCTCCCAAAGGTCCCATCTCCTAAAACCATCCCACTGGGGGTTAGCATTTCAACATGTGATATGGAGGGGACACAAACATGCAGTTCATTAATCTGGTTAATAATTATTAGTAATAATAATGGTAACTTCCATTTATCAAATACCTCCTTCATCCCAGGCCCTGGGCTAAATATTTTAAGAGTATTATTTCAGTTAATCTGCAAATAACCTGATGAGATAAATACTAATATTAAGTTTCTAAAAATTCCTTCTTAAAAGGAAAAGTAATCAAAGCAGTTAAAACCTATGTTGAACAGTAAAGAACTTAAAATGAACAGCAATTTTGCACACTGTTTCTCTCTACTCCAAATTCCACTCCCTCTCCCCAGAAGCAACCTCATTTAATGGTTTCTAATTACTTGAGTATTTATTTTCAAAACTTCAGACCTATGCTAATTCTTCTGCTTAATAAATTTAGTGGGCTCTGTATTGTATTATTCCATTTATATGAAATATCCAGAACTGGCAAAGCAATAGGGGGGAAGAGCAGATTAGTGATTGCCAGGGGCTGGGGTAGGGGACAATGGAGAGTGACTGACTGATTGCTTAGTGGGTATGGGGTTTCTCTTTGAGATGATGAAAATGTTCTGAAAGTGGGTAGTGTGGTGGTTGTGCACATTGTGAATATACTACTGAATTAATACAATTTAAAATGGCTAAAACAGTGAGTTTTATGTTGTGTGAATTTTACCTCATCTAATAAAAAAATTAGATGGCTCTCTGGTTAGAAAGTCACCTACATTATCCTTTACCTTATGTATGTTTCATACCTATATTATTATTTTAAATGCCTTCTATCATCCTCTTTTTAGAGTTGAGGAAATTGAGGCAAAAGAGGTTAACTTTCCTAAGGTCTTATAAATAATAAATGCAGGATTTGACCTGAAGTACTGTAACTCCACAGACTGCACACATAACCCCTGTTCACCATTTCCTTCCAAGATGGCACTTTTGGTGGCTGAAACTATGTAAATGAAAAGGAAGTTGACCTTTGATTAATCTTGCAGTTGTCTAGAGAAAATTTGTCTCATACATGAGAACTTTTACTTAAAAAAATGCCATTGTATCATATCACCATGATCACCCCAATTACTGCACGTGAAAATAGGAGTCCACTAGTGGATTGAAGAAATGCCATTAAGGGAATTCCCTGGCAGTCCAGTGGTTGGGACACGGTGCTTTCAGTGCCAGGGCCAGGGTTCGATCCTTGGTCGGGGAACTAAGATCCCGCAAGACGAGTGGCACGGCCTATAAATAAATTAATTAATTAAAGTAAAAAAAATGCCATTAAATTGATTGAGGAACTAATTAAAGTAGGACCAATCGGTTTGGTGCATGAAGGGTTACGGTAGCTTCCTTCTAATGTCTGTTTAAAGAATTGATTTGAGAATTAAGCAGTTACAGCTTTCTATTACATTTATGCATGCCCCTTGACTGCTAATAGTATGAGTCAACTGCATTCCATTAGCGATCTTAGCAGCAAAGCTAAGATGTGTAATTGATTGTTGGTGTTGAGTGAATATGTCTAATAAGCAGCTGGAAGTGAAGTTTCCAAAAGTGATAGAAGTAGCTTCCTTTTATCATTGCAAGGAAGGGCAGGGGAGAAGAGAACCCCCCTTCCCTCCCAGGGCATGCAGCAGTTCTAGGAAATAGTTTTCACTATTGCCAAAGGTCCAGAATGCTTAAGCAAGGAGTGGAAATGGTATCTCAAAAGGAAATGTGTTTTCCAAAAAGGTAACACAGCCCTGTTTATATACAGGGTTATAGCCCTGTTTTGTTCTGTTTCAATGTATATATTTTTAACATTCAGGAATTCAACAAGCAAACATTTATTAAGCATTCGACTCCGACGGTGAAACCACTGAGCTAGGTTTTGTGGGGACAAGGGTGTGGAACACATATCTACCCTTGAGAAGTTGTTTTTTTTTTTTTTTTTTTGCGGTACGTGGGCCTCTCCCGTTGCGGAGCACAGGCTCCGGACGCGCAGGCTCAACGGCCAGCGGCCATGGCTCACGGGCCTAGCTGCTCCGCGGCATGTGGGATCTTCCCGGACCGGGGCATGAACCCGTGTCCCCTGCATCGGCAGGTGGACTCTCAACCACTGCACCACCAGGGAAGCCCTACCCTTGAGAAGTTTATAGTCAATTGGATTGGCAGGCAAGATGTACATACAGTGTGGAACTCCTAGGATTCTTTGATTCAGGATAGAGTTAATCAAGCTCTATTCTCTGTAATGCAGGTGACAGCGCTAAAAGAATCTAGAAACATTTTTTTTTCTTTTGCTCTTAGTGCATAAAATACTGTCTTGTTTTTTCCCCAATTTAAACAAAATACATCTCCTAACCACATCCTTTCTCACAAATATACCTTTTGAAAAGAGTGTGGCATGATTTTTGGGTGTATGGGCATAGATGGTTTTGAGTCCAGTTTCTGTCTTTCACTAACTCCTGAACCTTGGCTGAATTACTTAACTTCATTAAACCTCAGCTTTCTTATTTGTAAATTGAAGAAAATAATGATAGTTACCTTACAGAGTTTTTGTGAGGATAGAGGAGATAATGTAAAGCATCTAGCAAATTACCTAATATATGACAGACACTCAGTGATAGCTTTTATTATTGTTATTAATAATAACATCGAAGAAATTCTTAAAAATGAATTACTCCTAAAGCTAGCTCCCAAACTCAGCAATTAATATCATTTTAGTGTATTCCAGTCTTTGAATATATACAAAATTTATTAACAAACATAATTATAATTTCTCCATTAGCTCAAAATATTGATCTTTGCCAATGGCAAAGGTTCCATCTAATATACTTCCTCAACCCCTTGTGTACAGTGGGAATCTAATATTATTTGTTGACAAAATAAGTCCTCTGTTGACTCTGTCTTCCTTGGTTACCTTTAGCTCTCTCCTGCCTTTCACAAATAAACTTCCTGAGGGGTTACCTGCATCTCTGAACTCTCAGATGGTCCACAAACCACTGTGACTGAACTTTGGTGCCCACCACTTCTCTAAGCCTCACTACCTAGGTCAGCATGACTTCCTAACTCCCACTTCCAACAGACACTTTCAGTCCTTACCTTCTTATTGACTTTGGAGGCACTTGGGTGCTGTTAACTGCCCCCTCCTCCTGGAGATACACTCTGGGTTTTCCTGTCACTTCTCCTTCCTGTCTTACCTTCTCTAGGATCTTCTCTAGCTTTACAGTCCAAGTGACTTGTATGTGATGAATCGCGTTCCACCAAAATTCATATATTGAAATCCTAACCCCCAGTGGCTCAGGATGTGACTGTGTTTGGAGATAGGGCCTTTAAAAAAAGTAGTTAAATTAAAATGAGGTCATATGGGTGCACCCTAATCCAGTCTGACTGTTGTCCTTTTAAGAAGAGGAGATTAGGACACAAGCACGGAGGGAAGACCAGGCAAAGATATAAGGGGAAGGCGGCTCTCCACAAGCCAAGCAGAGACCTCAGAAGATAGCAACCCTGCTGACATCTTGTTCTTGGACTTCTAGTGTCCAAAACTGTGAGGAACATTTCTTTTGTTTAAGCCCCCCAGTCTGTGGTATTCTGTTATGACAGCCTTAGCAGACTAATGCAGCGATCTTCCAGACAGTGAATCTGATTGTGTCACACCCCAGTTCAAAACTCTTAAGTGTCCTGTACTAAGCTACAGATCAATACTTGTATTCTTGTAGTAGCTCACTTGGCATTCCTGACTTGAGCCCTGATTTGCCACGTCTCACCGCATGCCATCCATCTTAGTGCTCTGGCCATCTTGCACTGCTTCCTGGGTACTCATGGCTCCTTCGGTCTGACACACTCCTGCTCCCCCCTTCCGCCACACCTTCTCTTGGCTAACTTTGGGATCCTTCAGGTGTCAACTTCCTCTTGAGTCTTGCTGTGCTCTCCTAGCCCTAGTCCCTGCATTTACTGCCATCCAACACCTATCAGACTGCTGTAACTGCCTGGTTACTTGTTTGTTTCTCCTTGTGGCATGTACCCCTACCCCCAACCTCTTCCTGCCCTAAGTTCCTTGCTGGCAGGGAAAACATTCCCTTCACTTGTAACACCAGAGACTGACAGAGTACCTGGCTGTAGGGTCTTAAGATTTGTTGGATGAATGAGAGCCTATTGCTTAGCAGAAGAGAATAACATTTTCCTAATTCTGATGGTTAGCTTAATAACATTGGATAAAAATATTAAAGTTACTTCAGTTCTGTAGATCTGGCTTTGAAAATTGTCCAGTCTTCTGTACTCCAATTCTTGGAGTATAAGTATTCCACTTTGCCTACTTCTGTTGGTAAATTTCTCAACCTCAGAACTCTTTGTTCTGTGAAGTACCCATGGCTGGAAAAAAAAATTCAAAACAGACAGGATTTCAATGTGAAATAGTATTTTATTATATTTTATCCTCCCTCCATCCCTCCCTTCTTTCCTTCCTTCCTTCCTCTTTATTTTTGGTCTATGTAAAACCAGTTAAAAAAAATTCAAAATGTGCCATTTTGGAGATGATCAATTTACCTTTTGAAACTACATAAATGGGGACACATTAGAAAAATGAGTCCAAAAAGTTTGGTCTTCATATGGTAAATTTAATTGGTATTTCTAGCACTGGAGGAGTCATTAACCAGTATTGCTGGCTTAGAATTTTTTTTTCTTTTTTGCTGGTGAAAGAGAGTGGGTGAATTTATGCTTAACAAAGCTCTGAAAGAGTTCCTGTGTGGACACCAATTCTACAAAAGTACTTGGAACCCAGGATATATAACTCTTTAAAAACCTTGGCATTAGAAGTTTGGCATTGCACACCCTTCAAAGGGGAAGAAGGCTCTGCATTAGGAATAGCTGCCTGGCTCTAAAGAAATAGTTTTGGTTCTGGAAATGAGCCAGAATGAGAAAAAATTTCATCTGCTAATGATTAACATGTTTATTGTTAAAGCTGATTTTCTGTTACAGCAAAGATACAGCTGAGAGTTTCTGAATATATATATATATATATATATATATATGCACCTCCAGGCACAGTCAACATTTAAATTTTTTAAAGCATCCCACACACTGAGGATATTTATAAGCATTGAACTAAAGAGAACCAAAATTGGAACTTAGCAAAAATATGCAGATTACCGGAATATTTAAAAATTTTAAGTATAAAGAATGGAGATCCTCAAGTAAACTCCATGGTATCACAAGTTACTCTGCATTTTTTTGAAATGATAACAAAGGAAATCAGGGAAAATCAAACTACTCTCTTTAGTTTGAAATTAAAAACAAAAACCAAAACACCAACCTCTCAAAGCTCTTACAAAAATACCCTTCTATGTAATTAAAAAGAAATCTGCCTAGCTGAATTTTCTTCGATTTATTTTGTTGACCACGCTTGACTTATGGTACCTGTAAAAATTGACATGCTTTGGTGTCTGTGTATTCCCAGAGCAGAATTGTATCAGAGCCTGACGCTAAAGCACTCTGTAGTTACTGTTATCAAATGCTGAATCTCGTTTTAGCACTGATAAGAGGCCCCTAGGATTAAAACACTGGGCTTACAGATGATAGAAGAAAAATGTATTTTGTGGTAGAACATGACTTGCTTACTATGGAAGTATCTCCAGCTGCCTAGAAACGTTGCCTAGCAACCCTGGAAATACAGAAAACCTAATATCCTCTTCAAGTTGCTTGTGGGTAAAGGGATTATTAAAAATATCAGTTAGAAAAGAAGGACCACAGAGTTTGTTCTTGGGCACCACAACAACTAATACTTTCTACTTTGATAGTGCCTCTGTGCCCATTTCCCACACAATTTCCAGTGCTTTGCCTGTGTTTCCCCATGAATGCTCTAGTTGATAAGTCTCAATAGTGCAGAAAAGAGAGTGATTTGCAAAGGTCATGCCCTTGCCATAAGAGGATTTGGCTCCTTTCCCCCAGCCCTCTGACTCCAGGCAGCTCTCTGCTTTGGTGGGTAGCAGCCAGCCAGCAACAGCCTCCAGCTTTGATTGCTGCCTGTTGCCCCAGCTGCCAGCTTCCTTCAGACCCAGCAATTTGGGAGGATTGCATGATTTGTCGTTGGCTGCACTGTCTGCTGGTTGGCCAAGGCTGTGGGCAGCTTGTTTCTGGAAGAGCACCCTAACCTCCTGCCCTCTGGTCTGATGCCTTTGTTTCTGCCCACATGTTCCATTCAAGTGATGGCACAAAGCTCTGAAAGGTGATTGCCTCTACAGCAGGCAGATATGTGCTGTGTTGTAAGCAGAGCAAAAGGGCTGAATGGGCTCTGGCTTTACTCTATTCAGAGTCCCTGTTTTGTTCACAGGATTAGAAAATTGTTTAGCTGGACAAATATATTGATGGACTTTTTTTTTGCGTGACAGAAAGTAAGTCTTCCTAAATTAATTTGAACAAATGAGTTGTTTCCACGCTGAAATTGAGTACAGCTTCGAGTGTGAATATATTCTCCTGGTCAACTTTCAAAAGCCCATTTCCACTAGAATTGGAACTACTCTTAATAATTGTAATAGCACTGGCAGTAATAAAGATAGCATCTTAAACGTCCATATTACTACAGTCTATAGAAGACTTGGATATCTGTGTTCTCATAAGATCTGCATAACTGTCTTTGAGAGGGGCAGTGTTATCTCTTTTATAGCAGTAAAAGGGATGCTCAAAGAGGTAAGATGACTTGTTCAAGGTCATTAGCTTGTAAGTGGAAGGGATGTTCTTGAACCTGAGTTTTCTGGCTTCCAGTCCAGTGTGATTGTTAATATTAACAGGTGTTTGGGTTAATAGACAGGAGGCCTGTCTAAAGGAGAAAGTGCAGAAGTGAGCAGTATAAAGACCCCTGGACTGGAATCTCCTGCATGATTAGGGGGAAATCACAAGCTCTGTGGACATGGATTTCCCCATCTGTTATATTAGGAATTGAGCTAAATTATCTCCGGATCTTAAAATTCTCAATAAAGAATGAAAGTGGCATGAATAAAGCCACAAACCAGTCACCACTGCTGTGAAAAACTTCAGAAGTAGTGATGGCACGTTGATGGTTCATTAAGGAGTCAATTCCTGGTTTCAGGATCAGTCTTCATTTAATTTCTTTTCTCCTGAAGAAGTAATTTTACCTTTTCGTCAAAAACCTGAGGAATGAAAATATCAGTCCTAATTTCCTGTTCCTTTAATGTTAATTGCGTGCTCACTTTAGTCCTACCCTGTGCTAAGCACTTCTCATGCGTTCCTGAGTTAATCATTTCAAGAGCCCTGAGAAGGGGCTGGTATAATATGTCCATTTCATAGAAGTTGCAGTTCTGATAGTTGTGTGTCTGGATTTGCCCAGAGTTACACAGCAAAGAAGTTTCAGAACCATACTGAAGCCTGGCAGACTGACTGCCATCCAGGGCTTTTACTCACAGTGCTTCACCGTCTCTGGGGCATGGCTCTGAGGAGGCACTGTGGCTGACTCTTTAACAAAGAGGCCTTCATTTTGGGAGTTCATTTGAGCTTGATTTATTTACAGTCAGGGTGGATTATGCATGAATTCACGTGGATTTCACTATACATCATTAAGACCTGGACCATATTATATTCCCTCCTTTCACTTCCAATATTTCTCCTAACTAAGGTGGGCCTCCTCCCCAGACCCCAGACCTTTACATATATACCAGTGATATGCAAGACCTTGACATGGACCCATACATAGATGATATGATAGTTTATTCCTCTCCCAGTCACCTGAACTAGAAACTTTTTATTAGCCTTCTCATCAGTTTGGCTCACTCAAAGGTGGACTCATTATAGTCTCAATAAATCCTCAGGCCAAGTAACTTTTACTAGATCATCATAGCCCAGAGTTTCTAACTATGTGGTCAATGGACACCTATTTTATAGTCATCTGAGGATCTTTTTATCATTCAGGTTTCTGAGGACTGCACTTCAACCTAATGAGTCATAACCTTTGGGAAGGTGGAACCCTGGAATCTGTATTCTTAGCAGACTGCCCAGGGGACTTCTGAGCACACTGAAGCTTAAGAATCCCCAAAGGGCATCTTATGTCTTTTAAAAAAATTAGTTGCATGCATGGTGCATGATCCCTTCCTTCTCCATTTCACATCTTCCCTCTTTTCTACCTGGAATGGAAACCTTAAGGGCCTCCTCCCCTTCTCTCCATTTATCTCTTGCTCTTTTTCTGCTATCATTTCTTGCTGCCTCCTTTCTGCCTCTTGTGGTTAGGAAGAACCACAGTTATGCAGGAAAGAGCTGTTTGCTCCCTGCATATGTGCAAAGTTTACATAGCACTTCTATATCTTTCAACTTGGTAATTGTCCAGTATGGTCGTTGAAGAGGTGCTGTGCATACTTCGCAGGCTGCTGAATTTCAATTCCACAGAAATCATCAGTCATTCCCCCTTCTGGGCTGGATGCTTGCATCTCTGTCAGTGAGAGTCATCAGACCTTGAATGTGAACACTCAAGGAAGATGGTATTCCCGTCAGTGTTGCTAGATAGGGTACAGATCTGCAGCACTTTGAGCCTTGTTCAGACTGGCTTCTCAGTCTTTCTCTACTCATTTAATTTCTTTCACTTTCTTTGACTCCGCAGCCCCCATAAGCCATACCCTTACTCATCCATGAATAACTTCTTTCTTTCATGCTTCCCCTGGAACAAGTGCCACAAAGAGGTCCCTTGGAAGGACTTGAGTTTCTATAGTCTTATAATCTCTGTGCGTGGCTGTTTACATAGAAACTGTCAGAGCCAGAAAGAGAGAAGTAGCCAAGTTATGATGGACAGAGCCCTACTCCTCTGCCATTGTTTGGGTTTAATCACGTCATGTTTGGTTTCACTCAAAATCCTCATGCCTTGCAGGGTTGAGCTGGCTGTTCACAAACACTGGAGTGTTAGTCTTTTTCTATCTGCTCAGCAACATAAAAGCATGATCCAGAATATGTTCTCACAGTGCCTTTAGGCTGTCCTGGTGGAAGGGGGCTGTATGGGGAAGGGTACTGAGGGACTGGGACACATTGCATATTTTCTTCCTTTGGAGTATCCCAGTGAGGAATCATTTAAGAGAGGAATGTGGTTAATTTAGCTTAGCCCACAATTATTCTTTTTTTTCTGTTCTTTTTCTTTTCTTAGTTCCAGCATGTGGGATCTAGTTCCCTGACCAGGGATTGAACCTGGGCCCCCTGTGTTGGGAGTGCAGAGTCTTAACCACTGGACCACCAGGGAAGTCCCAACCCACAGTTATTCTATCATCAAATGCTTAGTAACACAGTAACCATCTGTAGAATTCTCTGGGAAATGTAGCTGAAGAACCAAGGGGTTTGTCATTTAACTGGTAGATTAACCATAATTTTTACTCCTATTCTTCCCTCTTTGGATCCACTACTGGGCATTTGCTCCTGTGTTAGAGGAAGCATGGAAGACAGGTCCCTTTGTTAGGAAGGGCTAACAGCTTTTTCAATTTCCTTCTGATTTCAGGATGCATTTTTTATCTCACCCTGACATTGTAGGCCATGTCTCGTGTTGTACTAACTACCTTTCCAACCGTCACCCCTCCTGTGTTTCTGAACATTCTCTCTGCTCTGGCCACCTGCTGCTTCATGTGCTGCATGCTTTCTCAACTTTATGACTTTCCTCATCCTGTTCCCCATGCTTAGAATGCTCCTTATTTTCAACTCTCTCTTTTATGAAGCCTTTCCTGATTGACACCTCCTCTTCTCCCTGCTTAATTTATTTTTTATTTTTTTGAATTTTATTTTTTTTATACAGCAGGTTCTTATTAGTAATCTGTTTTATACATACAAGTGTATACATGTCAATCCCAATCTCCCAATTCATCACACCAGCCCCCCTGCCACTTTCCCCCCTTGTGTCCATATGTTTGTTCTCTACATCTGTGTCTCAATTTCTGCCCTGCAAACCGGTTCATCTGTACCATTTTTCTAGGTTCCACATATATGCGTTAGTATACAATATTTGTTTTTCTCTTTCTGACTTCCTTCACTCTGTATGACAGTCTCTAGATCCATCCACGACTCTACAAATGACCCAATTTCGTTTCTTTTTATGGCTGAGTAATATTCCATTGTTTATCTGTACCACATCTTCCTTATCCATTCATCTGTCGATGGGCATTTAGGTTGCTTCCATGACCTGGCTGTTGTAAATAGTGCTGCAATGAATATTGGGGTGCATGTGTCTTTTTGAATTATGGTTTTCTCTGGGTATATGCCCAGTAGTGGAATTGATGGGTCATATGGTAATTCTATTTTTAGTTTTCTAAGGAACCTCCATACTATTCTCCATAGTGGCTCTATCAATTTACATTCCCACCAACAGTTCAAGAGGGTTCCCTTTTCTCCACACCCTCTCCAACATTTGTTGTTTGTAGATTTTCTGATGATGCCCATTCTAACTGGTGTGAGGTGATACCTCATTGTAGTTTTGATTTGCATTTCTCTAATAATTAGTGATGTTGAGCACCTTTTCATGTGCTTCTTGGCCATCTCTATGTCTTCTTTGGAGAAATGTCTGTTTAGGTCTTCTGTCCATTTTTTGATTGGGTTCTTTGTTTTTTTAATATTGAGCTGCATGAGCTGCTTATATATTTTGGAGATTAATCCTTTGTCCGTTGATTCGTTTGCAAATATTTTCTCCCATTCTAAGAGTTGTCTTTTCATCTTGCTTGTAGTTTCCTTTGCTTTGCAAACTTTTAAGTTTCATTAGGTCCCATTTGTTTTTTTTTCTTTTTATTTCCATTACTCTAGGAGGTGGGTCAAAAAAGATCTTGCTGTAATTTATGTCAGAGTGTTCTTCCTATGTTTTCCTCTAAGAGTTTTATAGTGCCCAGTCTTACATTCAGGTCTCTAATCCATTTTGAGTTTATTTTTGTGTTTGGTGTTAGGAAGTGTTCTAATTTCATCCTTTTACATGTAGCTGTCCAGTTTTCCCAGCACCACTTATTGAAGAGACTGTCTTTTCTCCATTGTATATCCTTGCCTCCTTTGTCATAGACTAGTTGACCATAGGTGCATGGATTTATCTGGGCTTTCTATCTTGTTCCATTGATCTATGTTTCTGTTTTTGTGCCAGTACCATATTGTCTTGATTACTGTAGCTTTGTAGTATAGTCTGAAGCCCGGGAGTCTGATTCCTCCAGCTCTGTTTTTTTCCCTCAAGACTGCTTTGGCTATTTGGGGTCTTTGTGTCTCCATAAAAATTTTAAGATTTTTTGTTCTAGTTCTGTAAAAAATGTCACTGGTAATTTGATAGAGATTGCATTGAATCTTTAGATTGTTTTGGGTAGTATAGCCATTTTCACAATATTGATTCTTCCGATTTAAGAACATGGTATATCTCTCCATCTGTTTGTGTCATCTTTGTTTTCTTTCGTCAGTGTCTTTTTTTTTTTTTTTAACATCTTTATTGGGGTATAATTGCTTTACAATGGTGTGTTAGTTTCTGCTTTATAACAAAGTGAATCAGTTATACATATACATATGTTCCCATATCTCTTCCCTCTTGCGTCTCCCTCCCTCCCACCCTCCCTATCCCACCCCTCCAGGCTGTCACAAAGCACCAAGCCAATATCCCTGTGCCATGCGGCTGCTTCCGGCTAGCTATCTACGTTACTACGTTTGTTAGTGTGTATATGTCCATGACTCTCTCTCGCCCTGTCACAGCTCACCCTTCCCCCTCCCCATAACCTCAAGTCCTTTCTCTAGGAGGTCTGCGTCTTTATTCCTGCCTTACCCCTAGGTTCTTCATGACATTTTGTTTTCTTAAATTCCATATATATGTGTTAGCATACGGTATTTGTCTTTTTCTTTCTGACTTACTTCACTCTGTATGACGTCTCTAGGTCTATCCACCTATTACAAATAGCTCAATTTCGTTTCTTTTTATGGCTGAGTAATATTCCATTGTATATATGTGCCACATCTTCTTTATCCATTCATCCGATGATGGGCACTTAGGTTGTTTCCATCTCCGGGCTATTGTAAATAGAGCTGCAATGAACATTTTGGTACATGACTCTTTTTGAATTTTGGTTTTCTCAGGGTATATGCCCAGTAGTGGGATTGCTGGGTCATATGGTAGTTCTATTTGTAGCTTTTTAAGGAACCTCCATACTGTTCTCCATAGTGGCTGAACCAATTCACATTCCCACCAGCAGTGCAAGAGTGTTCCCTTTTCTCCACACCCTCTCCAGCATTTATTGTTTCTAGATTTTTTGATGATGGCCATTCTGACTGGTGTGAGGTGATACCTCATTGTAGTTTTGATTTGCATTTCTCTAATGATTAATGATGTTGAGCATTCTTTCATGTGTTTGTTGGCAGTCTGTATATCTTCTTTGGAGAAATGTCTATTTAGGTCTTCTGCCCATTTTTGGATAGGGTTGTTTGTTTTTTTGTTATTGAGCTGCATGAGCTGCTTGTAAATTTTGGAGATTAATCCTTTGTCGGTTACTTCATTTGCAACTATTTTCTCCCATTCTGAGGGTTGTCTTTTGGTCTTGTTTATGGTTTCCTTTGCTGTGCAAAAGCTTTGAAGTTTCATTAGGTCCCATTTGTTTATTTTTGTTTTTATTTCCATTACTCTAGGAGGTGGGTCAGAAAGGATCTTGCTGTGATTTATGTCATAGAGTGTTCTGCCTATGTTTTCCTCTAAGAGTTTGATAGTTTCTGGCCTTATATTTAGGTCTTTAATCCATTTTGAGCTTATTTTTGTGTATGGTGTTACGGAGTGATCTAATCTCATACTTTTACATGTACCTGTCCAGTTTTCCCAGCACCACTTATTGAAGAGGCTGTCCTTTCTCCACTGTACATTCCTGCCACCTTTATCAAAGATAAGGTGTCCATATGTGCGTGGGTTTATCTCTGGGCTTTCTATCCTGTTCCATTGATCTATCTTTCTGTTTTTGTGCCAGTACCATACCGTCTTGATAACTGTAGCTTTGTAGTATAGTCTGAAGTCAGGGAGCCTGATTCCTCCAGTTCCTTTTTTCGTTCTCAAGATTGCTTTGGCTATTCGGGGTCTTTTGTGTTTCCATACAAATTGTGAAATTTTTTGTTCTAGTTCTGTGAAAAATGCCAGTGGTAGTTTGATAGGGATTGCATCGAATCTATAGATTGCTTTGGGTAGTAGAGTCATTTTCACAATGTTGATTCTTCCAATCCAAGAACATGGTATATCTCTCCATCTATTTGTATCATCTTTAATTTCTTTCATCAGTGTCTTATAATTTTCTGCATACAGGTCTTTTGTCTCCTTAGGTAGGTTTATTCCTAGATATTTTATTCTTTTTGTTGCAATAGTAAATGGGAGTGTTTTCTTGATTTCACTTTCAGATTTTTCATCATTAGTATATAGGAATGCCAGAGATTTCTGTGCATTAATTTTGTATCCTGCTACTTCACCAAATTCATTGATTAGCTCTAGTAGTTTTCTGGTAGCATCTTTAGGATTCTCTATGTATAGTATCATGTCTATCATGTCATCTGCAAACAGTGACAGCTTTACTTCTTCTTTTCCGATTTGGATTCCTTTTATTTCCTTTTCTTCTCTGATTGCTGTGGCTAAAACTTCCAAAACTATGTTGAATAAGAGTGGTGAGAGTGGGCAACCTTGTCTTGTTCCTGATCTTAGTGGAAATGCTTTCAGTTTTTCACCATTGAGGATGATGTTTGCTGTGGGCTTGTCATATATGGCCTTTATTATGTTGAGGAAAGTTCCCTCTATGCCTACTTTCTGCAGGGTTTTTATCATAAATGGGTGTTGAATTTTGTCAAAAGCTTTCTCTGCTCGTCAGTGTCTTATAGTTTTCTGAGTACGGGTCTTTTACCTCCTGAGGTAGGTTTATTCCTAAGTATTTTATTCTTTTTGTTGCAGTGGTGAATGGGATTGTTTCCTTAATTTCTCTTGCATAGGAATGCAAGAGATTTCTGTGCATTAATTTTGTATCCTGTAACTTTACCAAATTCATTGATCAGCTTTAGTAGTTTTCTGGTGGCATCTTCAGGATTCTCTATATATAGTATCATGTCATCTACCAACAGTGACAATTTTACTTCTTCTTTTACAATTTATATTCCTTTTATTTCTTTTTCTTCTCTGATTGCTGTGGCTTGGACTTCCAAAACTATGTTGAATAATAGTGGTGAGAGTAGACATCCTTGTCTTGTTCCTGATCTTAGAGGAAATGCTTTCAGTTTTTCACCATTGAGAATGATGTTTGCTGTGGGTTTGTCATATATGGCCTTTATTATGTTGAGGTAGGTTCCATCTATGCCCACTTTCTGGAGAGTTTTTTATCATAAATGGATGTTGAATTTTGTCAAAAGCTTTTTCTGCATCTGTTGAAATGATCATATGATTTTTCTTTTTCAGTTTGTTAATACGGTGTATCACATTGCTTGATTTGCGTATGTTGAAGAATCCTTGCCTCCCTGGGGTAAGTCCCACTTATCATGGTGTATGATCTTTTTAATGTGTTGTTGGATTCTGTTTGCTAGTATTTTGTTGAGGATTTTTGCGTCTGTATTCATCAGTGATATTGGTCTGTAATTTTCTTTTTTTGTAGTGTCTTTGTCTGGTTTTGGTATCAGGGTGATGGTGGCCTCATAGAATGAGTTTGGAAGTGTTCCTTCCTCTGCAATTTTTTGCAAGAGTTTGAGAAGGATGGGTATTAGCTCTTCTCTAAAGGTTTGATAGAATTCACCTATGAAGCTATCTGGTCCTGGACTTTTGTTGGAAGATTTTTAATCACAGTTTCAATTTATTACTTGTAATTGATCTGTTCATATATTCTGTTTCTTCCTGATTCAGTCTTGGAAGTTTATACCTTGCTAAGAATTTGTCCATTTCTTCCAGGTTGTTCATTTTATTGGCATAGGGTTGCTTGTAGTAGTCTCTTATGATGCCTTGTATTCTCCCTGCTTAATTAACCAAGACTTCATTCAACACATGCTAACTGAATGCTTATTGTGTGAAAGACTAGGTTGAGCCTTCATGATACAGCAGTAATGAAGAGAGACCTGGTCTCTCTTACCACAGAGATGTGGTTCTCCATCTTTGGAACCCTATCTCACTTTGCTTACATTGCCCTTACAGCAAGTGCTTTTACATATTGCCTGTTTTTATAATTTTATTTTGAAACAATTTCAAATTTATAGTAAAGTTAAATAATACAAATGGCTTACATGTGTCCTTCACCCAAAGACTCTGTTTTAGTTGCCATCATAGCAACAGGATACAATCTAAGACTATTATTTTACACCTAGTCTTCATTTTGCTTAGCTCTCCAATCCAGAACAATTCCTCGGTCTTTCTTTAACTTTCCATGACCTTAAAGAGTTCAGAAGATTACAGGCCAGTTTGGGTTTGTTTGATGTTTCCTCATAATAAGACCCAGAATTTTGGACCAGATTGTCACAGGAGTGATACTGTGTTCTCATGTCATCCTGTCTGCAGACAGTTGCTTTATCACCTTGTCTCATTGCTGGCTGCCTTAACTTTCATCCTTACTTAACGTGATATATTATTCTGGGTTTCTCCATTGCAAAGTTACCTTTCTTCCCCTTTGTACTAATAGATATTTTGTCAAGAGACACTTGGAGACTATGTAAAATCTAGTTATGCATCTCACACTGATCTACTCATTTTAGTATCCATTGATGTTTCTTGCCTGAATTAGTTATTACTCTTAATAGTTGCCAAATGGCAAATTTTCTAATTCACTATTTACTAATTGGTATTCTGTAGTATGTATGTACGTGTGTGTGTGTATGTATGTATTTATATCAGTGTATACTCAGAAACTTACATTTTATTCAATGAGTTATAATAATTACAATCATTATTTATTTTGATGCTCAGAATGTTCCAGATTTGCCCAGTGGCAGTTTCCTAAAGCTGGTACACCAAAAGACTACAGATGCATCTTCTTTCTTTGCCCTAGCTACTCTGGAATCAGCCACTTGTCCAAGTCCTATTTTGTTTGTCTGTTTTGGTGGAGGAGTGGCATTTAAAAGTCAAGAACTATGTTAGGTGTGCTTTACAAGAACTATGTTAGGTGTGCTTTATCTATATAAGTATATACATATACAATATATATATATACTGCATATATATATATATAATTCATATGTATATATACACATTTACATCTCTACATATTTCTCTTTTTATATATACCTTAAAAAATCTACCCCTGCTTTCACCAGGTATCTTAAGTTCCAATCTGTCACTTCAGAGTTCATTCCTGCTTCCTCCTTTTCATATTTGTACTTCCTTCTTTGAGAGTAAAAAGCCTGGCTCCCATTATCTTCCATGTATTTACATATTTACTCAATTCCCCAGTCTCCTGACTTACTGGGCTGTAACACTGCTCTGACTGTCTCCTTTGTGTTGACCCTGGATGTCACGGGGCTGTCTTCTTTACAGGAAGGGGGAAAGAAGGCAGGGTCATCACCTTTGTGTGTGTGTAAAAAATAAGGTGCTTTTTTTGGCGGTACACGGGCCTCTCACTGTTGTGGCCTCTCCCGTTGTGGAGCACAGGCCCCGGACACGCAGGCCCAGTGGCCATGGCTCACGGGCCCAGCCGCTCCGCGGCACGTGGGATCCTCCCAGACCGGGGCACGAACCCGTGTCCCCTGCATTGGCAGGCGGACTCTCAACCACTGCGCCACCAGGAAAGCCCTAAGGTGCTTTTTTTTTTTTTTAAACATCTTTATTGGCGTATAATTGCTTTACAATGGTGTGCTAGTTTCTGCTTTATAACAAAGTGAATCAGTTATACATATACATATGTTCCCATATCTCTTCCCTCTTGCATCTCCCTCCCTCCCACCCTCCCTATCCCACCCCTCCAGGTGGTCACAAAGGTGCTTTTAAAAAAAAAAAAAAATTACATCTTGACAAACTGTAAAATGTCTCTCTCATCTATCTCTTTTTCATTCATACATAAATAGATATAAATATATGTAAACTTTTTACCTTCCTTTAAAATCACCCAATAAAAATGATGACTCTGAATGAACATGTTTCGTAAGGTTTTTGACAAAAAGGGGTTAGTTTCCCTTCTTGGCTTGACACCAAAAGGGCACCGCTTCGAGTCATTTGCACACGTTTTGTTCCTGCCCCAGGGCTCTAAGCTTCTTAAGGTCAGAGGCTGACTTCTGTCTGTTCTTGAGTCAGTGGAACCCCTTGTACAGTGTTCGGAGCAGAACATGTGTCCAATCTGTTAAATTGATTATTTTCCTCCTCTCAGAACTGACCAGCTATTTTGCAGAATTGATTGAACTTATTCATTATTCTGACATTGCATGCAAGTAGCTTCAGCCCATACAAATATCTTACCTGAAATGTCTTAGGAAGCTTGTCAGAAGTGCAGAGGTCAGAAGTTTATACACTAGAAAATCTTTAATAAGCTGAATAATGTCCTTAATTAGGAAAATAAGAAGAAAAAATGTGAATGAAACAAAGAGGCATTATAGAGATGCTTATTTACATAAAATTGTTGGGGTTGTTTGCTTTTTCTAGCACATGAAATTCTGTGCAGCAAATAGATTCTGTTCAAAATAGAAATAGTTGATTAAAGGAGATATATAAATTTCTTTACATTGCAAATTATAAAATGGAATAACAGTAAATTGTAAAAAGTAAGTTTTAAGCTTAACAATGGACTTGTTACAGGTATAATTTGGCTTGAAAATATGCATTTCACACCACTGGCATCACGCCTGGTGTGTCTTCACTAAGTTTTGAGTGCCTGTTTATACTGTGCTCAAGTTACGTCAATGTCAAGCCCCACAATAGGAATTCCTCTCTCCCAGTAGTTCTCAAGACTATTTGTAAATCATTTGTCATTCTTATTGTCGCAGCCATCTTCTTCTTCTTTTTTTTTTGAAATCAGCCACCATTCTGTTTATTCTGAGATAGATAAAAAATCAAGATAGAAACAAAATCCCACTCGGACTACCTACTAGTCGTCTGTTCCCACCCACCTCATCCCAATGTTCCCATGCCGCTCTCCTCACACCACCCCTGGGGAAAGACTACTCGCCTGTCTTTGTTTGTTTTCCCTCCTCAGTTTTTTTTTTTTTCAGCTATCTTCTTAAGATGACTTCAGAGTGGGTCTTCCTTTAAGTCTTCCTCCATAACCACTGGCTATTTTCTCCCCTCTTCTGGCCTCATAAGTTAGATTTTGGACCCACTCAATTTATAGTCTAGTTGAGACAGGTTAGATAAATGATGACTGACATCTGATAGCACACCAGGCAAGGTTAAAAATGCAGTTTTTGGTTCATTAAACTCCACAGAAAAGGTCAACCTTTAATAATTGTAAAAGCTACTAAGCTAGATTCTCGAGAGGCTTCTGGTAGACTTGCTTGAGACAGAAATGTGCACATTTGAAAAAGATGACCTCTTTATGCTTTTTATATATATATATATATATACACACACACACACACATATATATATATATATATATATATATATATGAAGAGACTAAGCAAGATATGAATTAATTTCCTTCTTTTTCCTGGCATTAGTGAGGTTGCCTAGGATTGAAGATGGAGCCCAATCTGGTCTGCAGAATTATAAAAGATGTATTTATCTCATGGTGTTATCAGCATAATGGGAGTAGACAACACATTTCAAGTTCCACTTACAGGGATAGGTTTTCATGGAAAGTTATATAGATAAAATGTCTCTCCACAATATAACATCTCTTCCCATTCTCTTGCAATTTAACCTTTTCTGACTACCATGGCAACTCACATCTTATAATAAGTGATGGTCACCACTCTCCATGGAAAGGGAGAATTAAGCTGTAGGTTTGTCCTCAGTTGTCTTTTTTTGGTGATCTTAACTTCCCCTCCTGAGTTCTTTACATGCTGGGATACACAGCCTGCACTGGTGAGAATTAAAAGTTTCTTATCTGGATTAGTGTGTTAAGAATAAGTATTTGCCTTGATGTCTAGTGTTCATACATCAAAGATTTGGTGAAAACTAAATAAATTTAGTTGTGAAAGCATGTTCTTTTAGAGTAAAAAAGATGTGGATTGTAATCTTGATTCTGTTACTTCCGAGGCAAGTTTCTTCACCTCTCCAAGTATTAGTTTTCTTATCACTCAATTGAGGATAATAATACCAGAGAATGGTTGTGAGACTTACATGAGATAATGTCTGCAGAGTGCTTCACACAGTGCCTTATATGGAGCAAATGTTCAGAAGTGATAGCAGCTATTATAACTATATAACACATTTGTGGAAGAGGAAGAATTTCAACTTTATTATCTACTCATACCCTATTCTCTGAATGAGACTGTAAAATTTTAAGTCAAATGATAATACGAATTATTACAGGGGAAATAAACTCATAGACAAAAAGATGGGAAGTTAGTGGTTATTAAGTAACCATCTTGAAAGAGGACCAGAAGAGGAGAGGGATGCAGGCAAATGGTGAGGTGGGTTTAGGATATTCACTGCTTTCCTTTTTCCCTCATTCTAGATGCCAGTAGAGCTCTTCCCTTTCAGTTTTGAGTATCACCTCTTCTGGATCTCCCTTGAATCTTTCATGGGGGATTCTTTAGGACTGTAACTTTAAGGCTTAACCCCCATTACTAAAAAACAAAATACAACAAAACAACCCTAAACAGAAGCCTTCAGTGTGCTATGCAGAGGGTCATATTTTCATAACCAGCTCACTCATTTAATTTAAAGTCCTTCTGAGATGGAGTTCTGTCTATTGGGGTAAAGCAAAATCAAACTGATGTTTTCAACAAGCTTCTTATTGCTTTAAAAAAGAGGCTTCCTGGATTACTTGAATATCTAAATAAAGGTATTTAACTTTTCAGGTCATTGATGATTGTGATAATATTAAGAATATACTTGTTTAGACTGTGCAGTTTGGTTAAACTGTTGCTTGATAATTTCAAAAACCATCAAAGCATTTCCTTATGGCATCACAGCTTAAGACAAAAAATAAACAGCCTGTTAAGCAGAAATTTTAGATGCAATAGATAAGAACGTTAAAAGTAAATAATTTAAGTTATTGAAAGGAGCTATGAATCAATGTAGACTCTCCAAGGCCATACTTGTTAGTAGGTCTGCTAAGGGCTCAGGAGGGATGTAGGATATACCCATAAGGTCTCAGAAGGCTAGATGTCTCTTATGTGCTCCACATCTCCATGTTTCCATTCAGACCACACATCCAGCTACTCAGAAGGCAATGTGCCTCATAGAGATCATGCAGAGAAAGACGTAATTGGCCAAAAGGTTTATCGTTGCCCCTCTCTGTGGGTATCTCATAGCTCTTGTGATATTTCATTTCTTTTTATAAAGAAAAAAATATTTCACCATGGTCAGTACTAGTGTATTTATTCATGTAATAGAAATAGATAATATTCAGCTATATGTGCCCCTGGAATTACAGAGGGAGGAGGAAAATCAGAGAAATGCAGAGACTTGGCATCCAAGAGGAGAAAGTACAGTCATCTCTCAGTATCAGCAAGGAATTGGTTCCTGGATCCCTCCCACTCTGCAGATGCTCAAGTCCCTTGTATAAAATGGCGTAGTACTGTCGGCCCTCTGTATCCGTGGGTTCTGTACCCATGGATACTGAAGGCCGACTGTATTCTGAGAAGGAGATGGTAGTTACCAATGACAAATGGAGCAGACAGACCTGGAAAGTAAGGGTTAAGAAAATGGTACTAGATTTAGTGAGGTCATTTGGTGATCCTTGAAAGATTTCATAAGAAAAGTGGTTTGGGAAGCCTGAATTTTTTTTTCAAGTGGATGTAGGGTGGTTATGATGGGAATTTTAAGGTGTGTGAGTGAGAACAGGTGCACTGTATGAATATCCTTTAAAGAACTTTGTGAGAGGAAGGCTGCGTTGAGGCTGGTAGCTGGAAAGATCAGTAGAAGCATGAAAGAAACAGCCTTTAAGCCAGTAACACATGAATATCTTTGGAGATTCAGACCTGTGGAAAAAGAGGTTGCAGATTCTGCTAAGAGAATGGATAGATGTAAGAACTAGATCCTCTAGGAGTAAGGAATGAATCTTATTTTATACTTTTACTTCCTAAACATTGAAAATAGTAGCATTTACCAGAATAGTGATGTGGGCTTTGTAAAGTGATACCAGGTGTGCAGAGCACTCTTGTCCACAACTTATGACTAGAAATTAATGCTGACAGTCCTGAGTATGATCTATCTTACAGAGCGTTCTGGCCAGAAACCCTTTTTAAGCAGAATCTAAGCTAATAGGAAAAACTTGTCAAAGTCCTAGGTTAGATTAGTTCTCGGCTGGTTATGGATAGTCTACATCAGCTTGTCACATTCTGCTGCCCAAATATAGTAAACACACCCACTGGAAAGCATAACTTAGAAATGGTGCCATAAATGACAGTTTCAGACTGTCAGTGTGGAGTGATCACTGCTCCCACCATCCTGGTTCTGCTCTTTCATTCTAAAGGACAAATGAGTTCGGAGAGTATTTATGTTCTATTCAGATTAACTAATTGAGATTTTGGTCTTTTTCTCTAGTTGCCTGTTCCTTTACTTAAAATTAATTTGTTACAAGGCACAGTGAGTTAATTAGTATGATTAGCTCCCTCATCTCCATGCTTGCATTTTTAAGAACCTTAAAGTCAAGGTACTGCTTACACAGATGATTATTTGCAGACAGTTAATTCTTGAGTTATTGTCTTGGGATGGCCATTATCATATCATTAGCATGTCTTATATTTCTTGATTCATTAGGAAGAAGCATCTTACTTTTACATCCGATTTTAGAACTTCCATTGTCAGTAAATATTAGCAATAAGCTTCTGTCAACAATATTTTTGTGTTATGTACTTTCAAGATATGAAATTTTAAATTCCAAAAGAATTGATTTCTTATACATAGGTTTAGGAAGGTGATGGTAGTCAGCTTTTCCATTCATTAATCATAATGAATAATCGGTGAGTTTTCAACTTGCACCTATTTAAAATTTGAAGCTGAGGGGAAAAGTGCACCACTAGGGGCCACTCTGATCTTAAAGCATAAACCAACTAATGACAGTTGCAACAATGACAATGAAAGTGGTATCAATAGAAAATTTATTTATGGTTAAGATAGAGGTAGTTTGTGTGACTTTAATATCCTAAATTTGGGACATCAAGTTTCAGGCTTGATGAGGATTTTTCTTCAAAAATGATTTTTTTCAGATGTTATCCAAATACTTTTTTATTAGTTGACATTACTAAATAATTTCTGAAATCAGTAAATTTGGAAATACTGCTAACTTTCATAGAGGAGAAAGGTGTAGTTTGATGATTCTAAGACAGGGAGTCATCAGTTTAGTATTGATATCAGTTTTTACTACCAAACTGGGAAAGCTATTTAACTGTTCTAGTCTGGCTTGATTCCCCATAAAGAGATAATAAGCTTATCTTCCTCTTGGGAGTGTCATAAGGGAGAGTTGGTTAAAGTGTGCAGAGTGTCCTGATGACAGCAACTGTTGAATATTTTTATGTAAAGCAATGTAATGATAGTAAAATCAGTGAAATGCTTGAATGAAGGAGCTGTTTGTTGATCAGCCTCATATTGAAACATCAGTCATGTGTGGTAAGTAAAAGTTACCTCTATGTAGAGTATTTCTATGTGAAGAAGGGAAATAAAATTTCCCAAGTTGTTGATATTTGGCTTTAAATATAGTCACTGGTTTGCAAAAATCCACCTGATGATCAGACTAATCTGATCGACCTAGCTCTTTTGGCGGAAGAGCTTTGAGGGGGTTCTTTTTACCTAGAAGACTTTGCTGGGAGAAGTCTATGAAATCCTTGATATTGTCAGCAAAGCCTAAACATATATATGCAGGTTAAGCAAATATACATATTTGGAAGTCCATACCTTTCATAAGAATCTGAAAGAAACCCATGATCCGAATAAAGGTTATTCTCACTGTTCTAGGGTTTTTGATGGTGGCAATAGTGTCATATCAGAGGGCTTGGATGAAGGCAGAATCAAGGGAAAATGACCATCAAAAGCACTTTAAGTTGGGAAAATTGATGAAAGGTTCACTGGTGGTCTGAATAGGAACTTTGGCCATTGTATGCATTGCAGCATATGTGGCTTTACATGTATAAGAGGACCAAGAATTTTTTAAAGCTGTTTTAGACTCAGATCTTCTTTCAACTGCTGCTTTTTTGTTTCTGCCCTTTCACTCTCAGAATAAAGCTCCATTATTTTCTAGATTTCCGGAAAGCAAGGGCCTGAGTGTGACCTTTGAACCAAATCACTCTACCTATCAAAGTCATAATGCATTGTTCTGTGATGGATGGGCTAGTAGGTGGGCAATAGTTATAGAATCATTTTTCTTGGACTGGGAAGGTTTCCAGGGAGAATGAAGAGGGAAGATATGAATATTGAGGAATAGGCAGACATTGTGGATTCACTAAAATAAAGAGATGTTTCCTTCTGGAAGCCCGTGTTGGGATGTCCAGAGTGCAGTGTGGGTAAATGAATTGAATCAGAACTTTCTTCAGTCATGGCTGGGATTGTGTCTGCAGACACATGTAAGAGAAAATTCATATTTTCTGATTGGCTGACATTGAAAAATGAATGCTTTCACACAATAGTAACAAAGGAATTTTGGGCAGTCATCTCTATCCACATTTGAGTAATCCATGACTGGCTTCAGGTTGTTCAACCAATCAGTTTCAGGGCCCAAACTGCTGCTTCTGACTCTCTGCCCGCTCAGGTGGGGCAGCTTCTTTTTGGTTGTTTTTACTAGGTGACTCAGCATTGCCTTTTCTGTGCTTTTTTTCTGTTATGAGCTCCAACACAGAACAGAGTTATTGAGTCTGTGTGTTCCTTGGCATCTAATTATTTTCCTGTCTCACATGCTGCATTGATAAATCCAGGTTTCCAAACATGTTTAATCATAGTTCACTCTGAATTTAATTTACTTAAATCTTATTTTTTGATCAAAGATTTAAAACTTTAATAACAACAGCATGTGAATATTGTACTAAAGATTATAATTCAAGAGCGTATGTCTACGTAGACTATTAAATAATTATTAATACTAAAGAAAAGAAAATAACAGAAACACATACTAAAATTGAATTAACTACATGCCAGGCACTGTTCTAAGCACTTTACATTTATTTACTGATTTAATCACCACAACAAACATATGAAGACGATACCGTGGAAGGATAGAATTTAGATATAATAGAGTCTTATTATACTAGAGTCTTATTTTAAAAAAGAGAAGCAAATACCTAAATATATTTGGGAATAGCATCTTTAGTTTGGGCTGTTGTATGTCCTTATTTAGAGTCTCAGCTTAAGGTCCCCTGGATTTGCAGCTGTCAGTTTACAGCTGACAACTGTCTCACCTGGTCTGTCAGATCCAGAAAATAACAAATTTTTCAAACAGTTCATTAAAAAATCAGGCTTTAGGAAGCAAACTTCCACACCTGGAATGGCATTTGTCTATTGAGTAAGCAGAAGAGGACTTGAGAGGCTTGATGAGAAAAAAAATGAGTTAAGTGCAGAAGTACACACAATTAGCTCTGAAATAGGAAGAATTCACTGTGGTAAGTAACCTTGGAAATTTCTAGTGAGGATCAAAGGTTGCCCCTTAATGAGGGCAACTTGTTAAAAAGAAGTGTGACATATTCTGTGGCTCCCTGAAAGGTTTGTATGCATATGTAGAAAGAGAATGGACACAAAGAATGAAGAGGGAGAGAATGCAAGTAGACTAAAGCTCAGTTATTTGGCTACCAGAATGTCAGAAAACTATGAGCATAGCACTTGTCCCTAACGTAGGCTAATTGTGGGGTGGCAGAGGCAGGGAACAAAGCATCACATATTCATAGTAACAGTTCCTGGACATTCAAGAGCTACAGTAGTGTTCAAGAGGCATAATATTCAATTAATCAGATTCTTTTTTTTTTTTGAGAGAAGAATTCACTTTATTTTACCACTTTTAAAAGATATAAAGAAATCAGAGAGTGAGCTGAGACAAAAGCACAAATTTATTCATTAATTCATTTGTTCATCTTTTTGTCACACATTTTTTGGGCTGATTGGGAATTAGTAATAAACCCCTGTTGAGCTTTTTATATGGAGTTTCCATGAGCCAGGTGGAAGAACTGTAGGAAGAGAAGTTTTGGTTTGGAGTGGGGAGAAGATGAGGAGCTCAGTTTAAAGATGCTTAGTTTGAAGTTTCAATTAGATATCTGTGTTGAGCAGGGGATTGGGTATATGAATTTAGAGTTTAGAGGGAAGCCTAGGCAGAAGATAAAAACTTGGGAGTTTTGGTAAACATTAGTGCTATTCACCACAAATTTCCATTTTCCCTTCTAATATGGTTTCATCTTAATAATTGTACTTTTCTGCTCATGGTGGTCATATTATGTGCTCTGTCTAATTAGAATGGAAGTGATATGTGTTACTCCTGGGTGGAAGCTCTAGCAATCAATGCATAATTTGCCATGGCAACTGGCTATGTTCCAAATGGTAGCTGCTCTATCAACTCGTGTCCCAGAGAGGGGACAATGTGGGGTAGAGCCCTTAGGCAACCTACAGTTGACAGGTAACATGAATGAGAACCTTCTATTAAGCTACTGAGATTTGGGGGCGTTTGGTTACCATGGCATGACTTGACTGTCTGTCATGATAAATAGATAGATAGGTAGATGTAGGTAGATATACATATAGACAAATTTAGGAAAGAGAAGTTCCAGAGCTAGAAAGCCTGGAAGTATTCCAATATTAAAAGGTTGGGCAATTAGGAGGAAGCAGGCAAAAGACTGAGAAGAAGATTTTGGGAAGATGTGGTGTCCTGGAAGTCAAGTGAAGAAAGTGTTTCAAAGAGGAAATAATGTTCAACCATGTCAAAGGTTGTTAAGTCAGGTAAGAAGAGGAACATGGATTTACATTGTGGATATCATTGGAGAGCTTGGCAAGAGCACTTTGGCAGGAGCATAATCTGGAGTGAGTTTAAGTGAGAACAGGAAGAGAGAAATTGGATAGAGCAAGTATATTCATCTTTTTCAAGGTGTTGAAATGGGGCCATAGCAGGAGAGGGAAGTGGAATCATGAGTGCTTTTTTTTTAAAAGACGATAGAAATACTGCATGACAAGTACAGATGGGCAGATTAATGATGTGGGTGGGAGGAGGGATTGTGAGAGTGCTCTTCTTGAGCAGGAGAGATGGAATTAGATCTAGTGCTCAAATGGAGGGGTCAGCCTTGTTAGGAAAGTGGTAGTCATGAATTTAAAGTGAGATCAGTCAGCACAGTTGTATGTTTTTCTCCAGACACATTCAGCTGTGTGTAGGTGTGGAGTAGATGAAGAGTTGGATTCAATTAGACTTGGAAGTGATGACTTGATTACCATTTAAAAGTGCATTAGTTATTCTCAATGTGGGAATTCAAATAAGAGGAGTGGGTTTTAATGAAGGCTAACAAACCAACGCTGCCCTCCACCTAGGTATTTGAAAGAAGACATTCCTGACCATTTAGGACCAAAAGAAACAGTAACAACAAGAACAATAGCCATGAAATTTTATTCCTCAAGAAGGTTGGGTGGTTTCTCTTCCTGCTAATCTTCAATAAAAGAGTAGATTCTCTCTGGTCAGAAAGGGTTATAGACCCTTAAGTAAAGAAAAATAAGTAATCCAAATATCTGATGATTCTGATTGTGTTAAAAGTAACTAATAGCCTTTTGTGTCTTAGTTACTCTTTTATTCCTGCCCCTCCCAGCATACTTAATCACTTTTTGTTAGTGGCCTTTTACTGTGTCACGCAGTAATATAAGAATGGGGTATTTGAGCCCAGCTCCAGCTAGTTATTAGCACATGTTTTATATGGCATCTGTATGGGAAATCCATAGTGAGCGAGATTAAGGCAATAAAGTGAGAAAATGAAAAAAATCATCCAGGAGGTGAGTGTCCATGGCCAAAATTACCAATACTTACGTATATATATAACAATTTAGCATCAATGAGTTTGTTGCAGTAGTTATAACAGGCCTTGGCAAGGAGTTTTAGGTTAGAAGAGGATTTCCATTTATTATAAATCAGAGTGTTATGATGTGTTGTTCAATTTGTTGGAGTTTCATCTGGAACACTGAGTCAGCCCTACTGATGAGGGGAAGAGACATGACTAAAGTGAGCAAATCTGGGTCTAGTTGGCTATATGAGAGCAGTCAGCTGCGCCACACCTGTTTGGAGTGATGGGCTATTTAGATGAGATAATATTAGGCAGAGAATGCCGGGAGAACGTTGTTGAAACCATGCAAAGCCAAGTGTTTCAAATGTATCTTTGCAATTGGCTAGTTTTATAATGACGAAAAACATGCTTATGATAGCATGTTAAGTGAAGTAACCCAGTTAACAATTTTATGTATAGTATGCTCTCAACTGTTTTTTTTTTTTTTTTTAAGGTATAGGAAAAAAGGCTAGAAGGAACTGTATGTTAACAGTATTTGTCTTTGTGTGTGTGTGGTCAGGCCACTCAAGATGACCGTTCTCTTGCTCTCTGTACATCCCCTGCTCAACGTCTCTGCTTCACCTACACCCTACTCACATGGCTTTCCAGTCCTCTTAATTATAGGGCTTACTCAGTGACTGGCTATGTGCTTGCCCCCTGCCCCAGCTTCTGGTTTCCCTGGTAACTGATAAGCCAACCTGACATCAATTCCCCAATTCACCCTATAATTGGTAACCTCCTCCCTTTTCCCCCTCCCCTTAGTGAAGACTGCTGCTTTCTGCTCTCCACAGTGGGGTGTTGCTCCAAGACTTTGCTTAGGACTTATAAGATTCCCTATCCGATAAATCGTGGATGTCTCTGTTGCTTTCTCCAGGCACTTTCTTTGGTCTTGTGGCTGGGCAGTTACAAGGCTTGCAGGCATGAGGAATGCAGCCCAACAGTGTGATTGGACCTTGGAGCATTAAATCTCAAAGACAAAATATTTGTCAGACACTTCTGTTGAAGGTAAAAATTACTTCTGGATTTAATTTTTGATTGCGTATTGTTTGCATTATAATTTGTACGCATATAGCCTGATAATAGAGATTTAATGTATGGTTATTGCCTCCAGTACTATACTAATGATGACAGGATATACTTTTAGATATAAATACTATAAATTCTGTTTCAGGAAACCCAAAGATATATGTTTATACATCTAACATATTTATTGAACAAATGTTACGTGTCACATACTCTTATTAGGCATTGAATATATCAGACACAGTCCCTAACTTCGTGGAGCTTGCAATCTAATGGAGGTGTACAGGCAGACCTTGAAGATATTGTGAGTTAGGTTTCAGACCATTGCAATAAATGAATATTTCAACAAAGCAAGTCACACAAATTTTTTTGGTTTCCCAGTACATAAGAGTTACGTTTACACTACACTGTGGCTATATATATATATATATATATATATATATACATACATAATACAGCTACAAAATGCTAACCATCATCTGACAATGCAGGGTTGCCATAAACCTTGCTGTAAAAACTGCAATATCTGTGAAGGACAATAAAGCAAAATGCAATAAATGGGGTATGCCTGCATTAGTTTTCTGTGGCTGCGTAAGGAATTATAGTACACTTGTAGGCATAAAACAGCCCACATTTATTATCTCAGTTCCTGTGGTTAGGATGGTGGGTCCTCTGCTCAGGGTCTCACGTGGCTGCAGTCAAGGTGAAGGTTTGGCTGCATTCTCATCTAGAGGCTCAACTGGGCTACAATTTGCTTTCAAGCTCACTTGGTTGTTGATAGAATTTATTTCCTTGCACTGTATTATAGAGAACTCTGTCTTCTTGTTGGCTGTTGGACGTGAGACCATACTCAATTCTTAGAGGCTACCCTCAGCTCCTTGCCATGTGGGCCTCCCAACAAGGCTACTTACTTCTCCAGAGCCAGCTAAGGAGGGAGAATCCCTAGGGTGAGTCTGTTAGCAAGATGGAGTTGCATATGATGTAATGCAATCACAGGAGTGATATCCCATCCCCTTTGTATAGTCTATTGTTTAGAAGAAAGCCACAGCTCCTATAAGCAACTAGTCATTATTGTTGGCTTCTGGGGCTGTCCCGCTGGGAACACTCTGAGGGGCCTTGTAGAATTCACCTCAGAATTGATTGCAGCTGTCTTTTAGGGTTGGTCAGGGGTTGCCCTATGCAGGGAGAATTCTCACTTTAAGGGGCATAGATGTTTCAGAATGACTGACTAGGTTCTCAAAGGCATCTCTCTTGGGGGTAGCCAAGAAGCCCAGCTTGGAAAGTAATAGCTACCTGGAGCAGCTGAGGTGAGGTGTTGTCAGGTATGTGCAATGCTGCTTACCACAGCAGTGACTGGAGTTAAAGGGGGTCCAGAGGATGTGAGTTGGGGAGAAGTATTGATGGGCACAGCAGTGAGTGGCAGAGCTGAAAGTTTTCTTTCTGACTCCACTGCCCCCAGCTTCTGGATCATCATCTCTTGAACTTTAACAACTAACTTTTTTTGGTAACTATTTTACTTTTTCTTTGCACTGAAGTTCTCTATTTAATTCTCATTGCTTTTAGTAAAAATACTTACAGCAGTGCTTCTCAAAATCTAATGTGCATACAAATCACCTGGGGATCTTGTTAAAATACAGATTTTGATTCATTACATCAGGTGTGGTCTTCTAGTCTGCATTTCTAACAAGTTCCCAGGTGATGCCGATGCTGCTGGTCTGCAGACCACACTTTGAGTAGCTTGGTCCGAAGGTAAGAATCGAAATGAAAAGGAATAACTAGGTTGTATGTTTGAATGAATTGAATAAAATACAGGTGTGGTGATGCACCTTGAAGTTGCTAACTCATAGAGCCTTTGTCAAACTTACTTGCTTTTTCTTTGTGGCCTGAAAGTTTATAAAACTTTCTGAGTGTATTTCGAATGATGATTTGAATAATGCTGATGTATAAAACCTTCTCCCAGAGATGTTCAGAGTGCTTTTTATGATCTTGACCATCTGGTCATTGCCTTCTGGGGGCACTTGTTTCCTTATAGGAAAACAGTAATAATATACTTGTAATGTGAAAAGTCTAATACTCCCCACAGAACATCATTTTCTTTCTCTGCAAGTACATTCTCATTACAAACCGCATTTCCTAAGCTGAAATAACAGTATCATTAGTGTACATTGAGCCTATTACAGTTTTGTCTCTATTTCCTAAAGGGACAAACATTGAATTTCAAAGTCCTGCATCATCTGCTAAGAAGTTTCATTCTGGGAACATTGTATTTACTACTGACTGATTCAATTTGATTAGATTTTCATTCATAGTATTTACAACTCCAAAGAAGAAATAAATGAAGTAATCTCAGAGATCCTATCAGACATTTATGTAATTCTCTAAAAGGTGTGGTTCACTTCCGCAATATGGTTTCTGAAGACGCACTTTGGAAGGAAATATGTAAAGCATATTTCCTTTACCTCTAAGGTTTAGCTAAATTGAGATTTAATGTTGTAATGTGATACAGCAGATAAGAATGGACTTGAACCATGGAGACTTAAACCCAGGTTCCTATGAAGGTTTAGAATTTTTTTTAGATACCTTTTATTCTCTTGGGTTTATTATTTATTCACTCAGTGTTTAACACACATCTATTGAGCATCCACTGTCAGCACTGACATGGACTCCAGGTATGCAGTGAGGGACAAAACAGAGTTCCTGACCTCATGGAAGTTACCCCTGGGGGGAAGGCAGACGTATAAAGCAAATAGCCAAACAAATCCACGTATGATTGCTCACTACGGTTAAGTGCTATGAAGTGGAGTCTCTGTGTAGAGCCCTAGGGGCAAGAGGGTGCTTGTCACCTTGAGGAATTAAAGAAGCCACATGCCCCTGGGGTGTGGAACCAATGAGGATGACATCTTAAATGCTTATATAATGCTCTCAACATACTAGACCCAGTGCCAAGAGTTTTACTGACCTTAATTAAGTCTTTACTACCACCGTGTGAGATCAATACCATACTGTCTTCATTTCATAGATCAGGGCACAGAGAGGGTAAGCAAATTGCCCAGTGTTTTCACGGGTAGAGGGTTTGAACACAGAAGGTCTTCATCACTGCCCTGCATTGCCCACCTACAGGGGGAAGAGGGCAGGGCCCAGACAGGTCACACAGGTTGGCAGCTTGATCTTCCCTTCTCTCTTTATAATAACATGTGGCTTCAAAGTTTTAATCACTATGTGAAAGAACAGGAGGTTAACTGAATTAGACAGAAATAATGGTGAAATAAAATAATACTGTATCATAAGACAATGTGTAGTCCTATAAGTAAACTTTCAAAATGCATAGCCATATTGCCATTTGCAAAGATTTCTCCATGAGGGGTTACACATGGAAGAAAATAACCATAAACTATTTTCACATCACAGCATGGAAGATTCAGGTCTTCATTTTCTGAATGAATATGCCCTTTCTATATGGGCATATTTCTATATGGGCATATTCTGAATGAATATTCCCTTTCTATAATTCATGAGGGATGTGTAACTGGTACAACCCAATGAGGAGACCTAGCTCCTTAGTATTTTCTAAGGCAGGAAAACTGTGCATCAAGAGTTTAGATATCACAGCAGGTTGTGAAGAAATGGAATTTTGTATGATTTTTTTTGGTCATTCAGAGTAGATTAGTTTCGCTGTGAATTTATTTTTAAGCTTTAAATAATGAATGACTATAAACAAATATATTAAAAAATTTTGATTTAATTACCTACTTATGCCACATACATTTCCTAATGTAGAAACCAAGCCTTTAGATATGTTATTACTGTCATAGTTCTGCAAGTGACAGTGCTGTGGAAGAGAGCACAGCAGGCACAGGGCTGCTCCGTATCCCACCGAGCAATCCAGAAGTCTCCAAGCAGTGAGAGTGTCTGATGAGAAACTCAGAAAGGAATAGATAAGGAGGTCTTAAGTTTCATGGTCTGTGCTTTTCAGGGCTTTGTCTTTTGTGGCTGGGTTTTAACAAATGTCATGGTTCATAGTAGGCAGAAAGAGAAGGAAAAACATGAGTAAACCACAAGCTGAGTAATACGTCTTCAAGAAGCTTTAAGTTGCCCATTTGGAGTTTTGATTATTATAGACTCACTTGAATTTTCCCCTTTAAGGATGGAAAACAAAGCTGACACATCAAGTGAATTTAACAAGGTCATATATCAAGGTGGTAGCAGCAGAGCAAGACTTGGTGCCCAGCTCTCCTGACTCTCAGGTGGTGCTGTCTGCATTTGGGGTCAGGCATGTGTGTGAGACAGAGTGCATAAAATCAGAAATACAATATCCAATGTTTAAGGAAAACACATATCCAGAGAAAACAGAAAATCCAAAACTTATGGTATATATATGTGGTTTATGAAGCAAAGATAGTTGATAGAAATATGATATTGGAATAATATATGAACAATATCCTACTATTGTTAAAAATAATAAAACATCTTGATAAGGTGACACTTATAGTCCTTCTTTTTGATGTAACCAATCTTTTCAAAGACTCAAACACTTTATGAATAGATTTTTCGTTTGAAAAATATTAGGGTCAGTTCATGAATTCATTATGCCCTTATCCATTCTCAACCACGAAGATCTCCCCTCTTTCCTATGAGAACCCAGGATGATCTACTGGTCATCAGCCCACTCAGGCCCCACTAGAGCTGTGGTGTACTGTGGGGATGTGCAGGGTGCAGGGAATAAGTGTATCTGCCTTTTATTATTGCTGTGAGCCTGCAATCATAAACAATGTCAGTAATAAAATACTTCTCCCTGCTGGAGCTGACTGCACCATCCCCCTCCACCTTGTTATACCACTGCTCTAGGGAACTGTGAACAAACCAAATCCAAGGGCAGGGAAGAGGGAGAGAGGGGTAAGAATTTTCACCTAGATACTAACGTTTGCTTCTCTACTGGTCTTCAGACTGGGATCTAGAACATCCAAGAAAATCAACTGAAAGTGAACGGTACTAATATAAGAAGTGAGATTTTTTTGTTACAAGTAAATGTTAATAAAAAGAATAAAATCATAACTAAAAAGCGTTCCTCTATACAGTAGAAAATCAGGTATAAAATATAGCAAGAAACCATCACTTTCATAGTAACAACAAAAACTTTAAAATATCTAGAAATAAATTTTACCTCAAATGCATAAGATCTATATGAAGGAAAACTATAAAACTTTACTGAACTTCAAAGACTTGAATAAGTGGTGGGGCATACCATATTCTTGGTGGAAAAGGTATTTCTTTCCTCTGAGTCTATCAGTATAATGCAATTCCAATAAAAATCCAATAGAATTTAAAATATTTCTTTTTAATTTGACTTTGGACATGATAATAGCCTCTTTGTCCTTTAGTTCAAGAATAAAGTGATCAATCTTTCTTGAAGACATTTTGGAAATATGAATACTGGCCTTAAAATGCTCATATATCTTAACTCAGTAATTTCACTACTAAGATTTTACTAGATAAGTAATTGGAGATGATCATTAAACTCCATGTGTGAGATGATTTGTTAATGTTTTATTTAAAAAATTGGCAAAAACAACAGGGTAATTAGCTTAAGTACATTTTCGTATAAACATGAGGTGAAGTATATAGCTATTAAAACTTATATTTTGAATACTAATTAATGACATGGAAAATTAAATGTACAATTACATAAAGTACTCCATTAAAATACATACACACATACACACAAACATGCAAAGAACATCTGTAGGTGAAGAAAATATATGGAAGTGTATCTAGTAGTTATGTCAGGTTGGTGAAGTCGTAAATCAGATGTGGGTTTAAATTTCACTTTCCAGCTGTGAGGTCCTGGGTTAAATGGCACTGTTACTTCAGGGCTTAATTTCCTCATGTGTGAAATGAAGTAAATGGCAATAAGGTTTTTGTGAAGGTTAAATTAGCTAATATATGCTTTGCATATAACAAGTATATAACAAGTGCTCAATAACTGGTATTTATCATCAATAATTAATATTATAGATTTTTATATTTTTAAAATTCATTTTGTTATTTTTTCCAGTTTTATTGAGAGAAAATTGACATACATCACTGTATAAGTTTAAGGCATAGAGCATGATGATTTGATTTACATATATTGTGAAATGATAATCATAATACATTTAACTAACATTCATATTCTTGTATAGATACAATAAAAAAGAAAGAAGAAAAGAATAAAGGAAAAAAATTTTCCTTGTGATGAGAACTCTTAGGATTTACTGTTTTAACAACTTTCTTATGTATGATATCATACAGCACTGTTAGCTATAGTCATCATATTGTACATTACATCCCTAGTACTTATTTATCTAAATTTATCTTATAACTGGAAACTTGTACCTTTTGACCATCTTCCTTCACTTCCCCCTCACCCCAACCCTCACCTGTGGTAACCACAAGTCTAATCTCTTTTTCTATGACTTTGTTTTTGTTTTATTAGATTCCACATATAAGTGAGATCATACTGTATTTGTCTTTCTCTGTCTGACTTATTTCACTTAGCATAATGCCTTCAGAGTCCACCCATGTTGTTGCAGATGAGAGAATTTCTTTGACTTTTATGGCTGAATAATATTTCATTGTATATGTATAACACTTCTTTATCCATTCATTTACTGATGGACACTTAGGTTATTTCCACGTCTTGGCTATTGTAAATAGTGCTGCTATGAACATGGGAGTGCAGGATTTGTTTTTTTTCTTTTTTAACATCTTTATTGGAGTATAATTGCTTTACAATGGTGTGTTAGTGTGAATCAGCAATACATACACATATATCCCCATATCCCCTCCCTCTTGTGTCTCCCTCCCACCCTCCCTATCCCACCCCTCTAGGTGGTCACAAAGCACCGAGCTGATCTCCCTGTGCTATGCAGCTGCTTCCCGGTAGCTATCTATTTTACATTTGGTAGTGTATATATGTCCATGCCAATCTCTCACTTAGTCCCAGCTTACCTTTCCCCCTCTCCGTGTCCTCAAGTCCATTCTCTATGTCTGTGTCTTTATTCCTGTCCTGCCCCTAGGTTCTTAAGAACCATTTTTTTTTTTTAGATTCCATATATATGTGTTAGCATACAGTATTTGTTTTTCTCTGACTTATTTCACTGTGTATGACAGACTCTAGGTCCATCCACCTCACTACAAATAACTCAGTTTCGTTTCTGTTTATGGCTGAGTAATATTCCATTGTACATATGTGCCACATCTTCTTTATCCAGTCATCTGTCGATGGACACTTAGGTTCCTCCCATGTCCTGGCTATTTCATTTCCTTTTGATATATTTCTCAGAAATAGAATTGCTGGATCATATAGTAGTCTTAATTTTTTGAAGATCCTTCATACTGTTTTTCATAGTGGCTGTACCAGTTTACAGTCCCACCAACAGTGCACAAGGGTTCCCTTTTCTCCACATCCATTCCAGTATTTATCTCTTATCTTTTTGATAATGACCATTATAAAGGTGTGAGGTGGTAACTCATTGTGGTTTTAATTTGCATTCCTCTAATGACTAGTGATGTTGAGCATGTTTTCATGTTCCTGTTGACCTTTCATATATCTTCTCTAGAAAAATGTCTATTCAGGTCCTTTGCCCATTATTTAATTGGGTTATTATTATTATTTTGCCATCAACTTGTATGAGTTATTTATATGTTTTGGATATTAACCCCTTATCAGACATATGGTTTGAAAATATTTTTTCCCATTTTGTAGGTTGTCTTTTCACTTTGCTGATGATTTGTTTTGCTGTGCAGAAGATTTTTAGTTTGATATAGTCCACTTATTTATTTTTATTTTGTTGCTTGTGCTTTAGGTGTCATATCCAAAAAATATGACCCATGTCAAGGAGCTTTTTTCCCATGTTTTCTTCCAGGAGTGTCATAGTTTCAGATCTTACATTTAAGTCTTTAATCCATTTTGAGTTAATTTTTGTGAGTGGTATAAGATATGGGTCCAGCTTCATTTCTTTTTCATGTTAATATCCAATTCTCCCCATTTATTGAAGAGACTGTGTTTTCTGCATTGAGTATTCCTGCCTCCCTTGCCAAATATTAGTTGACTGTATATGATTGGGTTTTTTCTGGGCTCCTGATTCTGTCCATTGGTCTATTTGTCTTTTTATGCCAGTACCATACTGTTTTGATGACTATATCTTTACAGTATAGTTTGAAATCAGGACATGTGATAACTCCTGCTTTTGTGCTTTCACAGGGTTTCTGTGGCTATTTAAGGTCTTTTTTGGTTCCATATAAATTTTAGAAGTGTTTTTTCTACTTCTGTCAAAAATGCCATTAAAATCTTGATGGGATTACATTGAATCTATAGATGGCTTTCAGTAGTTTTGACATTTTAACAATACTGTACTAATTTTTTCAATAAGATGGCTTTTGGGAGTACTGACATATTAACAATATTAATTTTTTCAATCCATGAACATGGGATACCTTTCTATTTATTTGTGTCTTTGATTTCTTTCATCAGTGTTTTGTAATTTTCAGTGTAGAGATCTTTAACCTCCTAAATTATATTTATTCCTAGGTATTTTATTGTTTTTGGTGCTATTGCAAATGAGATAAATTTTCTTTGTTTTTCAGGAATTTTGTTGTTAGTACATAGAAATGCTACTGATTTCTGTATGTTAATTTTGTATCTTGCAACTTTACTGAATTTATTGATTAACAGTTTTTCTTTAAACATCTTTATTGGAGTATAATTGCTTTACAATGTTGTGTTAATTTCTGCTGTATAACAAAGTGAATCAGCTATATGCATACGTATATCCCCATATCCCCTCCCTCTTGCGTCTCCCTCCCACCCTCCTTATCCCACTCCTCTAGGTGGTTGCAAAGCACCAAGCTGATCTCCCTATGCTATGCAGCTTCTTCCCACTAGCTATCTGTTTTACATTTGGTAGTGTGTATATGTCAGTGTTACTCTCTCACTTCATCCCAGCTTACCCTCCCCCCTCCTTGTGTCCTCAAGTCCATTCTCTACGTTTGCTTCTTTATTCCTGTCCTGCCCCTAGGTTCATCAGAACCACTTTGTTTTTTTAGATTCCATATATATGTGTTAGCATTTGGTATTTGTTTTTCTCTTTCTGACTTACTTCACTCTGTATTACAGACTCTAGGTCCATCCAACTCACTACAAATAACTCAGTTTCGTTTCTTTTTATGGCTGAGTAATATTCCATTGTATATATGTGCCACATCTTCTTTATCCATTCACCTGTTGATGGACACTTAGGTTGCTTCCATGTCCTGGCTATTGTAAATAGTGCTGCAATGAACATTGTACAATGGAGAAAAGACAGCCTTTTCAATAAGTGGTGCTGGGAAAACTGGACAGCTACATGTAAAAGGATGAAATTAGAACACTTCCTAACACCATACACAAAAATAAACTCAAAATGGATTAAAGACCTAAATGTAAGGCCAGACACTATCAAACTCTTAGAGGAAAACATAGGCAGAACACTATGACATAAATCACAGCAAGCTCCTTTTTGACCCACCTCCCAGAGAAATGGAAATAAAAACAAAAATAAACAAATGGGACATAATGAAACTTAAAATCTTTTGCACAGTAAAGGAAACCATAAAAAAGACGAAAAGACAGCCCTCAGAGTGGGAGAAAATATTTACAAATGAATCAATTGACAAAGGATTAATGTCCAAAATATACAAGCAACTTATGCAGCTCAATATCAAAAAAAACCAAACAACCCAATCCAAAAATGGGCAGAAGCTCTAACAGTTTTTTGGTAGAGTTGTTATATTTTCTATATATAAAATCATGTTGTCTGTAAATAGAAACAATTTTACTTTTTCCTTTCCAATTCTGGTATATCTTTTTTCTTGCCTGACTGCTCTAGCTAGGACTTCCAGTAGTATGTTGAATAAGCGTGGTGGGAGTGGGCACCCTTGGCTTTTTTTTGTGTGTGTGACATTATATGTATTTTGTTTGTTAATTGAAAAATGAAAAGGTTAATTTGATACATGGCTCTTTCAAAATTATCAAAATGGCTATGTAATACTGGCATGTAGCCATGGTTTTCTTCTTATTCCTTGAGTGAGTTGATGTTGCAGAGACTGATTTTTCAAGTCTATCCTTTAAAAATTAGGTACTGCCAACTTTTCAGAAGTGACTGAAGAGGTATTACTGAAAGACAGTGGTTGGCATACTAATGACTTAGAGAGACTTGAAAATGCAAAAATAAGAGACTTTAATTCCTGAACATGTTAAAATACCACCTCTTCCAAAGATGCCTCCAAGCATCAGAAGCTCCTTAAAGTTTCCAAGTTTTGTTTGTATATATCTTTTGAATAAATAATAACAGGCTATTATAAAACTTTATAATGCAAATTGATGGAGGATTAAGTCTTAAGATAAATTAACAACTAAAATAATTTTCACCAGCTGAATTCCCCAGAATACTTCCTCTCTTACTTTAAGGCCTGTGTGGGCACCCTTGTCTTGTTCCTGCTCTTATAAAAAGAGATTTCACCCTTTCACCACTGATTATGTTAGCTGTAGTCTTGTCATATATGGCCTTTGTTATGTTGAGATATGTTCCTTCTCTGCCTAATTTGTTAATAGTTTTTATCATGAATGAATGTTGGATTTTGTCACATGCTTTATCTGCATCTATTGAGATGATCATATAATTCTTTTCTTTTATACTTTTAATGTAATGTATCACATTGCTTGATTTTCATATGTTGAACCATCTTTACTTCCCAGGGATAAATCCCACTTGATCATGTGAATGATCCTTTTAATAGGCTGTTGAATTTGGTTTGCTAGTATTTTATTGAGAATTTTTGCATCTATATTCATCAGGGATATTGGCCTGTAGTTTTCTTTTTTAGTATTATCCTTTTCTGGTTTTGGTATCTTGACAATACTACCCTCGTAAAATGATTTTGGGAGTGCACAGCCCGCCCCCCCCCAAAAAAAACCCACTTCATTTTGAGAAAGATTGGTGTTAAAATTTTATTTAAGTGTTCTGTAAAAATTACCAGTGAAGCCATATGGTCCTGGGATTTTCTTTGGGAGATCTTTGATTACTGGTTCAATCTCCTTACTAGTAAGTGATTTATTCAAATATTCTATTTCTTCTTGCTTCAATCTTGGTAAGAAGAAAGAATGTTTCTAAGAATTTTTTCCATTTCTTCTAGGTTGTCTAGTTTGTTGGCATATACTTGTTTATAGTAGCCTCTTATGATCCTTTGAATTTCTGTGGTATCAATTGTAATGTCTCCTTTTTCATTTATAATTGTGTTCATTTGGGTCCTTTCTCTTTTTGCCTTGGTTTGTCTAGTTAAGTGTTTATCAATTTTGTTTATCTTTTAAAAAACCAACTCTTAGTTTGGTTAATCTTTTCTATTGTTTTCCTGTTCTCAATTTCGTTTTTTTCTGTTTTTATCTTTATTATTTCCTTTCTTCTGCTATCTTTGGCCTCAGTTTATTTTTCTTTTTCTAATTCCTTAAAGCATACAGTTATATTGCTTATTTGGGATCTTTCTTGCTTATTAATGTAGGTGTTCATTGCTACGAACTTCCCTCTTACAACCACCTTTGCTGCATCCCATCCATTTTTGTTTGATTCAAGAGACTTTTTTATATCCCCTTTAATTTCTTCTTTGATCCGTTAGTTGTTCAGGAGAGTGTTGTTTAATTTCCATGTGTTTGTGAATTTTCCAGTTTTCCTCTTGTTACTGGTCACTAGTTTCATTCCATTGTGGTCACAGAAGATACTTGGTATGATTTTAGTCTTCTTGATTTGCTAACACTTGTTTTGTGACCTAACATGTCATCTATCCTAGAAAATGTTCCATGTGCACTTTAGAAGCATATGTATTCTGCTGTTGTTGGATAGAATATTTTGTATATGTCTGTTAGGTTCATTTGGTCTATTGTGGTGTTCAAATCCACTGTTTCCTTATTGATTCTCTGTCTAGATGATCTATCCGTTGTTGAGAGTGTGGTATTAAAGTCTCCAACTATTATTGTATTATTGTTTATTTCTCCTTTGAGTTCTATTGGTTTTTGCTTTATATATTTAGGTGCTCCAATGTTGAGTGTGTAAATGTTTACAATGTTATGTCTTCTTGATGTATTGACCCTTTTATATAATATATAGTATAATATGACCTTCTTTGTTTCTTTTTACTATTTTTGTTTAAAGTTTACTTTGATATAAGTATGTCTGTCCTTGCTTTTTCTGGTTACTAGTTGCTTGAAATGTCTTTTTCCATTCTTTCACTCTTGGTCTGTGTATCTTTAAGACTATAGTGAGTTAGACAGCACATTGTTGAATCTTATTTATTTTTATCCATTCAGCCATTCTATGTCATTTGATTGGAGAATTTAATCTATTTACATTTAAAGCAATTATTGATATTTAAATTACTATTGCAGTTTTGTTAATTGTTTTCGTGTTGTTTTGTACATTAATTGTTCTTTCTTATTCTGTTGTCTTTTGTGGTATTTTGATGTCATTTGGTATCAGCACACTTCAACTTCTTTATCACATTTTTTTGTGTATTACTACAAGAGTTTCCTTTGTGGTTACTATGAGGCTTATATAAAATATCTTAATCTTCTAATACCCTATTTTTTTTTTTTTTGCGGTATGTGGGCCTCTCACTGTTGTGACCTCTCCTTTTGTGGAGCACAGACTCCGGACGTGCAGGCTCAGTAGCCATGGCTCATGGGCCCAGCCGCTCTGCGGCTTGTAGGATCTTCCCAGACCAGGGCACGAACCTGTGTCCCCTGCATCGGCAGGCGGACTCTCAACCACTGTGCCACCAGGGAAGCCCTAATACCCTATTTTAAACTAATAACAATTGAATTTCAATATAACTTGTGGACTTTACTTCTTTTCCTCCTCCTAATTTTAGGTTATTGTTGTTACAATGTACATGTTTTTAATATTGTGGCTAATGAATTATTGTAGTTATGGCATTTTTACTACATTCATTTTTTAAACTTTTAAAGTAGAGTTGTGAGTTATGCACCACTATTACCGTATTGCAGAATCTAATTATGACTGTATATTTACCATTACCAGTGAGGTGTTTTTATGATGTTAATTAGTGTCCTTTTACTTTGACTCATAGAACTCCCTTTAGCATTTCTTGTAAAGGACATCTGGTGGTAATGAATGCCTCAGCTTTTGTTTGTTCAGGATTGTCTTTAGCCCTTCCTCATTTCTGAAGGACAGTTTCAGTGGGCATAGAATTCTTGGTTGACAGTTATTTTCTTTTAATATTTTGAATATGTCACCCCATTCTCTCCTGGACCGAAGTTTCTGTTAAGAAATCTGCCAGTTATCTTATGGGAGTTCCCTTGTATGTAACTTCTCTTTTTTCTCTTGCTGTTGTTAAAATTCTTTCTTTGTCTTTGACTTTAGACAATTTAATCATAATATGTCTTGGTGTAGTCCTCCCTGTTCAGTTTCACTGTTTTTCATTCTGTTTTCAACTTTTCATTTTTTTTCTTTTTCCTCCTCTGACTGGCTAATTTCCAATGTCCTATCATCCAGGTTGCTGATTCTTTCTTTTGCATGATCGAGTCTGCTTTTGAAACTCTATTGAATTCTTCAGTTCAGTTATTATATTTTTCAACCCTTGACTTTCTGATTTGTTTTTTTTTTGATGGTTGCTCTTTTCTTGTCACATTTCTCATTTGTTTGTGCATTGTTTTTCTAATTTTGTTTAGTTGTCTGTCTGTGTTGTCTTGTAATTCACTAAACTCCCTTAATAGAATTATTCTGAATTCTTTGTTTGACAGTTTATAGATCTCCATTTCTTTAACGTCAGTTATTGGGGCTTTATTAGTTTTCTTTGGTGGTGTCATATTTACCTTATTTTTTTGATCTTTGATTCTTTTATTGGTATCTGCACTTTTGGGCAATGGGACTCCTCTTCCAGACTGTGTAGGTTTGCTTTGGCAGATACAGTTCTTTACCAGTCAGCTCATTTTGGGTTTCTGGGTGTGTCTGCTGGTAATATCTTTGGGCTGATGGGGTCTGCTATTATGGTCTGTTTTGGGGAGGTGTGTGTCACTGGCTGTGAACAGTTGGATAAGACTGCTGACTTGGTTTCCTACCCAAGTGAGGCCATAGAACGGGTTCCACGGTTCCCTAAATTCTCTGGTCAGACTTACTAGATGGTCAGGACTGGGTACTATATTCAGTAATAGATGGGGTTATGAATTAACCCCACTGGCAGGGCAGCAGGCCAAACCTATGGCCTCTATAGCTCACTGTTTGGGGGCCCAAATTAGGCCTGAGTGTGCACTGAATTCCCTGATCAGGTAAGTTTTGCTCTGCAGATGAGGGAAGCCATGGGCTGTGTTCTCTGTTCAGTTCCCACTGTAAGCATGGCTATTGGATGGGCTACACAATTTCCTGTGTGCTCTGGTTAGATTTGCTGCTTGGGCAGGCTGAAGGCTGTATTTAGCAATGAGCAGGACTACAAATTAGATTCTCTTCCCGGCATAGTAGGAGAAGCAGCTCTAAAACTGGTAAAACTTTTGTTTGTTGTCTTAAGTCAAGCTGACATGCACCCCAAGTCTTCTGGCTGAATAGGGCCACTGGTTTTGCTCTGCAGACTGTTGGCTCTGTCTGTCATTCTCTTGGCCTGAGTGCCACTGGGCCACACAGCTTCTAGGAGTTGTTGCCAGTCCTTTTGGTCAGATGGGGCCTGAAGACACTCTCCACAGCAGATGGGGCTTTGTCTCAGCCTCCTTGCCTGGGTCAGAGGCAGGGGAGAGGGGCCACTCCAGGAGATTCTCAATTTCCCAAACAGTCTCTCTGATTAGAAAGGGCCAGGAGCTACCCTCAGCTTGGCTATGAATTAATCCCCCTGCTTGTGTGTAGTGCAGGAAACCTCCGTACCTGGTACTGGCTTTGCTCTGGGGGGAGTCACCTCTCCCTGCCTGCCTCTTGGCTTGAGTGCTGCTGGAGCACACAGCTCCCAGGAGTTGTCACCAGTCCTCTGGTCAGATGGGGCTGGAAGGCACTGTCACAGTGGATAGAGCTGTGACTCAGCACTTTGCTTCGATGTGGGCAAACCAGGCTCTAGGGTCAACAAAACTCACTTGAGGATCTGAATCAGGCAGATCTGCACCCCACTGAGTTCCCTGGTCAGACTGCACCCCCAACTTGGTTCTGCAGATGAGCAAAGCCACTGGTTGGGATTACTATTTGGGTACTGCAGGTGTGAACTCGATCTGCCAAGTTCTGTGTGTTGGTTGTTGCAAGCCCCTCTTCCCTTCTCTGTCACAATCAGACTCACCGTGTCTGAGCCCTGCAGATTCCCCTGAAACCCCCCATGGGGTGAGACCAGAGTAGGGGCTTCCAGAAAGTGACCCACAATGCTAGGGGAAGGTTATTGTTCCCCTTGGGTTCTGTTTGTCTACTGGAAGAACCAGAGGCTCAGTTGGTCCTGTGCTGTCTTGGGGGAGGAGTAACAGTGCAGCCAACATGTAGCCAATTCTCTTACCCTTCTAGTGCAATCTGTTCTCATCTATGAAGTGCAGGGGGTGCTTCAGCTTAACCCCCGTGTTTGAAGAGTCTCTCAGTAGTGTCTTGTTCTTGAATAGATGTTAGTTCTTTTTGTGAAGGGGAGTGAAGTCAGGAACACCTCATGTTGCAGTCTTGGTGATGTCACATCCTATGTTATTATTTTTTGAATTGAGATATAATTGACATATAATGTTGTGTAAGTTTAACATGTTGTACAGTGTATTGATTTGGAACATTTATATATTGCAATATGATTACCACTGTAGCATTAGCTAATACCTCCATCACGTCACCTAATTATCATTTCATTTTGTGGTGAGAACATTTAAGATACAGTTTCCAAGCAACTTTGAAGTATATAATACAGTATTGTTGACTATACTCGCAATGCTGTGCATTAAATCTCCAGAACTTACTCATTTTCTAACTGCAAGTTTGTACCCTTTGACCACCATCTCCCCAATACCCCCATCTCCTAGCCCCTGGTAACCACTATCCTACTCTGTTTCTATGTGTTTGGCTTTTTCCACACATAAGTGAGATCATACAGTATTTGTCTTTTTCTGTCTGACATCTCACTAAGCATAATGCTCTCAAAACCCATCCATGTTGTCGCATTTAGACATTGCAGATTTATTAATTTCATAATCAGGAACAGATGATGACTATTATATATATTTAAAAAGTGGAAGTTCAGAAAGTTGAGGCAAAGTAAAAATCAAGTACAAGAAGCATTGGGAAATGAGCAGAGTACACAAAATACATCCCATGAAGTAGTAGCTTTAACTAGTCCAATTAAAAGAATACCATAATATAACATTCATTGAGTTCTTTCTCCATGCTAAGACTGCTTTAAATACTATGTAGGTGGAATTCATTTAGTTCTTCATATCACCCATGAGGAAGGTACTATTTTTTTTTTTTTGGAAGGTACTATTCTTATCATAATTTTACGGGTGAGGAAACTGAGGTACAGAAAGTTTAAGTTATGCATTCAAGGTTATAGAGATAGTAAGCAGCAGAGCTGGGCTATGAAGCAGTCTAGATCAGTCTAACCATTGTACTAGACTACCTTCTTACAGGATGAGCTCTACATGAGTCATGTAAGATAAAAGCAAATGAATTTCTTAGGATAGGCACAACAATTCTTGATGCTAAGACAAGAAATACATTCCTCCTGAGTGGCCTCACGAAAGTGACACTTCTCAATTTAATGATGAACATCCTCAACAATATCCTTATAGCAGACACACTGATAAGTTTCATAGAACTGCTTATTATAGTGCTCTCTCAATGTGAGTCTGTGGCCTTGCATTACAGCACAATTTATTAAAAGCCTTTATGTCCTAAAAGAGCCCATAAGTGGAGAGTGAACTGAATTGATTAATGGAGGAACACTGACACAACGAAAAATCTTTAAAATAATTCTCTTTTGTACTGAAGCATCTTTAAAATAATTTAGAGGAATCAAAGAATGATTGGGGGCTTTGCCACAAACTTGAAACTCAAACAGGGCTTCTGAAGGAGTAAGAAATCTCAAACACAAGAATAAGATCACAATTAGTAGGAAGGACTGTTTGTGTTGGGACAAAATGGCCTGATAGTTATGCATATGCCTTGCTCTGCTGGATGCAAACTGCCCTGGGAAGGGTGTGGTCTGGGGAGAAGCAACTCTCTCCAGCTGAGGCCGATCCTGAAGGAGCTGACACCTGGAGGCTGTCTGCTGACTGTGTTTCCCACAACTGGGCATAAAGTCTTTCCTTAAAAGGGGATGTGGCACATATATACAATGGAATATTACTCAACCATAAAAAGAAACGAAATTGAGTTATTTGTAGTGAGGTGGATGGACCTAGAGTCTGTCATACAGAGTGAAGTAAGTCAGAAAAAGAAAAACAAATACCGTATGCTAACACATATATATGGAATCTAAGAAAAAAAAAAAAAAGGTCATGAAGAACCTAGGAGTAAGATGGGAATAAAGACACAGACCTACTAGAGCATGGACTTGAGGATATGGAGAGGGGGAAGGGTAAGCTGTGACAAAGTGAGAGAGTGGCATGGACATATATACACTACCAAATGTAAAATAGATAGCTAGTGGGAAGTAGCCGCATAACACAAGGAGATCAGCTAGGTGGTTTGTGACCACCTAGAGGGGTGGGATAGGGAGAGTGGGAGGGAGGGAGACGCAAGAGGGAAGAGATATGGGAACATATGTATATGCATAACTGATTCACTTTGTTATAAAGCAGAAACTAACACACCATTGTAAAGCAGTTATACTCCAATAAAGATGTTTAAAAAAAAGGGGATGTGGGTAATACATCTCTGTCCCTATAAAAATATGATAAAGAATTCTCTGGACTATTTATAAGAGATAGTAGAACATTAGATTTTTGTGTAAGTTTCAAATCTGAGGTAGGAAGTGACCTTGAGAAATTTGGGCCTTACTATGCCTGTTGTATAACTGTAGCCAATAATAACCTATTACTTTAATCTCTTGACACATATGTTGGGAGTGGGTGGCTGTTCATACTGAATGAAGAATCCTGATTGTTGTGGTTATGTAACAGCATGTGGTCAGTCTAGTGGGATTAGTGGCTGTTTTAGTCTGCTCGGCTTCTGTAACAAAATACCATAGATTGAGTGCCTTAAACAACAGAAACTTATTAGAATTCTAGAGGTTGAGAAGTCCAATAACAAGATGCTGGAGAGATAGTTTTCATTCTGAGGCTTCTTCTGTTGGCCTATATGTAGCTGTGTTATCTTGCTGTGTGCTGAAGTAATCTTTCCTCAAAACATGTGCATGGTGCATGGAGGAGGGGGGAGAGAGAGAGGCAGGGGAGGGAAGGGAAGGGAAGGGAAGGGGAAAGAGAGAGAGAGAAAGAAAGAAAGAATATGAATGGGAATGAGGGATCCCTCCCTTCCTCTTCTTTTAAGGCTACCAGGTCTATTGAATTAGAGCCCCACCCTTATGATATCATTTAACCTTAATTATCTCCTAAATACAGTCCTATCTCCAAATATAGTCACACTGGAGGTTAGGGCTTTGACATATGAATGTTGGAGAGATACAATTCAATCCATAACAGTTGGTAAGCAGTTGGGCAACAATGCTTACAGCAGAGGTAAGCAAACTGTAGCCCATGAGCCAAATCCAGCCGGTGGCCCATTTTTGTATGGCCCATGAGCAAAGAATGTTTTCTTATATTCCTAAATAATTATAAACAAACAAAAACTCAAAGAATATGTGACACACTATATGGGGCCCACAAAGCCTAAAATATTTACTCTTTGACCCTTTACAGAAAAAGTTTGCCAATACCTGGCTTAGAATCAGGATCAGACTTAGTTTCAGATAAATATTCTGAACCCAGTTTCTGTAGCTCAAAAAAAGAGGATTAGAAATTATGTTTATTACACTCCTTAGGAGGAAGGGATTAGTCTGCTTATCATTTGGGGCAGGAGATATTTCTTAAATGGACAATCAGAGTGAGAGGACCAACCCAGATGAGGCCTCTTGAGTTGGATTCCTAGTCACTTTGGGCTTTTTGTTCTCTCTGTTCTGTAGAATGATGGCACATGCACCTGGTCAACAATGGGTGAGCAACATGCAGCCTATTGTGAGTAGTGATGGAGATGCCTTGGAAGGGCTGGTTAGGGAGAGCACCTAAACCAAGTTAGGTGCCCAGGATATTGGTAATATGAGTGACAGGAATATCAAGGAATGATGGAAGTATAGATGATACTAGAGTAGATGGTCTAGGTGATGGTCTAGTTGGGTGACCACAGTGAAAGAAGGAGGTCATGTGATGAGAAACTTGATTGTATTGTGGCTGATAAATTTAGAAACCCAGATATATCTGAGTGCTTTGGGATGGTCTGTTTTGGTGAAATTTTACTTTGTTCCTTTGAGGCAGTCAGAAGTTACTGGAAAATTATAGGCCATTCACATTCAAAGGGCTTTACTCTGTTGGCCTCAAATGGTCAGTGCAACCACCAGGTAGGATGTCTGGTCTCTAACATCTTGCTATCCTAGAATCAATAAGTAAATACTTAAAGGCTAATTGGGAGTCTGTAATGAAGAAAAAGAATAACAATCCAAATGATGGGGTAAGATAATCTCTGACTTATTGTACAGTTGTAGGCTATGAAGTCAAGGATAAATTCATCTGTAAATTCCAGGCACGCTCAACAGGGTTTAAGAAAGATATAATTTCAGATCTAGTATGTTTAAAATACATTCCTTTAAATATTTCAGTTATAGCTTCTGTTTTTCTTTAGGTTATTTTATTAAGGCAACCAAGAATTTGAGACCATGACTACAGCTCAGCTGAACAAGAACTTCAGTCCTGTAAAATGTTATTTGCTTCATGGTAGAATGCTGCTGATACTGCTTTGAGTTTATATCAGCTTCACTGAACTTGTTTAAGCAGAAAGGATCCTGCTGAAATCCCTGTTGCTTGACAACCCCATAAATGCATGCTGGGTATTGACTGTTCCTTTAGAAAGAACTCCTTAGTTGATCATTTGGCTCAGCGACCTGTGTTATAATTTTTTTTCTCTCCTCATGCCTTATTACCCAGTTAAAATACTTTTATTAGAACAGAGAACTGTGTACATTTTGTTCTTGGGTTTTTACTCAGCAAGACTCACTATTTCCTCTTAGAGGAGATTTCACATTAAGGAAAATGAAAATGAGTATGACATTTTATTTTATTTAGTTCTTGGTTGATGCTTTCTACCAACTGAGTTTCAAGGGCATTCACCCAAAACTTACGCATTTATACATTAGCTATGTGAAAGTGAAGGTGCCAGAAAAGAATCCAACATAAGCTTTCAAAATAGGGGAAAATTTACTGAATATTAAAGGTCATCTAGCTTCCTGAAGAGTTGTATAGAAAAGGTCAGCTCCTGTATGAAGCAGGGTGTAGAGGTGCATGAAGTTGTCCATGTTTCACCTTTAAATCCTCTACGAGGATGGCAGACAGTAGAAAATATTAAGGCAAAAGACAAAATAATATATGATGTCTTGAATGTTTTGCCAGAAGTGTAGACTTCTCTCTGCTTGTTGAGGATAATAGGACTGGAAGGAAAGCTTCTGTTACTGGGCTGTGGTCAACCATGGAGGGAGAGGATGATTCAGTGCTCACAACTGATGCTGTTATGCATCCTCTGTTGTTTTCTTAGAACTAAAAACAAGAGAATGGCAAGTTATGAGTTCTCAAACGAACAAAATCACAGGAGATTAAAGATTTATCATTAGCAGAGATACTTGCCCAGGGATTTAAAAAAAAGTGTAATTTTAAAAGATTGTATCTTATGTTGGCTCAGATACATTTTTGGTTAATTTTTCTTTTTTATATAAGTAACTCTCAATTGTGTATGATAATAGGGTCAGGGGAAACATGGGAAACAAATCCAAAGACAGGAAATTCTCAGTTCTTAATGGAGCCCATGATCCTGTATCCTCCAGCATAAACATGTGACTCTGAGCTGCTGATAGCTGTGTCTCATTTCTTTTTTACTTCTTTGTTCATTCCCTGTTAGAGATAGTGGTGGATAATAAAATAGCCAGAAGAATAGGGACAGAGGGCTAGATAATTAATCAGTTAACTGGGTAACCATTCCTTAAAATTTGATGATTCATTCTGCAGTGAAATACTGCATTTTAAATACTGACTATTCATTTTATAAATTATAAGGTAGTTTTAGATCCTAACCCAGTCTTTGTTTTCTAGAGCAACTTTGTACTTGGACAATACAAACTCTTAGTTTTACCCAAGGAGAGGCTATTGTCTCCAATCATATAATACATTTCATGAAAGTAGAGATTAATTTTAGATTGCTAAAGGAAAAAATCTAGTGCCATTTTCCCCATCCATTGGTGCAAAACAATATTTATTGAGGCATTTTCTGTGTACTAATGCATTACAGAAGAGTTAATGAATTTGAATGTCTACCGTGATGGACCTGCAGAAGAGAACCTGCCAGACCCTGTGTGGGTTTTGCATTTAACAATAAAAAAGGAAGGAGTGATTATTATGTCTAAATCTTTGTGGAATTTAAATAATAAGGATTATTATCAATTATTAGTATTACTTCAAAGTTGGTTCTAGACTCTTCATCATGACCTTTAAGGTCCTTCAATATCTCATCCTTATTTTCCAGATCATGAGAACATATCTGCTACCACCTTCATTTGAGTTTTGTCAATTTTAGTTGAGATTCTGCTGGAAGGAAGTGACTTCTGGGGTTCCTGGTACTCAGAATATAGAATAGGGCACCAACTTAATGATTGTGTGTTCTTGACATAGGGGATTTGAAACTCCATGTTGAATGAAAAGAACTGCACTGAATGAACTTTGTTAGTAACTGCTCCTACCCATTTTGGTAGGATTACAATTATGGGTTCTGGGTCCTTTTGAGCTAGTGTCTCCAGGATTTGAATCTTGAATATACTAAACTGGATTTCTACTCTCTGATGAAATAGTTAATACAAACTAGAGTCAATTTACATGAGACTGTCCACAGAGAAGGTGTTGTTATTCTGTAAAAGAATCATACCTGCCTTAACATCAAAAGTATTTTCTCTAAATGTGGCTGTCATGATTTTGGAGTAAAGATTAAAAAATGGAAGTTAAATGGATATAATTTCTCAAATCTTTAAGCGTCAGCTGCCTCTACTGAGCCTACACTCCCATTTCAAGATATTGAGGCGGGGAATTCAACTGCCACAAACTCATAGTAATACTCCTTCAACATTTATAGTCCTTGGCACTTACTCCAAGTGCCAGTTAGGACATCTTAATTGGCATTATTTTGGTTTCCAGATTAAAGAGGAGGTAATTAGGAAATTTCCACCAGACTTATAATTTTTCTATCAGAAAACACATACAAAAGTGGAAAGAATAGTATAATGAACCCCCATGTACATCTTATCCTGTTAAAACAATATTAAACCCATGGGTGATTTTGTCTCATCAAGTCCCCATCCTGAGTTATTTTGAAGAAAATCTCAGACATAAATTAATTTCATTTTAAAGCAATTCAGTATGTATATCTAAAGACCCCTTTCTCTTTTATATTAAAAGGAAGTGACAGGTTATAAGTTTTTAAATACAACCCAAGAAAATGTGTACCATTAACATATATTTTAACTTTTATTGTATAAATACACATTAGTGGGATTGCTGAGTTTTATAGTTAGTGTATATGTAACTTTATAAGAAACTGACAAACTCTTTTTCAAGTGGATGTACCATTTTGCATTCCCACCAGCAAAGTTGAAGAGTTCCATTTTCTCCATATCTAGTTCAACACCTGGCGTGATCAGTCTTTTTAATTTTAGTCATTCTAGTGAGTGTGTAGTTTACATCTCATTGTAGATATAATTTGTCTTTCTCTAATGAATAATCATGTTGGATGTCTTATATTCCACTTATATATCTACTTGGTAAAGTGTCTGCTAAAATCTTTTGCTAATTTTTATCAGAGTGTTTGATTCTTGTTGTTGAATTGGAATACTTAAAAAACAAACAAACATATTCTGGATACAGGCCCTTTATCAGAGGTAAGTTTTTTCCTCTTACTTATTTATGTTTAAATTGAGGTATAGTTGACATATAACATTATGTTAGTCTCAAGTGTACAACATAATGATTCTATATTTGTATATATTTCTAGATGATCACAATAATTCTAGTTAATATCTGTCATCATACAGAGTTATAAATATTTTTCTCGTGATGAAAACTTTTAAGATATATTCTCTTAGCAACTTTCAGATATACAATACAGTATTATTAACTATCGTCACCATGCTGTACATGACATCCTCATGACTTATTTTATAACTGGAAACTTGTACCTTTTGACCCCCTTCACCCATTTGCCCCCCCACCCCCACCTCTGGCAGCCACTGATTTGTTCTGTATGAGCCCAGCTTTTTTTTTTAAAGAAGATGTTGGGGGTAGGAGTTTATTAATTTATTTATTTCTGCTGTGTTGGGTCTTCGTTTCTGTGTGAGGGCTTTCTCTAGTTGTGGCTACCGGGGGCCACTCTTCATCGCAGTGCACGGGCCTCTCACTATCGTGGCCTCTCTTGTTGCGGAGCACAGGCTCCAGACGTGCAGGCTCAGTAGTTGTGGCTCACGGGCCTAGTTGCTCCACGGCATGTGGGATCCTCCCAGACCAGGGCTCGAACCCATGTCCCCTGCATTAGCAGGCAGATTCTCAACCACTGTGCCACCAGGGAAGCCCGTAGCTTTTTTTTTAAATTCCACATATAAGTGATATCATGTAATATTTGTCTTTCTCTGTCTTATTTCATTGAGCATAATGCCATTAAGGTCCATCCATGTTGTAATAAATTACAAGATTTCCTTCTTTTTTCATGGCTGAATAATATCCCATTGTATGTATATACCACATTTTCTTTATCCGTTTAACTGTCAGTGGACACAGGCTATTTCCATGTCTTGGCTATTGTAAATAATGCTGCAGTGAACATGGGATGCATTATCTGTTTGAATTAGTGTTTTCATTTTCTTTGGACAAACACCCAGAAGTGGAATTGCTGAGTCATAGGATGGTTCTATTTTTAGTTTTCTGAGGAATCTTGATACTGTTTCCACAGTGGTTGCACCAATTTACATTCCCACTAAAAAGGTAGAAAAATAAGGGTTCCCTTTTCTCCACACCCTCACCAGCACTTGTTATTTCTTGTCTTTTTGATAATAGCCATTCTGACATGTGTGAGTTGATATCTTATTGGGGTTTTGATCTGCACTTCCCTGATGATTAGTGATGTTGAACATCTTTTCTTGTAGCTGTTGGCCATCTATCTGTCTTCTTTGGAAAAATGTTCAGATGCTCTGCCCATTTTTAAACCAAATTGTTTTGCTATTGAATTGTTGCGTTCTTTATGTATTTTGAATATTAGCCCCAATCAGATATATGATTTCCAAATATTTTCTCCCTTTCGGTAGGTTGCCTTTTTACTTGTTGGTGGTTTTCTTTTCTGTGCAAAAACTTTTTAGTTTTGTATAGTCCTGCTTGTTTATTCCTACTTTTGTTGCCTTTGCTTTTAGTGTCAAATCCAAAAAAATCATTGCCAAGACATATGCCAAGGAGCTTATTGTCTGTGTTTTCTTCTAGAAATTTTATGATTTCATGTCCTATGTCCAAGTCTTTAATCCATTTTGAGTTAATATTTGTTTATGGTGTAAGATACTGATCCAGTTTCATTCTTTTGCATGTGGCTGTCCAGTTTTCCCAGCACCATTTATTGAAAAGACTGTCTTCTCTGATTGTATATCCTTGACTCCTTTGTCATAAATTTTGTGTGAGTTTATATGTGTGGGTTTATTTCTGGGCTGTCTGTTCTATTCCATTGATCTATGTGTCTGTCTTTATGCCACTATCATACTGTTTTATTTCTATAGCTTTGTAATATAGGTTGAAATCAAGGAGCGTGGTACTTCTAGCCTTGTTCTTTCTCAAGATTGCTTTGGCTATTCAGGGTCTTCTGTGGTTCAACACAAATTTTAGGTTTGTTTGTTCTATTTCTGTGAAAAATACCATTGGTATTTTGATAGGGATTGGATTGCATCTGTAGATGGCTTTGTGTAGCATGGACATTTAAAAATATTATTTCTTTAACCCATGAGCATGGAATATTTTTCCATTTATTTGTGTCTTCTTCATTTTCTTTCATAATGTCTTATAGCTTTCAGTGTATAGGTCTTTCACCTCCTTGGTTAAATTTATTCCTAGGTATTTTATTTTTCTTGATGAAATTGTAAGTGGGATTGTTTTCTTCATTTATCTTTCTGATAGTTTATTACTAAAAAAAAGCAACAGATTTTTGTATATTGATTTTGTATTCTGCAACTTTAATGACTTTGTTTATTAGTTTTAATAGTTTTTTGATGGTATCTTTAGGATGTTCTATATATATCACATCATCTGCAAACAATGACAGTTTTACTTCTTCCTTTCCGTTTTGGATGCCTTTTATTTCTTTGTCTTGCATAATTGCTCTAGCTAGGACATCAAATACTATGTTGAATAAAATTTGTGAGAGTGGACATCCTTGTCTTGTTTCTGATCTTAGAGGAAAAGCTTTCAGCTTTTCATCATTGAGTATAATGTGGACTACAAGCTTGTCATATATAGCCTTTATTATGTTGTGATATGTTTCCTCTGTACTCAACTTTGTTGAGAGTTCTTATCATAAATGGATGCTGGATTTTTTCACATGTTTTTTCTGGATCTATTGAGATGATCATATGATTTTTATCCTTCATATTTTTAAGTGGTGTGTCATGTTGATTGCTTTGCAGATACTAAACCATCCTTGCATCCCTGGAATAAATCCCAATTGATCATGATGTACCATCCTTTTAATGTATTGTTGAATTTGGTTTGCTAATATTTTTTTGAGGATTTTTGTATGTATGTTTATTGGGGATATTGGCCTGTACTTTTTCTTTTTATGGCATCCTTGTCTCGTTTTGGTATCAGGGTAATTCTGGCCTCATACAATGTATTTGGAAGTGTTTCCTCCTCTTGTATTTTTTTGGAAAAGTTTGAGAAGGATTGATGTTAGTTTTTTTTAAATGTTTGGTAGACTTCTTCTATGAAGCCGTCTGGTTCTGGATTTTTGTTTCTTGGAAGATTTTTGATTACTGATTCAATCTCCTTACTAGTGTTGACCTGAAAAGATAGGTTACCAATTATTTCTCCAGAAAAGATTCTCTTTTTAAGGATCAATAAAGAATTGCAATTAGGTGTCTGCAACCACGATAAGCCACATTGCAAGTCTCTACATGGCAAGAGAAGGGGAACACTTTTATAAGAGAGAAATGAAGGTTGGGATAACTATAGTAAACAGAGTCCATGGCTTTTCATTGCCTGAGTCCTTGCCAGGAAAGAAGAAAAGTCTTTTGCCTTCCTGGAGGGCTCTGCTGTCATCACAGGGTGCAAGAACTCTCCATTCAGGTCTCCCAACTCTACTTAATTGAGGTTTCTGTTAATTGATTTTTTACATTTCCCTCTCTTGATCAAGCTCTTTCTCTGAAAGCATTGCTGATCAAGAGTCAGGTCTTCTAGTTTTAGCAACTTTTCGTCCCTCAAGGTCAGGAGGACCTTTCTTGGGTGTAGGGTCTCATGTTGGAGGGAAAGTACACAGATTGGAAACCAATTAAAGTCACATTTAAGGAACAAGGAGGGTTAGGAGGGAGAACTCTCAGACACTTCTTATCTAAAGTCCATGTGTTATCATTGACATTAGACAGCATCTAAAGTGTTTTTCCATCATCAAAGATTTGGTGACAGACTTCCCACAGACATGGTCTGGCTGTCTTGGGAAAGCTGTCTCATCAGATGTTGTCTGCTTCAATTCCAGGAAATCTTTACTTTCGGGTTACCAAAAGATATGCAGGTCCAGTCAGGGTTCGGTGCTTTCTCTTAGTATGTCACAGTAATCCAGGAGTCTATTCCTTGGAATTTGATGGCACAAGGTTTGTTTAGCAGAACTTGATAGGGTCCTTTCCAAAGAATTTGAAGAGAGTTCTTCTGGGGGTGTTCTTCCAATAGATGAATCTCTAGGTTGCAGGATGTGATGCTTAAGGTCTTTTTCTCCTGAGGGTATACTGTCAAAATATGTTTATTTTTAGTAGAAGCAATTAGGCCTTTATAATATTGGAGTATCTCTCCTTTTATCAGCTGTGGGTCGAAAGAAGCAAGAGCCAAGTGCATTGGGCATCCTGTGACTGTCTGAAAAGGTGAGAGTTTGTGAAATCCGAAGAGGTGGATCTGGGATTTAGAAGAACCAGTGGCAATGCTTTTGGCCAAGGTATTGGGAGTGCATCTACAAATTTTGCCAACTGAGTCTTAATGATGCTGTTAGTGTGTTCAGTTAAACCAGAGGATTGGAGATGGTAAGTACAGTGAAAGTGTTGTAAAACCGGGAAAAAGCACAGGCTTTTGAAGCACTTGGCCAGTAAGATGGGTTCCTAGATGACTATGAAGTTTGAGAGAAGTTCCCCAAGTAGGGATAATCTTTTCCAAAAGGACTTCAGCCACTGAGGAGGCAGTAGCCTGTCTGCAAAGGAAGACTTCAGTCCAGTGTGAAAACACACAGACCATGATAAAAACATATTTATATCCATTAGATGGAGAGAGTTGTGTGAAATCCATTTTCCAGACCTTGAATTATCTATTAGGCAGTTTAAGATGTCTGTGAGCAGTAAGAACAGGCTTCCCTGGACAAGTGGGACAAGTGAGGTAGGCACTTTCTGTGGCCTTTTTAATGTTTCCTCACCAATATTGATTCATGAAGGCTATAATTTTGTCAGTAGATCAATGATTTAATGCATGTATAGTGGTGAGGAGTGGGAAATTAAGTCTCTTGGACTTAATTTCTGGGTCCAAGGACTGGGTTGTTATTTAGTCCAAAACAGAGCTTTCCCTTTTTATCAAAAAAACAATTGTTGAATTGTTTTAACTTTTGTTTTCCCATCTTGTTTTTCCTTTTCTGAGGCCAATTATTGGGCTAGTTTTTTTCTAAATTATCATTTTGGGAAATATTCCTTTGGACCATGACAGAAGTTTGGCTTCCATTGGTTCCTTTAAGGTCAGCATTTCTTACAGAAATGTCAGCAAGGTGATTTCCCTTAGCTTCCAGGGAGTCAAGTTTAGAATGTCCTGGAATCTTAATAATAGCTAAAGTGACAGGTAAAAGGATGCCATTCAATAATTTCTGAACACAGGGACCATTTTTAATTGTGTTTCCACTGGAAGTAAGGAAGCCACATTATTTCCACAGCATTTCAGAATCATGAGCAACTCCAAAAGCATATCTACTATCAATATTAATATTGACAATTTTGTCCTTGGCCAAAGTACAAGCCTTTGTAAGGGTGTATAATTCAGCTTGTTGGGCCAGAGTAGCCATAGGTAAAGATGCTGACTTGACAACATCAAAAGGAGTTGCAATAGCATACCCAGCACAGTATTTGCCATTGTCATCTTTAAATAAGAACCATCAGTGAACAATGAGAAGTCAGTGTTACACAGTGGAATTTCCTGTAGATCATTACGAGGAGGTGTCCATCAGCATTAAGCAGTCCTGAGGTATTTTGTTGGTGACAGAGGGGAGAAGAGTAGCCAGGTTAAGGTTATTACAACATAAATGAGTTATGTGAGGATCATTTAACAAAGGGCGAGGCAGCTGACTGAGAAGTGTTGAGTGAGATGAGAATTCAGGAGGGCTTCTACTGCATGAGGTACAAAAATGGTTAAAGGGGATCCCACAATGATTTTCTTAGTCACCCTAACCAAAAGGGTAGTGGCTATAATGGCTCTAAGGAAAGGGGGTGTCCCTGTGCCACAGAACAGTTGCTGACTACAGTACCCTATGGGTCGATAGTGATCCACGTGTTGGGGTGAGTACCCGAAAGACATTTGTTTCCCTTTCATATACAGAAAGGAAAAAGGGAATCTGATAATTGAGATGCCCAAGGACAGGTGGGTTCATCAAACTCTACTTTAAGGCCTTGGAAGCTTTCCTCCAGTTCTTCCCATAAAATTGGGTCAGGGTTGTTATTGCTGAGTAAAACTTATAGAGGTTTGGCCATAAGAGAGAAATTTGGA